>NC_091836.1:70789975-71099399 GCF_037783145.1 Equus przewalskii
TGTTTTTCTGTTCTGTTTGTTCTTCTTTTTAAAATTTTGTGCTTGTATAGATTCTGTTCCTGCTTCCTTTTTGGTTATTTAGAGTGAAGAGGGTGTTTCTTATACAGCTTTTTAAGATATCAGAAGTAGGTATCTCAGGGTAACTACTGTCTTCCAAATTTACAGTAGTTTTCTTTACAACCAGGGTTGCGTGTATGAATTTATTTTATTTTTCCTCAGCCAGAGGAAGATTGGCTGCTGCGGGACTGTTCATAGTGCAGGCTGTGTCACTCTCTGTTTGCCACACCAGCAGCCTAATTTCTGCCAGCGTAGCTTATTGGTGTAATTCCTAGTTTACTACTGTCTCCTCTGCTTCTTCAGTCTGTGAACGGCAAAGCTCCTTCTGCCAGCCCATGTGCCCTGTTTTCATCGTTGCAAGTGTGGCTTAGATTCTGTACCTCAAGAAGTGCACTTGAAGAAATTGACTCCCCCCACCTGGCCTTTGAGTTTTGGAGCCTCATGTTTTATATTCACTCTCTTTCTCCAGTTTAATTGTCTCTCTTTTGACCTATCTTCCACTTTCATTTCATATATTTCATAGTTTTATTGGAGATCATGTTTGCATTGAAGTTTTTTAATCTCTTTGTTCCTTTTGGGTAATTTCTGAGAGGAGAAAGGAGATTCTGATGGTTCTGTCATCTAGGACCAGAATTACTTAAAAATGTATATTTTGGTTAGTGCTTTGCTAATTCATTTGGTCAAAATTTAAACTGGACTAAATTTCATAATCATAAGCTGTGGAATGTGATATTTTCACTCACTTAACAAATACTTTTCTAGCATTTGCTATGTGCCAGTCTTCTAAGTGCTTTACAAATATGTACTCATTTCATCCTCACAGTAACCCTTGAGGTCGGTGTTCTTTTTATTCCCATTTAATCGATAGGAAACTGAAGCACAGTCAGGAAAATTAACTTGCCCACGGTTACCAATCAATAAGAAATAAGAGCACTTTCAACTTTTCATTCTATGACTATAACATTTGTGAGTCTTGGCATCATCTGTTTGTACCTTATGCTAATGAATCCCTCTGGAGCAGAGTCCGCGTCTCATCCCTCTTTGTATTCCCCGTGCGTGTTAGTAGAGTACCTGAAATTCAGAAGATACTCAATGAATGTTGTTGGTGAATTAATATTTTTTTCAGGAGCCAGATAAGTTCCTCTCTGCCAGACTTGGATAGTTTCAGTTGTTCATTCTACCTGCTTTGTTAAAAAAAAAATTTGTTTGTATTCTCACATATTTTAATGCTGTTGCCATATTTACTGTAATAATACCTCAAAAAAGAAAGAGCCATTGTATTGCAGAGCAAAATTATAAAGGTTTCTTTGTGAAAGAGTTGTCAGTATGCTGATAATATAAGCACTGGTTCCCTTACCCCAGTTTGCTGTCCGTGCTAAAAAATTATTTTTTTATATCCTAATATTAGTTATATTTAAGCAGTATCATTTGTAAAATAACAGAGTTCAGCTTATTCAGAGTAGTAAAATTGGGTGATTGTCTTGTAGTTCATTTGTTTTTATTGTTGACTTTTATCCCATTGTAAGAATATATCACTGTTTGTTGACCTATTATCCCACTGATAGACACCTGAACTGTTTGCTATTTTTGGCTATTTATGAATAAAGGTGTTATAAATATTTTTGTTGAGTGTTTTTGTGGACATATGTTTTCATTTCTCTTGGTAAATGCCTAGTATTAGAATTTGTGTGTTAAGACAGATGTATGTTTAGTTATGCAAGAAATACCACATTTTTTCCCAAAGTGGTTGTACCATTTTACATTCCCACCAAATGTTAGAGTTTCATTGCTCTGTATCCTTGCTGATATTTGTAGTTAGCAGTCTTTTCAATTTTAGCCATTTTGGTGGGTGTGTTTATTTTTATTTTTAACTTCATCATTATAGTTAATGATGTCCCATCTACTACCACCATTAGTAATTTGGACATTCTTCGGTGGTTTGCTTATCTCGGTGATGAATTGCAGAGTTAGGGAGTCCTCAAGACAACTCTCACTTCTGACACCAGCTACAAGTTTCGAGGTCTCTAAGGTCACCCTCACTTCTGACATGACTTGCAAGATTGGGGGTTCCCAAGACCACCCTCAGATTCAATAATTTGCTAGAAGGACTCACAGAAGTCACTGAAAGTTCACCCAAGGTTATGGTTTATTATAGTGAAAGGAGCTATTTTAAAATCAGCCAAGGGAAGAGGTATATTTGGTCACTTAGATATGATTTACTGCCCACGTGGCTGACCTTAGTCTTCAGCCCCTCCAGAGGTGGAGCTGATATTTATTGATACTTCACCTCCAATAAATCACATTGTTAGCATAGACTATCTCACATAGTCTAAGGTTCCCAGGTAAACAAAAACACTCTTATCAGGCATGACATTCTAAAGATTTAGAGATTACCTCCCAGAAGCCAAGGGCAAAGGCCAGACCTCCCTTTAGTCAGATTAATCCTTTACTGCACACTCATAACCTTCTTGGTTTTTAAAGCTCATGTACACATATGGTTGTGTTAACTGATATAATCTATGACCAAGGTCCAGAAACCTAACTGGTCCATGTGGATGTAGATTGTGGTCTTGTTTTGCCCGTCCCAGGAGATATCCTACTGAGCTATTTAATTCAAACTTATGAAGAGTCTGAGACCTGATTATATGGTTTCTGTCCATTCCTTCATTCATTCATCAAGTGTTTATTGAACTTTTACAGTGTTCAGGCACTGTGCTACACATATAAATATAAAGCACACTCATTGCTCTCAGGGAACTCCATAGTCAATTCACAGACAGTTGAAACACTTGAAGTAGGTGCTGTGTTGCAAAATGCTGGAGGATCTCAGAGGAAGGATATCTAAATCACCATGGAATTCAGGAAGACTTCTCAGGGGAAGTCATGCTTAACCTGTTTTGAAGGATGAGGAAGACTTAGGCCAAATAATGGGGGGAGGGAATTCCCAGCAGAAAGGACCACATTTGCTAGAATGTGAAAGCATGAACCTACTGGTTCTTTTAAGAAACTTAGCTGGAGCCTGCGGTGTGAATGAGGGAATTTACAGGATGAAGCCGCACTAGCAGTCAAGTCCTCATAGTCAACAGCCTCTTCTGTCATGTTAAAGGAATTTAGATTTTTACTCCAGGAGTGATGAGGAGTCATTTCAGAAATATCAGCAGGAGAGTTGCTTGATCAGATTTGTTTTAGGAAAATTATTTAGAATATTAGATTTTACTAAAGAATTAATTGTTGTAGGGATTTATTCTTATTCCTTTCTATATGATATGGAATTTACATACTTTTTCATATGTGTGTGAGTTGATTGAAAATTAGTGCTTTTATATCTTTAATATTTTCTGATTATAAAGATAATAACGATTATTGAAAAAATCATAGAGTCAGAATAAAATGAGTCCCATGCCCCTTTCCCTTAACAGTAAAAATTTCGCACATATCCTCTGAGTGTCTTCCCGCCATGTGTGTTTTTCAGGTATTTGTGAGTGTATACAGGTATCTATATTAAATGGAGGTATATATTAATTTTTTTTAAAGATTGGCACCTGCGCTAACAACTGTTGCCAATCTTCTTTTTTTGCTTTTTCTGCTTTTTCTCCCCAAATCCCCCAGTACATAATTGTGTATCATTTAGTTGTGGGTCCTTCTAGTTGTGGCATATGGGACACCCCCTCAGTGTGGCCTGACGAGCGGTGCCATGTCCGCGCCCAGGATCTGAACCAGTAAAACCCTGGACCACTGAAGCAGAGTGCACAAACTTAATTGGGTCAGCCCCTATCACAGTGATTCTTAAGAGGACCACAATAGGCATTTTTACACAGAACAGTTTTTCATTTGAGGGGCTATTGTAATTGGTAAATCTTGTAATCATCATGATCTAGCATATATAAGTAAGCGTTTTTATATGAAAAGATAGTATACTATGTACATCATTCTGTAAGTTTTCTGTTTACTTAACATTGCATCTTCCTATAAAGTTGCCCCAATACAGTTTATTAAATAATCCATCTTTTCCCCTTTGAATCAAAATGTCATCTTTTTTAGGTGTATTTGGATGTATTTCTAATCTATGTTTCATTGTTTCTCTCTTTACCCATGTTCTATTATCAAACTGTTTCAATTATTGCTTTTAAAATTAATTTTTACTATCTGATGAGTATAGGTCTTTTTAAATGCTATTCTTTTCAGAATGTTTATAATTTATTCTTAAATGTTCATTTTTCCATATGAACTTTATAATCAACTTATCTAGTTAAAAGAAAAATACTTTTGGAATAATGGCAAACTTATCTCAACT
Organism: Equus przewalskii; assembly: GCF_037783145.1. Lineage (NCBI taxonomy): Eukaryota > Metazoa > Chordata > Mammalia > Perissodactyla > Equidae > Equus > Equus przewalskii. The sequence goes on from NC_091836.1 coordinate 70,794,327, forward strand.
CCCCAACCCTTGGCAACCACTAATGTACTTAACGTCTTTATGGACTTGCCCATTCTAGACATTTTGTATAAATGGAATCGTATAATATATGGCCTTTTATGTCTGGCTTCTTTCACTTAGCATAGTGTTTTTGAGGTTCATGCATGTTGTAGCATGGATCAGTAGTTCATTCTCGTTTTTTTTAATGATTTTTAAGGGATTGAATAATATTCCATCATATGAATATACCACATTTTGTTTATCCATTCATCAGTTGATGGACATTTGCATTGTTTCCACTTTTTGGCTATTATTCCACATTTTTGGCTGCTATGGACATTCATTTACAGGTTTTTGTGTAAACACATGTTTTAAGTTTTCTTGGGTGTATACCTAGGAATAGAACTGCTGGTAACTTCATGTTTAACCTTTTGAGGAACTCCCTGATTATTTTCCAAAGCAGCTGCACCATTTTACATTCCCACCAGCACTGTATGAAAGTTCTAATTTCTCCACATCCTTGCCACCACTTGTTCCTGTCCATCTGTTTAGTTACAGCATCCATTAATATTTTTAAAGAGGTTTTATGAGAAACTGATGTTGAATTTTTTTGTGTGTGTGAGGAAGATTGGCCCTGAGCTAACATCTGTTGCCAATCTTCCTCCTTTCTTCTTTTTTCTCCCCAAAGCCCCAGTACATAGTTGTGTATCCTAGTTGTAAGTCCTTCTAGTTCTTCTGTGTGGGAAGCCACCACAGCATGGCTTGATGAACGGTGTGTAGGTCTGCACCCAGGACCCAAACTGGTGAACCCTGGACTGAACCCAGATGTTGAATTTTAGCAAATCCTTTTTTTATCTTCTATGGAGATTGTCAGAAGATATTTTTGCTTTGCTCTCTTGTTATGGTGAATTATAATAGATAGATTTCCTAATATTGATGATGTTGATTTTGAGTAATTATTATCTTGGATTTTTGGTTGGTTTTCTTTCTTTAGAAAAAGAAATTACTTAGGAGACATGTAATTGTTTAATAACAACTAAAAATTACACTGAGAATTTTAAAATTAGGTGATACACGTGTTCAGAGTAAAAGAGTTAGTTCCAGTTTTCTTACAGACTTCACTTGGATGTCCTTATTTCAAAATGAGTTACATCTGAACTTAAAAGGACACTAAACAACTAGCTTAAATATTTATGTTTATCTTTTATAAAATATTAAAAATACCACTTTCTTCATAATATAGGTAAGTTTTCGACTTTTTAATGGTGAAAGTATAAGCTAGTTCATTTTAATTAGTTTCTTTTGCCTGAATGTTTACAGTGGGTAGGGAGATAACATATTTGCTAGCACTAGTCATAATAATTTCTAAGTCCAGTTTTAGTAAAACAACTTGTAAAAAATGTATCTGCATATGTTTATGAGTGTGCGTTTATTTATTAAAAATAAGGACTTTATTTTTTTAAAACGTAATACATATTTCTACTAAAACATCAGGAAATAGAGAATGCAAAAAAGAAGTTGCAAGCCTGCAATCCCGTGATCCAGAGAAAACTTATGTTACTATTTTGGTATATTTATATATAAAATATAGTACAAATGCATATATACAATGTGTGTGTGTGTGTATATATGCATATATAATATATAGTTTGTGTGTTTTCTCTTAAGGATAATAAATTAATTGTATTTTAAAGGACTACATTAAATGCTTAATGCATAATGTGCAGTACCCCATATGGAAAAGGGTCTTGCTCAACTTTTTTTCCTTTTTCTCCCATTTTTTTATTGTGGTAAGATACACATAGCATAAAATTTACTATGCTAACCATTTTTAACTGTGCAGTTCAGTGGTACTAAGTACATTCACATTGTTGTGCAGCCATCACCACCATCCATCCCCAGAATCTTTCCGTCTTGCAAAACTGAACCTCTGTACCTGTTAGATAATAACTCCTCTGATCTCTTCCTCCGCCCCTGGCAACTGCCATTCTTCTTTCTGTCTGTATGATTTTGACAGCTCTTAAGTATCTCCTATAAATAGAATCCTACAGTATTTGTCTTTTTGTGACTGACTTATTTCACTCAGCATAGTGTCTTCAAGGTTTATCCATGCTGTGGCATATGTCAGAATTTCCTTCCTTTTAAAGGCTAAATAATAGTTATTCACTCGAAACAAATGTAGTAAGATCTCAAATAGTTGTATTTCTTATATAAGGAATGAATAGTCATATTGATAAATTGATTAAATTGATTAATTGATTAAATTGATAATTGATTAAATAATTGTTAAAGTGTGAGATTTGGCCTATTGCCTTTTTTTCTCTACCAGCTCTTTTCTTTATATTTTCACTTTTTGCTCTGATATCTGTGCCTTAATGAAGTGCTTTTAAAAGCACACATACCTGGCACATAGCAGAAAAGTCTTTAATCTCAGACTGTTGAAAGTAAATTGTCAGTATTATCATATTTCATTGACTCTGCCTTTGCCTATGGTTTGTAAGGTACACTGTTGTTTCATGTACTATTAAGATAGAAGAAAATACTGCCAATCATCATCGAAAGCTGAATCCCAGTATGTGTTAAAATGTGAAAAGCGTTTATATTAGAATCTGTGAAATATAACACATGTCTAGAAAGGGTGCTCCCATCATACCACAGCATGTGGTGGCCTTGTACTTTGTTTTGTAACTCCTGTAAAAGACTGGAACGAAGGAAATGATTTGACTGTTTTTCATGTTGAGAAGCTGATCAAAATTTGATTTTTCACCTTGTTTTCTGTAGTTCCCTCTATGTTGGTGGTTAAGTTCAGTAAACATTTTTAGTGCCTGCTATTTACTAGCCATTCTTATATCAGAGACTAACATTTATGTAGCTTTTACTGTGTGTTAGACATTATTTTGAGCACTGTATGTATTTTAATTAACTAAATTTTACACTATCCCTGTTGGGTGGGTACTGTTAGTATCTTCATTTAACCAAGGAGGAAAGTGAGGCACAGAGAAGTCTAGTGACTTGACAAAGGTTATACAGTTAGTAAGTGGTAGAGCAAGGATTTGAATGCAGGTTGTCTCCAGAGTCTATGATGTTAACAGTATCCTAGGCACAGAAGATGAATGAAATATTGTCTCTTCCCTCAACACAGCTTACCAGGCAGTATTTGAGGGTGTATTGATAAATTTACATGAAATTATTGTTATACTTTTGGTAATGAACTTTTGTTTGTGTTTTTAGGACGTTCAGTCAGAAGAAGGCTGCTATTGAAAGAGAGTATGCACAGGTAAGCTCGGAAATGGAGGACTCCATCCTGGGTGTATGTCTTCTTTGGCTTATGGGTGTATGTGATTATCGGAGAGGAGCCTGGTGTCCCTGCATCCTCCTTTTCTTCTTATTTCTGTCATCTGTCACTTTGATCCCCCTTTTGCTCCATTTGAATCTTCTGATGAGGAGCTAAGTTGCACCTTATTACAAAGAAGGTTTTGAACCTTCAGGGAAAAGATAATATTTACAATATTTTAAAAGTATTTGCAAGTATAAATAATAAAGAATGTATTTTACAAGTATAGGTATTAATTCTCCCTTATATATCCCATTCTTTGCAGTTTTATGAAAGGTTAATTGTTGTTTTTGTTCAGTCAGGCATTTATTTCTCATTAGGTCCCTGTTGATAGAGAATGGTGTGCTCTCAGTGGATGGTGTGGTGCTATTTCTAGGGAAATTTAAGCATTTCTTTCTTTTATTTTAATTAGAATCATATTTGCTCCCAGACAGCTAAATGTGCCAGGAAGAAATTATGTTGATATGTCATTTTATGGCTATGTAAGATTTAAAACGACCCTTCCTGGTACAAAAACAGTTAAACGTAATTTGGAAATTTTGGCCCTTGTAAGCAATTACTTTCTTTGTGGAGTAGAATTCTAAAATTGATCCCTCCCCCCCAAAAATTATAAGGGTAGTATTTGTAACAAAATTTAAGAATACAGAAGAGCATTAGAAGTTATGTTTAATACCCAGGAAATGCTGAAAATGTTAACCACTATTGCTGCTATTGTTATATTTATTATAAAAAATGAAATTGGGGTGTGATTTTTTTTTGTCGTTTGTCAGGTTTTGATTTTAGTTTTATTCCACTTTTGTTGTAGTTACCCAAGTAGCTGTCTGTCTTTATTTGATAGAATTAGAAGAGAATTATCTGTTCCTTGAAAGCTAGAAAGACTCATTCATTCATTCATTGAGTCATTAGTTAGAGTGCTTATTATATATCAGGTACTTTACATAATGAATAGCATCAGTTCTAATATTAGTCTTGAACCTTTATTCTATACATATATAATAAATGTTAGTAATGATAGCTAACATTTATTGAATGTTTATATTGTTCCAGGCACTTTGCTGATTATTTTCCATATGTTATCTGGTTTAATCCCCTCAATAAACCTGTGAAATGGCGACAGTTATTATACCCTTTACAGATATGTTTCCATGCAGTACCTTAACTAGACTGTTTCCATTGGGATCTAAGTATATGTTCTACTTTTAAAATTTAATACAAAATACTAATTTTTGTATGATATATTCTTCTGTTACATGATTTAAAGGTTTAATAATCAAATAGGGTAAGTTCATGACTAAAAATGTAAAATAGTACATTAAATTGTATGAAAAGTAGCAGTCCCCTGCCCCAATTCCAGTCTCCTTTCTCAGAAAAAAGATTAAAAGTGGATGTCTATTTTGGTTCTCCTGGTGATAATTTCCATATCTTTAAATAATGTGTTTATAACAGATTCTTGATTTATCAACTCTAGACACTGCGTGATTACTTCTTATAATAAATGAGAAATTACCTTTCTAAGCCATTCTTTTCCAGCCTACTCTTTCTAGTATAATTTGGCACTATTTTAATGCCTTTGTTATTTTTCTAACTCTAAATGATATCTTTAGACTTCTATCTCTTATTCAGTTAAATACATACATATATTTATGTTTTATATGTATAGATATATGTATGTATGTCTATATATGTATGTACATAGTACAGTGAAATTATGTTTTACGGAGCAGTCAAATTTACTTTTGAAAAATTTATTTAAATGTCTTTCAAGTAGGTTATATCTGGTTTTGTCTATATAATAATGTATGTAAACTGTATAAGGTACCTGATAATGTATGTTTCAAAATCTCATAGAATAATCATATTCAGAAATCTAAATGTTCCAGTGTCTCTTCTTGGATCACTTGAGCACATTTTTGGAGAGCCAGTTTGCAAACTCTCTTATTTGTCATATTTGCCTTTTAGATTGATTTTTCTCAGTTCTTCTTACTCTTCAATATTTTCCTCAATTGATTTTTCAATTTGTTTCTAAAGAATGTAGACAAAGCTATCTCTATGCTCTTCTTTGGTTGCCAAACAGTGTTTTTACTTCTCGACAATAGTAGAAAAACCCCTAAAATAATTGACATGTTCTTTCTATGGATTTGCCAGTGTGTTGTGATTAATTTCAGGTTTGTTATTGTATTCCCTGTCTGAGGACATACCCCCATTGGTGATAGGGTGTGGTCAGAGAGAACAGCTGTGCTGTTTAAACTATTTCCTTTTTCTTTCTTTCTCTGGCTCAGTGTAGAGTTGAAGTTTTGGGATGTAGATTTTTAAATTGAAATATAACATATATGCAGTAAGATGGACAAATCTTGAGTATAGAGTTTGATAATTTTTGTGGAGTGAACGCAGTCATATAGCTACACCCAGATTAAGATTTAGCCTATTACCAGGGCCCCAGATGCATTCATTACTCATACCTTCTAGTGGTAACCAGTGTAATGACTTTTATCAGAATAGTTGTTACCTTTGGATTTCTGACTGTTTTTGAACTTAAATTAAATGGCATCATGTAGGATGTACTCTTCTGTGTCTGATTTCTTCATTCAGCATTAAGTTTTTGAGCTTCCTATATGTCGTGGCTTGTAGGAGTGGTTCATTCTTTTTCATTATGATGTAGTATCCACTGAATTATATATCACAATTTGCTTTTCCAGTTTACTGATTACTAAAATTTTAGTTGTTTCCAGTTTTGGATGATTTTGACTAATACTTCTAAGCAGAAGTTTTATGAATGTGTTTTGATGGACATATGGATGCATTTCTGTTAGGATCTAGGAGTAAAATTGCTGAGTCTTTGAGTATGTGTGTGTGTTCTACTTCAGTAGATGCACCGGTTTCCCACAGTGTGCCAGTGTGCACTCTCAGCAGCAATGTGCGAGAGTTCCAGTTGCTGCACGTCTTTGCCAACACTTGGTATCTCTAAAATGAGTGATATTTTGATGAAAGTATTATAGTACCTCATTTTCTTTTTAATAAGCTGTTAAAAAATTGAAGTATAGCATGTATACAGAAAAGTGAGCAGATTCTAAGTGTACAGTTCTGTGAAATTTCAAAGTGAACACACTGAGATAACTAGTACCAAGGTCAAGAAACAGAACATTCACACCACCCTGGAAATCCCTCTTGTTCCCTTGCTTTACCACCCTCACTCTCACACAAGTTTCCACTATACTGACTTTTTTTTCAATAGCCTTGTCGAGATATAATTGACTCACAGTAAACTGCACAACTTACAAATTGATAAGATTTGACATATGTATATACCTGTGAAACTCTCATCACAATGAAGATAGTGAACATGTCTGTAACCTCCAAAAGTTTCCTCGTGTCCCATTATAATCCCTCCCTTCCACTCACCCCTGCTTGATTCGCTTTTCCCTATCATCCTCAGGCGACCACTAATCTACTGTCTATCATTGTAGATTAGTTTGCATTTTTTAGAATTTTAATTTAATTCTCTCTGATTGGAATCATACAGTGTGTACTCTGTCTTCATTCATTTAGCATAATTGTTTTGCAATATATCTATGTTGTTGTATGTATCAGTAGTTCATTTCTTTTTATTGCTGAATAGTAGTCCATTGTATGGATATACCACTATTTATTTATCCATTCATCTGTTGATGAACATTCGTTTCTATTTTTTGATATTATAAATAAAGCTGCTATAAACATTTGTGTGTGTACAGATGGTTTCATTTCTCCTAGGTAAGTACATAGGAATAGAATGACTACGTCATTTTTAACTTAAGTAACTGCCAGACTTTTCTAAAGAGGTGTACCATTTTACATTCCTACCAGGAGTATTTGAGCATACCAGTTGCTCTGCATCCTCTCCAACACTGGCTATGATTAGTTTTTTCAATTTTAGATAGTGTAAAAGGTTATAGTCGTATTCATTTTGGTTTTATTTTGTATTTACCTAATAGCTAATGATGTTAAGCATTATTTTTCATGTTAATTTGCTCTCTGTATATATTCTTTGGTGAAGAGTTTGTTCAAATCTTTTGCTGATTTTAAAAATTGAGTGGTTTGTTTTCTTATTTATTTATTTTTAATTTTTTTAAAAATTTTTCCTTCTTCTTCCCAAAGCCCCCCAGTACATAGTTGTATATTTTTAGTTGTGGGTCCTTCTAGTTGTGGCATGTGGGACACCACCTCAGCATGGCCTGATGAGTGGTGCCATGTTCACGCCCAGGATCTGAACTGGTGAAACCCTGGGCCGCTGATGCGGAGTGTGCAAGCTTAACCACTTGGACACGGGGCCAGCCTGTGTTAGTTTTTAAAACTTTTTATTATGAAACGTTTTTAAGCGTGTATGAAAGTAGAAGGAATTAGAATGAGGAATTCTTGTTAGCCATTACCCAGCTTCAACTATTACCAGTATGTTACCAAACTTGTTTCATTTATAGCTCACCATTTGCTATCCCTTGCTTGTTACTTTTTAAAAATACTTTTGTGAGGCATAATTTACATATTATTAAAAATTCGTCCATTTTTAGTGTATAATTAAATGATTTTTAGTAAATTTATAGAGTTATGCAACCATCAGCACAGTCCAGGTTTAGAACATTTCCAGTGACCCAGTGAGTTTCCTGTACCTGTTTGTGGTCAATCTCTGTTGCCTGAGGTAACCACCAGCTTTTTTGTTGTTGTTTATTTTATTTTTTTTATTGTGGTAACATCGGTTTATAAAATTATATAAATTTCAGGTGTATATCATTATATTATGATTTCTGTGTAGACTACATCATGCTCACCACCCAAAGACTAATTACAATCCATCACCACACATATGTGCGTTATCACCCCTTTGGCCCTGCTCCATCACACCTTGCCCTCTGGTAACCACCACTCCAATCGCTGTCTCTATATGATTGGTTTTTTCTTTTCTTTTTTTTAAGTGGGGAAGATTGGCCCTGAGCTAACATCTGTTGCCAATCTTCCTCCTTTTGCTTGAGTAAGATTGTTGCTGAGCTAACATCCGTGCCAGTCTTCCTATATTTTATGTGGGATGACGCCACAGCATGGCTTGATGAGCTGTGCTGGGTCTGCACCCAGGATCTGAACCTGTGAATCCCAGGCTGCTGAAACAAAGTAGGTGAACTTAACCACCATGCACCGGGCCAGCCCCTCTATGTGATTGTTTGTTGTTGTTTTTCTTCTGCTTATGAGGGAGATTGTACGATATTTGACTAACTTCTTTTGACTTATTTTGCTTAGCATAATACCATCAGGGTCCATCCATGTTGTCACAAATGGATGGATTTCATTGTTTCTTATGGCTGAGTAGTATTCCATTGTGTATATATACGACATCTTCTTTGTCCATTCGTTCCCTTGATGAACACCTGCGTTGCTTCCAAGTCTTGCTATTGTAAATAATGCTGTGCTGAACACAGGGGTGCATGTATCTTTACGTATTCATGTTTTCCTGTTATTTGGATAAATAACTAGCAGTGGAATAGCTGGATCATATGGTAGATCTGTTCTTAATCTTTTGAGGAATCTCCATGCCATTTTCCATAGTGGCTGCACCAGTTTGCACTCCCACCAGCAGTGTATGGGGTTCTTTTCTCTCCCCATCTTCTCCAACACTTGTTATTTCCTGATTTGTTAATTATAGCCATTCTGACGGGAGTGAGGTGAGATCTCATTGTAGTTTTGATTTACATTTCCCTGATAGTTAATGATGTTGAACATATTTTTGTGTGCCTCTTGGCCATCTGTATATCTTCTTTGGAGAAATGTCTGTTCAGATCTTTTGCCCATTTTTTAAATTAGGTTCTTAGTTTTTTTTGTTGTTGAGATGTATGAGTTCTTTATATATTTTGGATATTAACCCCTTGTCAGATATATGGTTTGCAAGTATCTTCTCGCACTTGTTAGGTTGTTTTTTCATTTTGTCAATGGTTTCCTTTGCTGTGCAGAAGCTTTTTAGTTTGATCTAGTTCCATTTATTTACTTTTTCTATTGTTTCCCTTGCCCAGTCAGACTTGGTGCTTGAAAATATGCTGCTAAGACCAAAGCATATTAAGTTGAAAAGTGTACTGCCTATGTTTTCTTCTCGAAGTTTCGTGGTTTCAAGTCTTACATTCAAGTCTTTAATCCATTTTGAGTTAATTTTTGTGTGTGATGTAAGATAATGGTCTACTTTCATTCTTTTGCATGTGGCTGTCCAGTTTTCCCAACACCATTTATTTATTTATTTTTACTAAGGAAGATTCTTCCTGAACTAACATCTCTTGCCAATCCTCCTGTTTTTGCTTGAGGAAGATTAGCCGTGAGCTAACATTTGTGCCAATCTTCCTCTATTTTTTGTACGTGGGACACCTCCGCAGCATGGTTGATGAGTGGAGTAGGTCTGTGCCCAGGATCTGAACCTGTGAACCCAGACCGCTGAAGTGGAGCATGTGTGACTTTAACCACTCAGCCACGGGGTGGGGCCCCCAACACCATTTATTGAAGAGACTTTCCTTTCTCCATTGTGTGTTCTTGGCTCCTTTGTTGAAAATTAGCTGTCCCTAGATGTGTGGGTTTATTTCTGTTCTCTTGATTCTGTTCCATTGATCTGTGTGTCTGTTTTTGTGCCAGTACCATGCTGTTTTGGTTACTATAGCTTTGTAGTATATTTTGAATATACTACAAATATATTTGTATATATTTGTATAAATACAATTTTTTTTTCCAGCTTTATTGTATAAAGCTGGAGTGTGATACCTCCAGCTTTGTTCTTTTTCCTCAGGATTCCTTTGGCTATTTGGGATCTTTTGTTGTTCCATATAAATTTTAGGATTCTTCTTTTTGTTTCTGTGAAAAATGTTGTTGGAACTTTGATAGGGATTGCATTGAATCTGTAGATTGCTTTAGGAAGTGTGGACATTTTAACTATGTTAATTCTTCCAATCCAAGAGCACGGAGTATCTTTCCATTTCTTTGTGTCGTCTTCAATTTCTTTCAACAATGTTTTATAGTTTTCAGTGGTTAAGTTTATTCCTAGGTATTTTATTCAACCATCAACTTTATGTCTCTATAAATTACCTTCTCTGTACATGTTATAAGACATACTCTTGTAGTATATAGTCTTTTCTGGCTTCCTTTACTTAGCAAATGTTTTTGAAGTTCGTACATGTTTTATCATATATCGGTAGTTCATTGCTTTTAATTGGTGAGTAGTATTTCATAATGCGGATGTATACTACATTTTGTTTACTCATTCACTAATTGATAAATACTTGGATTGTTTCCATTTTTGGCTATTATGTCTAATGCTGCTGTGGACATTCACATACTAGTCTTTATTTGCACATAAGTTTTCATAATTCTTGGGTATGTACCCAGGAGTAGAATTGTCAGGTCGTTTGGTAAGTTTATGTTTAACTTTTTAGGAAATGGACAAACTGTTTTCCAAACTGGCTGTACAGTTTTTCATCTTCAATAACAATGTATGAAGGTTCCAGTTCTTCCACGTCCTGGCCAATGCTTATTCTTGTCTGTCTTTCTAATTATAGCTATTATCGTGGCTATAATCATGATGAATAGTACCACTGTGAACATTCTTATATATGTCTTTTGGTGATGATGAGTGTGGTCTGTTGAGTGTATACCCAAAGAGTGGATTTGATGTGTCATAGGGTATGTGTTATTCAGCTTTGGAAGATATCATGAAATGGTTTTCTAAAGTGATTATTCCAAGTTACACTCCTCCCAGCAGTGAATGAGAGTTATAGTTGCTTTAAAACCTTGGTTTTATCTGGTTTTCATTTTAGCTTTCTGTTCAGTATATAGTGGTAACGAATTATTGATTTGATTAGCATTTTCCTGATGACTAATGAAGTTGGACTTATCATATGTTGATGGGGCATTTGGATATCTTCTGTGGGATACTTGTTAAAGTCTCTTGTTAGCCTTTTTCTTATTGATTTATTGTGTTTCTTTACATGTTCTAGATTTGAATCCTTTGTCAGATGTATATATTACAGATATCTCTTCAGTCTCATGCAGAAATGTCATGTTTTGTGGCTTGCTTTTTTATCTAGTAATAGTTTCGTTTGATGAAAACAAGTTTTTAATTTTAATGAAAGCTAATTTATTTTCTTTTATAGTCAGTGTTTTTTATGTCCTATTCAAGAATTCATTGCTACCCTAAGGCCTGCCTATGGTGTTATGTAATGTTCTGGAATTTTTTTTTTTTTTAAAGATTGGCCCTGAGCTAACATCTGTTGCCAATCTTCCTCCTTTTTTTTTTTCCTTCTCCCCAAAGCCCCCCAGTACATAGTTGTATATTCTAATTGTAGCTCCTTCTAGTTCTGCTATGTGGGACGCCACCTCAGCATGGCCTGAGGAGTGGTGCTAGGTCCGCACCTGGGCTCTGAACCGGTGAAACCCTGGGCCACTGAAGTGGAGCATACAAACCCAAGCACTTGGCCATGGGGCTGGCCCCTGGAATTTTTATTTTTTAGTCTTTCACATTTAGCTCTGTGGCCTATTTGAAGTAAACTTTTGTGTATGGTGTGGGATTGGGGTCAGGATTTCATTTTCTATATGGAAATCCAGTTGAGGCCACACCATATGTTGAAAAGTCTATCCCCCTACCCCTACCTCTGTATTGAAGTGATATTTTGTGGTAAATTAGGTAACTGTATATGGTTAAGTCTATTTATGGACTTTATTCTAGTCCACTAATGTATTTTTTGAAATCTTTTTGCCAATATTACATTGTTTTCATTATTGTAACTTTGTAATAAATCCTGATATCTGGAGTATAAGAGCCTTCACTAATCTTGGCCATTTATATTTTCATATACATTTTAGAATCAGTTTGTTTATTTCCCGAACATGCTGGCTGGCATTTTGATTAAGATTGCTTTGAATCTTTAGGTCAATTTGGGGAGAATTGACATCTTAATATTGAGTCTTCTAAACCATGAACAAAGCTATTTATTTAGTTCTTCTTCAACTTTTCTCAGGGTTTCCACTATTTTAAATACACCATCTCGTTCATGGAAACCTCCATTTTGTTGGAGACCTCTTTTCTTGAGCCTGTAGCCTCTTGTTTCAACCTGACTTTTCTCTGTGATTGCTGTATTGCTCTTATTTGAATATGTTTCTCTTTCTTTCTTGTGTTGGATTCATCAGTTCTTGGGTCTTATTTTTCTTCTTGATTAGTTTACTCCATTTTTTGTGTGTGCGAACTATTTCATGCAGTAATTTCCTAAGAGGCTTTTATATTTGTATTTATTATTTCACTGTGATTTCATAAAATTTTATGACGAACAGGCTTTGAGCACACAGAATACTAGAAGTCCCTGATATGATTTTAAAGAGCTGTATAGTTTCCTTCATATGGATATTACAAAAGTGAAAGATATTTTTTGTAGAAGATTTTGGAAATCACATAGAATGAAAAAAGTCATCTGTCGCACCCCCCATCTTATAGAGTTTGCGATTATTAATTAATGTTCTATAATATAACTTTACAGTTTTTTCTGTGAATACATATACAATTTCAATATATTGAGTGGTTTTATTTAAAATTCATAAATATATTGTTTTGTTCACTGTATCCTTTCTTTAGTTACAATATTTTATGAACATCTTTCCTTCTATATCATCACTGAAATAACTGCATATTACAATTTGGGATAATTATGTTTTGTTTTATTTGGTATACCATTTATTTAACTAGTATTTTATTGGTATTTAAGTTGTTTCTAGTTTTACTTTTTTTACTATAAGCAATGTTATACTGAACTGTTTTGTATTCATCTCTGATTATTTCCTTGTGCCAGTTCCTATAAGTGAAATTTCTGGGTCAGAAAATATGTACGTTTTCAAGGCTTTAGTAGTATTACTGAATGCACTGTAAAAAATAGTTATTTATGTTCCCAGCAGCAGTATATGAGAGTGTCTGTTTCCTGAGTTATTGCTGCTGTTAGATGGTATTACTTAAAACATTTTTGGGCTTAATTTTTTTAGGAGAAATTTGCTATTTTGTTTTATTTTTAAAAAATTCTATTTAAACTGTGTGTAACACTGTGCTTTCTTTATCACTTGCTTGCGTTTATGAAAGAACTCTTTCAGAATTAATTAGAAGTGATATTTTAAAATTCACCTATCTCTTGGCTATATTTAAAAAAGGAAATAAAAGTGTAATAAGTGGTATGGTATTTCTAAAATGTTTTCATATTTTGACTGACTTCTCTGAATAAGTTTTAGAATCAGAGCCATTAATTTCCTTGTTTTCCACACTATACAGTGGTCCCTTGGTATCGGGCGATTAATTCTAGGACCCCATCCCCCACACTTTGATACTAAAATTAACGGATGCTCAAGTCCCTTACAAAAATCGGCATAGTATTTGCAAATAACCTACACTCATCCTCCCGTATACTTGACATTGTCTCTAGATTAGTTGTAATATCTAATACAATGTAAATAGTTGTTATACTGTATTGTTTAGGGAATAAAGACAAGAACAAAAGTCTGTACATGTTCAGTACAGGCGCAACCATCTTAGGCCTTTTGATCGGGATTGGTTGAATCCTCAGAGGCAGAACCTGTGGAGGGTCGAATGTGTCGCCTCTGTACCACTTAGTGTATTAGTAACGCAGCATTTTTCTTCCCCAAGCCCTGAGCTAACATCTGTGCCAGTCTCCCTCTATTTTGTATTTGGGTTGCCTCCACTAATGAGTGGTGTAGGTCCACACCCGGGATCCTAACCTGCAAACCCAAGCAACTGAAGCAGAGTGTGCCAAACTTAACCATTACACCAGGGCACTAGCCCACAGCATTTCTTAACAGAGTATCCCAGTATTGCCTCCAGGAATTTTTACTCTTTACTGATACCACTTTCCAAGTTTTCATGCAGGAAGTTTCTTGACTTTAGCAGACAGCATCAGTGGAAGATTTTCAGACAACAGTCAAATGGTCCTTAAATGTTTGTTGTTGGGAATGTCTAGGAGTTGCAGTTGTCTCCTTAAGCAAAAAGAACAACTACCAAATTCTCATATATGCTGAAGTGACTTCTCTGACCTTTTTTTTGACTTTGACTTTGTGACCTCTTTTTACTTGGCTTCTCTGAACTTTGTTTTTTTCCTTCATTTTTGAAAGAAGAATGATGACCACTTTTTCCTCTCTTCTTCTCAGGCTAGTTCTGGAGACCACATGTACTAATGAGTATGAAAATGCTTCCCAATCTATGTGTACACACATAAAATGGTCTTTACTGTGTTAGATAGTTTTCCTTATTTCTGTAAATTGTTGTAACCTAGCTTTGTTAGATAATGGATTTCTCTAGTAGAAAGAGAGTGATGAATTAAATTTGGGGACCTATGCATGTATTATTAGAAATTCTAAGTCCCATTTCTCTGGGAAAAAGTATGAGGTAAGGTAATGGTAATTGACCTTCTTGCCTTTGGGAAAGCACTGTAAAAACTCTCCCAGTACGAGAACATTTACTGTTTCATTAGGATAACTACTTAACCTTTTTATTGTGCCAGATCTTTTAAGCCATCTCTTTAAGTCTTTTAAAATACAACTTTAACTCAAATTTTATAATAGAAATCCATACAACAGGATTAACTTTATGCAAATTTTATTTATAATACAGGTTATCTAAAATGTATCTATAACTAGAATCAAGAACAGTTACTACTTTGAGCCATAAGAGATTTACAAAATGAAATTTCCGTTGTGTTAACTAGCTTTGGGTTTTGTAATTTTTTACTGAATTGAATTGAAATATAAAGAAACATTTTGACCTAATGACCTTTTTGAGGAAACATATGAAGAAACATAATGACCTAATGACATTTTTCCTCTAACTTTTTATTTGGAAAAACTTCAAATCTGCAGAAATATTTAAAGACTAATATACTGAAGAATGGTATTAATTTCCTCTGTATTAGCCAATTATTAACATTTTGCCACATTTACATATGTAGCTACACATATTGTTTCTAAGCTAGACTTTTTGAAAGTAAGCTGGATCCATCATGATACTTCTCTTCTACATACTTCACTTTGCATCTTCTCAGAACACTTTCCAGAATAACTATAATGTCATTATCACACTCAGATAATAAAAATAATTCTATAATATCATCTATTATGTAGAGGATATGATTTATACTCAGACTTCCTCATTTATTCCCCAAATATCTTTTATAGCTGTTTCTCCAAGATCCAGTAAGGTTTATACATTGCATTTAACAGATATGTCTCGTGATTTTATTTAGACTATTTTCTTTACCTTTATTTTTCCATGACATTGACTTTTTGAAAAATTGTAGAATTATGGAATACTTTGTAGTTGGAATTCTTTTGGGTTTTTTCGTCATGATTAGATCTAGGTTAAATATTAGTAAAAATACTACATAGATGATGTTGGCCTAATGAGATTTTATAGTTTGTTTTGGCGAATTTGGTAGATTAGAACACAACATCAGTGACGTTGCCAATTTTCAAGCCTGATTGAATTTATAACAATGATAGTAGATTCCAATCATTTCTCAATTTCCAAAATTGTCTCAAACCATTTCTGTATTTTTTGCTATATCACGTTTTCCTGCTGCTCTAAAAAAATAAAGTTTTGGGGCCAGTGCCATGGCCGAGTGGTTAAGTTCACATGCTCCGCTTCGGCGGCCCAGAGTTTCACCAGTTCAGATCCCAGGCATGGACGTGGCACCTCTCGTCGGGCCATGCTGAGGTGACGTCCCACACAGCACAACCAGAGGCACTCACAACTAGAATATACAACTATGTACTGGGGGCACTTTGAGGAGAAGAAGAAAACAAAAGAAAAAGAAAAAGAATGAAGTTTTATTACTTTAAAGTATTTAGAAGGCATAATTGGAGGAAAATCAAACATCTGAGAATTTGTTTTAATTTTAAATTATACATTTCAGTTTAAGCCATTAAATTTTTTTGAATGTAGAAGTCTGTATACTCTTAACTGTTACATTTACACACATTTTAAAATCGTCTGAAAATTAGAGCACTTGTCATTATTTCAAGAATTTCCTTTAGAGAGGCTGCTGCTTGTTAAATTGAAAGTATGTGAATCATCTTTGTTACCAACTGTCTAATGACACTAATATAAGCTTCCTTTTCGGAAAGTTCCATAGTTTTGGCTATTATTTGTCATTTGTACATCATCAAAATAGTTAAGACTATTTAAATTCTCCAAAATGAAATGAAACTGCAATTTATATGAATGACTACTTTGAACTTTTTATTTCCTCTGTCAATTTTAGCAGTCTTAAAATGGTCTTTAAAAATAAGGTGGTTGTGTTTTGGTTCCTTCTTAATATTTTTGTCTGGTAGTTCGTCTCTGTTGGGAGCTCAGTCTTATGAATGTTTATATTTCCTTAGTTAGACCATAGATGAATAAGAATCTATGCTCTGGAAGGATTTACTACATTTAATTTTTTATAAAATACTATTTTAAAATTAGAAGTTTATTTTAAGATATACCAGTTTTTGTGTGTTGAGAAAATATTTGTTGAGCACTCTTCTAGGTACTGTGGATATGGCACTGTTCAAAAAAGAGAAAAAAAAAGTCCTAGCATTTATGGAGCTTACATTTTATGGTTGTATGTTGTCTTCCAATTAAATATATTAACTTTTTTCTCTTCAGAGCCACTGATATGGCATTGTAGTCAATTGGAAAAGAATGACTTTTGTGGAATTATTACTGGTGGTGTGTGTTGTCATCCTTTATAGAAAGGATTGATTGGCCAGAAAGATTGAGTATCATTTGTGAGATTTAGATAGCATACAGATGACCCATCCCAGTTGAAAAGTGTCATAAAGGACAATAATTCAAGTGGGATTGATCAGATGACAGCCGTTTGAAAAATAATATCTTAAGCACATGCAAAGGAAACTTGTAATACGTTTTTAGTGGAATGTTAGAAGAAAGAAAGAAAATAATATCACAGAACCTTATTTACACTTGAAGGGATTTGAGCCCTGAACTTTTTCAAATTGCTTGGTACTTTCAACTTCCTAAAAGAGTGTTAATATTTTATTTTTAAGCGTGGTGTGTAAAATTCACTTTGTAATTCCCCAGAAATAACAGATGTGTTGCATATCTATTTTTATAAACAAAACAAATGAATCTCTGAAAACACAGAAGCCATGTAAGAGTCGTGAAACGTTAAGTATGAGGGTAAAATCAAGTCTGGCTCTTGACTGCAGTTAGCTAACCACTGAAGTGTTGATGAAATCATTTGCAATACTCAAACTGAAATTGCTAAAGGCAGGTTCTGTGTATTAATATACTTCCTGTAGTCTTTGGCAGAATGCTGCTAGTGAAGGGAGGATACAAAAGGTTACTGTGGCTGGAGAGAAAGAGCAGGAAAAGGTTGTGGACTTTAAGGGCGGCTCCTTGCCTAGGGACAAACACGGAGAAAACATAGACGCCGTGTCAAATAGCCTGTGCTATCCCACTGTCGCAGCTAAAGTTTTTGCTATTTTTATTCTTTTAAGAAATAAATTTATGAAGAGTTGGGCGTACTACCCAAGAAGTTAGTGTTATGTGTACTTGGTGAGATTCTTTTTTTGGTAAATTTCATCAGCATAGAAGTTTAAAATGTAACTTAGTTTAGGGGCCAGCCCCATGGCCAAGTGGTTAAACCGGCTTGCATCTGGGGCATGGACCCACTCCACTCATCAGCCATGCTGTGGAGCCATCCCACTTGCAAAGTAGAGGAAGACTGGCATAGATGTTAACTCTAGGGCTAGTCTTCCTCAGGCAAAAAAAACGAAAGAGGAACAGATCCTGGCAATGGCTGTTAGCTAAGGCCAATCTTCCTCACCAAACAAACAAAAAAATAATTTAAGAAATGTAACTTAACTGTATGCAGTTATTAGCTTTCTGGCCGTTGCTATTAAAGAAGTATGGGTAAAATTATTTGAAATGGTGGATTCTGTACTTGGAGCTTTCCTTTCTGCCAGTCCCATCCTATAGAACAATAACTATCGTGAGAGAAAGTTGAGGGTTATTTTCAGTGTTCATGTTGATACTTATTTTTAAAGGTTATTTTACTTTATTTTTGAATTCCTTAGCTTGCAACAATGATTGAAAATATCTTTGGGGAGAAGAGCAGACTAATTTTTTTCTCAAAATATCTTATATAGTTTGATTTTTAAAGTTAAAAAAATTAAAAACGATTCAAAGAAAAAATGGTGGATACAAGTAAATAATAGTGTTCTTGGGCACATAGATTTGCTAGTAAGTTTGTCTTGTCATGGCTGTTCTGTAGCACACATCTTAAAAGAATGAGTGAAAATCATTGCTTTTGCTGCTCCCATTCTTTTCCTCCGCAAATCCTTCATTTGTATTAATGAACTTAGTGTTAGGCAAGGATAAAACAGGGACTAGATAGAGGGGAGAGTTCAGACTAGAGCTATGGAGTTTGAACCTTTTTCTGTGATAACATGCCCCCCTCCAACCCCCCACCTCCTTTTTCACAGGACATACTGGTTTGCACATGTCTTCACTCATTTGTTCTTTGCCTGGTCATACTAGTTGAGTTTGGCTCCCCCTGCTCCAACCACTGATCAAAAACCATGATTTTTTTTTTAATACGTCCTCTATCTCAACCTCTCTATGTAACTTTCAGTTTACGTTATGGACTCTTAACTTTCTCTATGTTATAGGTTAAACAGCATATATTGAGATATTTTGTGTTAGGCACTGTTCTCAGCACTTTACATGCATTAACTCATTTGTATTTCCCCAGTAACCCTTTGGGGGTAATTACTATTATTCTCATTTTATAGATGTGC
The DNA here is from genome assembly GCF_037783145.1 of Equus przewalskii. NCBI lineage: Eukaryota > Metazoa > Chordata > Mammalia > Perissodactyla > Equidae > Equus > Equus przewalskii. The sequence goes on from NC_091836.1 coordinate 70,813,477, forward strand.
AAGTGAAGTAAAGTAACTTGCTCAGAGTCTTCTGTCCTCTGCTCCCTCCACTCCCTTCTCTTCAAATAATCTAGTTCTGGGCACATTTTGAAAGAGACATTGGCAAACTAAAGTGCATCCAGAAGGAGATGACCAAGGATAGTAGTGCGCTTGGGAATGATGCTATTTGGGAAAATGGTTGAAGAGACTGCAAATGTTCAACAGCCTGCAGTATAGATTTTGTGTGCATGTATGTGGATTGAATCTGACTAATTTTGTGTAACTCTGAAGTGCAGAACTAGAAACAAGGAGTAGAAAGATCACGATGACAAAAGGTGTTCTCTAGTTAGAACAGATCCAGAATGGAAGGGGTTGTGTCTTCAAGAAGTGTTGAAGTAAAGTAATTGGTAGACTTTTTGTTTAATATTCCTCACTTCTTGTAGTATTGTAGGACAAATAAAACATTTGGGAAGGCTTTTTCTGTCTCATGGGTGCCAGTTTGCAACCTCTGATTTAATTGTTCTAGGTTTTATTTCTGAATCAAACTGAATTCTGAGTTTTTGGACTACATTGTTTTCGCTCCCAGCAGAACCGCTTTCACTGAGGTAATGTTTAGACATCAGAGAGTCACTGTTCACTTAATAATTTGTTCAATCTCAATCTTTTAAGAATTCAACGACATTTATCAAGCACATGCTTCATGACTAGCGTGAACTAGGTGCTGGGGATGTGAAGAGGCTGAATTATATGAGTTTGTGTGTTCAGAAGGTTGGGATATATGTTGGTTAGTGCCAGAAAGTTACCAAGTAATACAAGGAGTGGTGTGATCATGAAGCTGAGGAACAGGCAGGAGCTGTGTCATATAAGAGCCTTATAAGAAATAGCCTGATGAAATGGACTACATTTATTGTAGGGATATTATTGTTGATATTGCCTCCCACATCATTAACAGACCATTCATTATATGAAAGTTTGGAATATTTTGTTTAGTTCTAATAGTATTTTTGTGGAATCTTTAGAATTTTTTACACATAAGATCATATCATTTGCAAACAGAGATAATTTTATTTCTTCCTTTCCAGTTTGGATGCCTTTTATTTACTTTTCTTGACTAATTGGTCTAGCTAGAACCTCTAGTACCATGGTGAATAGAAGTGGTAGAAGCAGGCATCTTTGCCTTGTTCCTGATCATTGAGGAAAAGACCTTTCACCATTGAGTATGGTGTTCACTGTGGAGTTTTCCTATATGGCTGTTACTACGTGGAGGTGTATTATTCCTTCTATTCCTAGTTTGTTGAATGTTTTATGAAAGGATGTTGGATTTTGTCAAACACTTTTTCTGCATCAATTGAGATGATCATGTGCTTTTTTCCCCCTCATTTTGTGTTGATGTGGCATATTACATTGATTGATTTTTGTTTGTTGAACCATCATTGCATTCCAGGAATAAATCCTACTTTGTCATGATTGTAATCCTTTTAATGTGCTGCTAAATTCTGTTTAGTAGAATTTGTTTGAGGATTTTTGCATCAGTGTTCTTAAGGAATATTGGTCTGTAGTTTTCTTTCTTGTGGTGTCTTTGTCTGGCGTTGGTGTCAGGGTGATGCTGGCCTCATAGAATGAATTAGGAAGTGTTGCCTCCTCTTCAATTTTTTGGAAAAGTTTGAGAAAGATTGATATTACAGTCATACACCACATTAGCAATGTCTTGATCAACGATGGACCACATATGTAATGGTGGTCCCATAACATTGGTACTATATACCCTAGTTGTGTAGTAGGCTATACCATCTAGGCTTGTTTAAGTACACTCGGTGATGTTTGCACAATGATGAAATCGCCTAATGATGCACTTCCCAGAATGTATCCCTGTCTTTAAACAACATATGGCTATAGTTCCTCTTTAAATGTTTGGTAGAATTCACCAATGAAGCCATCAGGTCCAGGGCTTTTCTTTGTTGGGAGAGTTTTGGTTGCTAATTCAGTCTCCTTACTGTTAAAGGTCTATTCAGACTTTCTGTTTCTTTGTGATTTAGTCTTGGTAGATTTTGTGATTCTAGAAATTTGTTTATTTCATTTAGGTTATCCAATTTGTTGACATACAGTTGTTCATAGTACTCTCTTATAATCTTTTTTCTTTCTGTAGAACTGGTAGTAAGGTCCCCACTTTCATTCTGATTTTGCTAATTAGAGTCTTCTCTCTTTTTTTCTTAGTCTTTCTAGCTTAAGTTTTGTCAATTCTGTTGATCTTTTTAAGAAGCAACTTTTGGTTTCTTTGATTCTCTCTTTTTATGTATCTTTGCTCTAATCTTTATTATTTCCTTCTTTCTGCTAGCTTTGAGTTTAGTTTGTTCTTCCTTTTCTAGTTTCTTAAATTGTAAAGTTGGGTTGTTGATTTGAGATCTTTCTTGTTTTTTAACATAAGCATTTATCACTGTAACATTTCCCCTTAGCACCATTTTTCTGTGTCCCATAATTTTTGGTATATTATGTTTTCATTTTCATTCATCTCTAAATATTTTCTAATTTCTCTTAGGATTTATTCTTTGACCCATTAGTTGTTTAATAGTATGCTGTTTAATTTATACAATTTTGTGAATTTCCTAGTTTTCCTTTTTTAAATGATTTCTAACTTCTTCCCATTGTGGTCAGAGAAGATACTTTGTATGGTATCTATCTTTTAAAATCTATAGAGACTTAATTTGTGGCCTAACATATGGTTTGTCTTGGAAAATATTCCACGTGTACTTGAGAAGAATGTCTATTCTGTTGATGGGTAGAGTATCCTGTATATGTCTGTTAGATCTAGTTAGTTTATTGTATTGTTTCAGTCTTCTGTTTCCTTACTTATCTTCTGTCTGGTTGTTCTATCCATTATTGTGAGTGGGGTATAGTTGGAAGTCTCCAACTATTATCATAAAACTGTCTAATTCTCCCTTAAGTTCTGTCAGTTATTGCTCCATATATTTTGATTCTGTCGCTAGGTACATAAATGTTTATAACTGCTATATATCCTTACTGTGTTGGAATGTTAATTAATATATAATATTCTTCTTTGTCTCTTTTAACTTTTTTTGATTTCAAGTTTATTTCGTTTGATATTAGTATAGCCATCTCTGCTCTCTTTTGGTTACTATTTGCATGGAATATCTTTTTCCATCCTTCCACTTTCAACCTGTTTATGTCTTTGGATCTCAAGTGAGTCTCTTGTAGACAGTGTATAGTTGGATTGTGTGTTATCTATTCTGCCAATCTCTCTCTTTTGATTGGAGAGTTTAATCCATTTATTTTTAAGTAATTACTGATAAAGAGGGACTTACTTCTATCATTGTGCTCTTTGTTTTCTATATGCCTTATAACTTTATTGTCCCTCATGTCCTGCATTCTTTTGTGTTCAGTTGATTTTTTTGTAGTGAAATTTGTAGTTTAAATTCCTTTCATGTATATTCTGGAGCTGTTTTCTTTGTGCTTACCAAGGGGATTAAGTAAGGCACAGTTGACTTTCCGTTGGATTTCTGTGTATAGAAACAAAGGGGATTAAATAAGGTGCAGTTGACTTTTGGTTGGATTTCTGTGTATAGAAACAAAGTTTTGGTACAACAAGTGGCTACTTTATTAAGATTTCTCATGTTAGTCAAGGTTTACTTGAGAGTATGGTAAACATGTTGTCAGTTCTTTAGCTGTGAGTTTTCATTGTCTTGGAAAGAGAATCAGTGCTATCAGATTTCCAGAATTTTGAAAGTATTGGCTGTTTAAAAAACACATAGAAAGATTTTAATAAGATTCATCATGAGTTAGTTTGTCAAGACTTCATTTTGTACTAGGATGTATAAAACTTGAATTTTCATCAACCAAAAGCTAGTTTTGCTTCTCTTAACCATGGAAAGAGGAGGAAAAATATTGGTTGACCTTCAGCAAACTAAACCTAGTGTAAGGCAAAACTGGAGAGGGGAGCAGGGATTGGGGAGCATGCTTCATTTTTAGGGATGGTAATATCTGACATTTATGTTTATAGTTTATGCATCCACTGAAGTGCAGTGTTGATGGCTTGCTATTATCTGACGATATTTTCTGTAGCCTTCCCTACCACTTTTTAACCTTAAAAGAAGACCCTAGAAATTAATTTTAAAAAGAAGAAAATAACTTTATCATGTGAAATATCCTTTTCTATTATGGGGTATATTTACTTATTTTTAAAAATAAAATAGTTTATATTTAAGGTGTACAACATGATGTTTTGATATACATATACAGAGTGAAGTGATTACTACAGTCAAGTTAATTAACATATCCATCTTCTCATAGTTACCTGTATATTTTATATATAAATATATAAACATATAAAGAAATATGTTATAAATGTAAATAAGTACATAAAATATATATTTTTATATTTTATAGCTATATATATATAAAAGTGTTCAGGTCCTTTGCCCATTTTTTAATCAGTTGGGGTTTTTTTGCTATTGAGTTGTGTAAGGTCCTTATATATTTTTCGTATTAACTCCTTTTCAGATATTATGGTTTGCAGTATTTTCTCCCAATCTGTAGGTTGCATTTTTATTTTGTTGAGTGTTTCCTTTACTGTGCAGAAGCTTTTTAGTTTGATATAGTCCCACTTATTTATTTTTGCTTTTGTTGTCTAAGTGTTTGGTGTCATATCCAAAAAATCATTGAAAGGCTAATGTCAAGGAGCTTTTGCCCTATGTATTCTTCTGGTAGTTTTACAGTTTCAGGTCTTATATTTAAGCCTTTAATCTATTCTGAGTTGATTTTTGTGTGTGGTGTAAGATAAGATTCCAATTTCATTGTTCTGCATGTGGATATCAAGTTTTCCTAACACCATTTATTGAAAATTCGAAACTATCTTTTCTCCATTGTGTATTCTTGGCAAGCTTTTCCAAGAGTACTTGACACTATATGTGCGGCTTTATTTCTGGGCTCTCTTTTCGGTTCCATTAGTATATGTGTCTTCTTTTATGTCAATTACCATACTGGTTTTTTTTTTTTTTTAATGTATTTATCTATTTTTGAGGAAGTTTAGCCCTGAGCTAACATTTGCTGCCAATCTTCCTCTTTTTGCTGAGGGAGACTGACCCTGAGCTAACATCCGTGCCCATCTTCCTCTACTTTATATGTGGGATGCCTACCACAGCATGGCTGTCAAGCAGTGCCATGTCTGTACCCAGGATCCGAACTGGCGAACCCCGGGCCGCTGAAGCGGAACGTGTGCACTTAACCGCTGCACTACCGGGCTGGCTGAATACCATACTGTTTTGATTACTGTAGCTTTGTAATATATTTTGAAATCGGGAAGTGTGACGCTTCCGCCTTTGTTCTTCTTTCTCAAGACTGCTTTGGCTGTTCGGGATCTTTTTTGTTTTCATATGAATTTTAGAATTGTTTTTTCTATTTCTGTGAAAAATATCATTGGAATTTTGATAGGGATTGCCTTGAATCTGTAGATCACTTTGGGTAGCATGGACATTTTAACAATATTAGTTCTTCCAACCAATGAATATGGAATATCTTTCCATTGATTTGTATCTTCAGTTTCTTTCATCAGCATTTTGTAGCTTTTGGTGTAGAGATCTTTCACTTTCTTTTTATTCATTTTATTCTTTTTTATGCTATTGTAAATGGGATTGTTTTCTTGATTTCCCTTTTGGATAGATTGTAGTTGGTGTAAAAAAAAGCAACTGATTTTTGTATCCTGCAATTTTACCGAATTCATTTATTCTGACAGTCTTTTTGTGGAGTCTTCAGGATTTTCTACATATAGTATCATGTCGTCTGTAAGCAGAGGTAATTTTACTTCTTCTTTTCTGACTTGGATGCTTTTTATTTCTTTTTCTTGTCTGATTACTCTTGCTAGTAGTTCCAGCACTACACTGAATAGAAGTGGTGAGAGTGGGCATCCTTATGTATGTAAGTTATGTATATAACTTTTTATCATGTGTTGTCCTAGTAGAATTAAAATAAAGAATCTAGTGAGTTTGATTTTTAGGTGATTGATGGGCAAATTGTGATGACATCCAGTTATACTAAGGTAACACTGAGTATGTTACATTTGAGATTGTCCATTTTTGACTGAGTATTGGTGTAAGTAGTATACTATATAGTGCCTGATTTTCAGAGCCCTTTGTGCAGTAGTAACTTCAGATATTAATGCCAAGTTGCTATGGCATAAGCCTGACTGATTTTATGACATTAAAAAAAATGTTTCAAAACCTTTTAAAAATGCAAAATTGGCAGTCCTGGAGGCTCCAGTGCCTCAGGCCCCTCTTAGCTTCCTTGAGGGCTGAGGAATTCCTGTTCTCTTTATAGCCATAGTCGTGCAATACATTATTTGGGAAGTTCTGATTTAAAGAGTTAAGAGCTGAGCCTGATTTAGGTTAGGAGATGTATGGAACCCTTTGAAAATGAGTTTGGTTGATGATAGATAAACTGAGAGTCTTGGATATCATGTGGTGACTAATAAAAGGGAAATCGAGGCAAAGTGGAATAGTCCTGATGGCCATGTAGAGAGAGTGAATATTCAGTCATATAGACGTTTTATTCTTCCTTCCTTCCTTCCTACCTACCTACCTACCACACACCCTCTATAATAAAGTTGTCCAGAGAGGGCCCACCTCTATTGGCTGTGAAGGCAGGAAGCAGGCGGGTGACCTGAGAGCCTCCACAATTGCCATCGTAAGGAAATACTGGTGTGGAATGCTTTAGGCTTCTCTTATGGGGGGAATCGCCTGACCTTTCTTTTTTCTCTTGTGATTCTCTAACTTCTGCTTTGTTTCTCCTTGTGGCCTCAGTATTTATGCTTGGAACCCATATATTGTGTCCTAGGTACTGTGCCAACCACTTAAAGACAGTATTTCATTTAATCCTTAATAATAAAATAAAAACACTACAGGGGTCCTTCTGCCTTTCCCTGGGTAGCTTCAGTATGTCTTTCAAGATGCAGATCAAGTATCAAACTATTTCAGGATTTTGTTACCTCATCTGTTGCTGCTCAGTCTGGATTTGATAGCTTCTAAGTGCGCTCCAGTAGTACTTTTTTGTGCCTATCAGTCACTGATTGTTTTATTCTAGCCCTCTTCTCCACCCATTTTGCATAGTCTCTGGGATGTGTTAAATGCTTGGTGAATGTTTATTTAATGAATGAACAAATGGAGAAATGCAGTTTCAGATTTTGAGAATGATGGTAATCTTTAGGTGAAATTTGTCCCATTTGAAAATGTGTTAAAATTGATTCATTTTAGCAAAGCTGAAGAGACAGATCTACTAAAGTAGTAGTTTTTTGCTGTGAACATCGATGACTTTTAGGATGTGGGGAGACAAAAAGTAATTTTTTAAAAAACTACATTCCTTGAGGATGAACAGTGTTCTTCACTAACGCCCGTATTCCCTATTGGTGAGAAACAACTGGTATAAATCAAATAGCAATTTGTTTTTATCCAAGAGATTTTAAAGATGGAGACCATCTGTTTACTTTAGGCATAGTTTCACAGGGTGTTTATACCTTGGCTGTTAAGTCCAGAAACTCTATTTTATCAGTTTATCCAGAAGGACTCTCCCAGTAAAACTAACAAGACACTTAATCTATTAATTTGCAATAGGAGACTTATCTGGTCAGGATAGTTATCTTTAAGGCACTCAGGAAGCAAGCTCATGGATCAAAAGATTGCCTAGTAAGCATTGAATTTGAACTGAGGGAGTGAGTTCAGTGTTCTTTTGAGGGGGGGACTTGTGATTAGGTTTTAAAAAAATTTTGGTAAAATATATATAACATAAAATTTACCATTTTTAAGTGTACAGTTCAGTGTCATCATGTACATTCACAAGCTGTGAAACCATCGCCAATATTCCCAGAATGTTTCCATCACTCCAAACAGAAACTCTCTCCTCATTAAACAATATCTCCTCCTTCTTCCCTCCTGACATTGTCCAGTCTACTTTTGTCTTTATGAATTCTCCTGTTCTAGATGTTCATATAGGTGGAATCATACAGTATTTGTCCTTTTGGAGTTAAGTGATCCTGAAGGATAGTTTATTTCTCTACTCTAGGCATTGTCCAAGTAGTGGTTTCCAAACATATTTTGACTGTCTGTTACATCTACAAAAAATTAAGTGATGTATGTGTATGTTTATTTTTCAATTACAGATGTGCTCTGTACTAATATATTGTGTGCATTATGATATATGCATACAAAGTTAAAGAATGAAATAGATATTATTTTGAAATATATTGTCAATTGATATCTTTTGATGGCTTCTTGCTGTCATTAGCTTTTATCTCAAGGCATAAACTTCCAATTGTCTAATTTCTTGTCAGATTTTATCTGATGGTCATTCTGTCTATTTTACATTGTTGTTGATAAAGAGCTCTTTGTATAGTTGGGAAGTGTTAGGTCTGTCATTTGCATGTATTTGAATTATTAGTATTTACTTAAGTCTGTGTTTTTTTAATTGGAATCTTACAAAGCCCAGCTATCCATTTTTTGAGGGTCAGTCAATTAAAATAATATTAAATCCACGAATGGATTCAACCAGGTACATGTACACTGCTGTATGTTTAAATGCTTTGAAAGTGAGTGCATGAATGAAGATGCTAGGATAACTCCTCTGTGCTGTAGAACATCCTTTCCTCCTCAGAATCCCTTGTGTACTATATGTGGCATGTGACCATCTGATACTCCGTCCAAGTCAGGAGTGGGGTGGGATGCGCCAAAGGCATATCTGTGCTTAAGTGTTAATACCCTTTAACTGCTTTATTTTTTGATAAAATTAAATACCAATAGTTCAAATATTGTCTTTCTATGTCCATGTGGATTTATTTGCGTACTCACATGGAATGTGTTCACCTCAGTTTCACTGCTCTAAGGCTATGATCTGGTCATCTAACACCTTTTCCCTGGAATGACTTGGTTAACCATCGTTAATTATTTTATAGTTTTATCACAGAAGTAGAAGCATTATGACATCAGGCTAGATCAATAATAATATCCCTGTGTAGATTCCACTTTTCTTCCTCAAGATGCAAATTAGATATGTTGTTAGATTTGCTAAAAACCGTGGTCTCATCAATAATAAGTTTGAAAGTTTACACTGAGATAAGTAAAATAAGACCTTTGCTCTCAAAGAGCTTATAATAATTTTCAAAAGTTTCAGTTTAAGGGGGTGAATTTTTATTCGCTTATTCTCTGAAAATAAGATTTTGTAACTTTACTGAGTTAAATAGTATCACCCCAAAATTCATGTCCTCCAGAACCTGTGAATGTGACCTTATTTGGAAATAGGGTCTTTGCAGATGTGATCAAGTTAAGATGTGGTCGTACTGGATTAGAGTAGGCGCTAATTCAGTGACTGATGTCCTTATGAGAAGAGGGAAATCTAGACAGAGAGACACACAGAGAGGAGAATGCCAAAAATTCTCTGATGGTGGAGGCAGAGACTGGAGTGAAGAATCTACAAACTGAGGAATGCCAGGGATTGCTGGCAACCCCCAGAAGCCGGTGGAGAGGCACAGAGCATATTCTTCTTCAGAGCTTCCAAAAAGGAACCAGCCCAGCTGACACCTTGATTTTGAACTTCTAGTCACCAGAGCTGTGGAAGAATAAATGTCTGTTGTTTTATGCTACCCAGTTTGTGGTCCTTTGTTATGGCAGCGCTGGGAAACTAACATAGTAACCAAGCATAATTTTCTTTTTCAAATATTAATTTGAGTCTCTTGATGGGGTTACATGTATAGTGTGATTGTAAAGAAGGATCTTCTACCTCCTAAATTAAAGTAATAGCCATGAGCTTTTGGAACACTAAGTATATGCTAGACAGCATTATTTTATTTAAATTCTTACACCAACACTGTAAGATATTCGCTATTATTTCTCTGTTTAAAATGAAGGCGCCGAGGTTCAGAAAGGGCAGCTGTCGCACAGCCTGAAAGTTAGTGTCTGACTAAAAGCCTGTGTTTTCTTTCCTCTGTCACTGTCTATGTATTTACAGAGGTCGGTTTCTGTTGGTGGCAGTAGCTGCTGTTTTTAGGTTTTCTTCTTTACCTCACAATTTACTTTTGTATTATCTAGACAAATAAAAAATAATGGCCCCTTAAATGTGCCAACCTTTTCCAAAAGCTCTGAGTTCTTTATAATTTTAGTGTTTGTCTGCATTTCTCATTTTCAGCCAGAGGCCAGAATCTAGAACCAAATTGTGTCATTCTATTCCTCTGGGATTGTTGAATAGTTGAAACCAGGAAATACCAGAAATTTCTCATGGAAGTTCCAGGAACTTTAGAATTATGTCTAGAGAATCAGAGTGATTGAAGATTCATTCTTGTTTATTAATAACTTTAAGTAGACTGTTCAGAACAAATGCTCCGTGGACAATTTTTATTTAAGAGAGCCCAGAAAATGGGGTGACTGCCAATAAAGACTAGTGTGAATGGCAGGTTATCTTCTATCCCATTTATGATGGCTGGTCATAGATAAAATCAAACGTATCATCTATCTTTAGTGGAAGGAGATGACGTAGTTCTGAACGGGATCGTTTTGTACTTAAGTTTGATTATAGATGTTTTGGGGGATTTACAACGTCTCAGAATAAATATTGAAACGTTACGGGAGTCAAAAACATAAGCGTGCAGCTTCTCCATCCAACCCCCCATCTAAATAGGGTTTATTAACAGTGTAGTTCAGCTAACACTTAAGACCCACTATGTGGCAGGCATTATTAGGTAGTGAGGATATCATTAATAAAAATTATATTATTTCCTTTTCAGATATAAATATTTTTATATTGGTAATGAAAAGTAACATTTTAATTGGGAAAGATAAAAAGCATTTGCAAATATATTATAAAAGAGTTTTTTTAAATGGATAAAAACGGTGTATATGGGTAGATAATTTGATAATACATGTGGTTTAAACTTTAGAACTATAAAGGAAGGCATGTACTCTAGAATATTATATAATCTGAAAGAGAAGAAGCAGTCTCTGCAAAATGAAGTATTTTTATTCATGTGTATATATTAAAAGGAAAAGTATAGCATTGGATACTTTGTGATAGAATTTAATTGCTATGTTAAATTACATTCTTAAAAGTAAAAAGGACATAGTTACTGTCTTTGAATAAGTTTTAGTCTAATGGAGAAATAGACCTATAAACAAATAAAGCTAGCTCACCTGGTTTTGCCCAGGAGAATCATTATCTATCATTAAAAAAATGCATATCTAGTGCTCCTCATTGGAGCACTGCTTCATAGTGTTGCCCATGTGAGAGAAGCTTCTGCACTTTCAATCATCAGTTCAGGTGAGTTTGAATTTGGGATTCGTATCTGAAATCGCTTTTTATCTTTCCTCTTACTATGTATATTATGTCGTTTAAAATCAAGCACAGGAGTCCACACGAGTCTCCTGTTTGTTGTATCTGATAATCAGTTGTTCTGTAGTAGGACTGTCCACCTCTTTGATGCATTCCCTACAACCTGCCAACATGTCTTTTGACCAGTAATTGAGAGCCACAAGTAACTCATGTAGTATAAATTACTCCTTTATATTCTCAGCAATTAATCATTTAATGAAGTTTACATTTAAATAGTTTGCAAAAACTTTAGATATATTTTTTGTAGTAGGATTGAATTCCTATATCCATCTAATGATGTTTACCTTTCTTCAATTTTTAAAGCATTATATATATAAGAGATTTATACTCTTAGTTTTCATAGACCAATAGGTGTAAACGAAACATCATTGATTCAAGGAATTTTTGTTTTGTTTTGTTTTTGGTGAGAAAGATTGGCCCTGAGCTAACACCTGTTGCCAATCTTCCTGTTTTTGCCTGAGGAAGATTGTTGCTGAGCTAGCATCTGTGTCCTTCTTCTCTGTTTTTCATATGTGCAATGCTCCCACAGCATAGCTTGATGAGCAGTCGTGTCTAGGTCTGCACCCGGGATCCTAACCTGTGAACTTAACCACTACGCCACCAGGCCAGCCCCAAGGAATATTCGTTTTTAGTGGACAGTTATTTAAATAATTTTTCCCCCTCCCAAAGCTGCAGTACATAGTTGTATATTCTAGTTGTGAGTCCTTCTAGTTCTTCTTTGTGTGCTGCCGCCTCAGCATGGCTACTGACATACAAGTTCCACGTCTGGGAACTGAACCCAGGCTGCCAAAGTGGAGTGCGCTGAACCTTAACCACTAGGCCGTCAGGGCTGGCTCCCCAAAATAATTTTTTTTAGTGACTTAAACATTGGAACTCAAATTGTTAAATAACATGAGCAAGTAAGTGGTTTCTTAAATCAGTTTTCCAGGGTAGATGCAATGACACATAAAACTTGATTCTTATCCTCAAAGGGTTTATAATCAAGTAGGATAAACAAATATGTAAATGACTCTAGTATGTATAAGGCAAAATGAAGTAGTTTCCAAATCACAATTATATGCAGCAAGATTAAAGCAGAGAGAAACAATCCACACTAGTATTGAATGATCAGAGAAGATGCTGGATAAGGCGTTCAGTATCAATGACTGTTGGAATAAAGTATGCCAATTCTTAAACACTGAGGCTTCCTTTGTCCTGTTTGGCTCAGTTCTTAAATACTGAGGCCCGTTTTCAATATTTTTAGGTTTTGCAGAATGGAAATCTTGACTATTTGCTAAAAATGGATCTCTAGAGGATAAGAGTTTTCTGAATAGAGAGTATGGCCTGATGGTTTGAATCCTACCCCTGCCATTTATTAGCTGTGTAACCTTGGGCAGTTAACCACTCTGTGCATCAGTTTACCAATCTGTAAAATAGAATGATGATGATGATGATAATAATAATAATAATAGCATGTAGGGTTGTTATTTGTCTTTACTTATGGGAATTTGCTTTCTCATGGATAGACACTTCATAGCAGAATAAATGACTGGAGATTCTAAGATGAACAAGACCTTGTCCGTGTGTGTGTGTGTGTGTGTGTGTGTGTAGACTAAAAATCCAAAAAATCTAATTGTCATGCAGTGAAATTAGAACTATACTGAAAACAAGAGCATGGGAAACAGTGTTTTAGAGCAGGGTTCTAACTGGGAATTTTTAATTTATGTCCAAGGTTTCAGGGAGAGAGCAACTATTTCTTTGCTACCAAAGTTTTTTTTAGAGAACATGGACTTTTGGGTTTGAAACAGTTCTGGAATTCTGAGTATTCTAAAAGCCTGAATGCCAGTTATCTAAGTACCTTCTCTGCTTTTTAGAATATTTTCTCTGACTCCTTAAAAATGATTAGTGCAAAATTAATGTGACCCCTCCTTTCTTCTATTTAATTTTCCATTATTCTTTGTGTGCTGTTAACTAGTTCTCTGTATTTCTTTGTTGGTAACTGAAATAATTTAATCTATTCTTGTGAATAAAATTGGGGACATTCCAAATTCTTTTTTTGTGGCCAATTATATTGTACTCACTAAATTCTTCAACTGATGTCATACTGAAAGGATGTTAAAGTGTTTTATTTTGTTCCCTTTTATTATGAATATATCCAAACATATATGAAAGTTGAAAGAATATGACAGTTAATGCCCATATACCTACCACCTACAGTCTACCATTAACATTTAATGTACTTACTTTATCACATATCCTTCTATCTATTTATTGACCTGGCATTCATTAATCCATTTTCTTTTTGGTGCATTTCAAAATAAATTGCAGACGTTAGGATACTTCCCTCTAAAACCTCAAGTATGCTTTGTTTTTAAAAGACCTATTTTCTTCCCTTTTTATTTCATTCAGATTTGATGTTTTAATACTTTCTGTTCTCTGTTTGCGTGCTTTATTTTAATTTTGGACTGAATCCACTGTGGTTAATTCTGTTACTAAGTCTTCTCATTGTTAATGCTCAAAATCAGATTTGTTGTTTTTTGGTTTGGCTTTTTAAAAAAAGCTACTTAATACTCATTTTAGCCAATTTTCGTTGTGTTTTATGGCTGATGTAATTGGAGCATTTTCCCACTACAGTTTGCAATACTTTAGGATATGATTGCTGATAGGAGTTTTGAAGACAAATTCTTCCATACCATTAAGACATTAGAAGCATTGCGTGCTTTTAAACTATGTAGAAGACCTCAATAGATTATGAACTGTTTGTAGCCAAGAATTGTATATCATCATTCCTTGTGTCTCATAACTTCTTGAAAGGAAGAACTCAAATACTTGTTAATTCATTGACTCATTGATATCAATGTTCAAAATATTCTGGGCACTTGTTCTAAAGTTGAAAGTTTAAAAACAAATTCCAGCTTACACTTTTCAGCAACTTTCAAGAATTTGTATTCATTATATATCTGCTGTATATTATAATGGAATTTAAAAAAATCGTAATAGGAAATTATTTGAGAGGTGTGTAATAGTGAAGCATTGTTCTCAGAATAACAGGATATCCTTCCATTTTAATAGGTTTTGCATTTTCAGCCCATAAAAGAATATAGTGACCTGCTCTGGGCATAAGTTTTTATAAAAATTATTTTATTCTTTTAAAATAATTGAACTGTGGATATTGAATTAGAGAAACATTATAGATTTAACATGTTATGTTAAGATTGGATTCCAAGTAGCAAATAAAATCCAAAGCACATCAAACTAAAATGACCTTTTCTACTGTTTTCATTGTTGCTTCTTGAAGTCTATGTAGGATATCATTTTCTGAAAGTGTTGAAAGTGCAGTTAGATAAAAATTATAGCAGCTGTTAGATAAAAATTACAGAAAGATTTTTTTCTCTCTGCTCCGCACATGCACGCACACACGCACACATACGCGCCTGTATATGGAACTCTTATTATGTGTCTGGCTTGAACATTCTTTTGGATTTTCTTAGTTTAGTGTTTCTTCCACTTTCTGGATCAGATTTTGACTCTTTTAAATCAAAATTAGATGCACAAATTAGAATTTTAGGATACCAAGAGACAGAGACCATGTAGAGGGGTTTATGTGTCTTTCATTCCCTATCAATGGTAATACTTGCTTTCTAAACTTCAGTTCTTCTGGCCCTCTGTCTGCAAGTAGGGGTGTTTAATCATCTTAAGGTCCCGAGCTCCAGTGATGTCTTTGCTTATTGAATGACTCGGGGAGGAAAATAGAGAGGCCTTCCCAACCGTTATGTTCAGCCATCTAGAGCAAGGGCTGGCCAATATTTTTTGCAAAGGACCAGGTAGTAGATATTTTAAGCTTTGAGGGCCGTATGATCTCTACCACAGTTACTCAGTTTTGCTGTTGTAGAGTGAAAGTAGGCATAGACAATTGGTAAACAAATAGGTGTGATTGTGTTCCAGTCACACTTCATTTAGAGAAAGCAGAAGGCAGACTAATTTGCCAACCTGTGCACTAGAGTTGTATTTCTTGAATTATCTGTTGTGAGGACTTTTTCTTTTCTAATAATTTGTCACTGGACACTTGTAAAGTACAATAAAAATGAATTACTGGAAAAATGAAATTTAAAAAGACATGAAATACAAGCTTAAAATTTGTAGATCAAACAGATAAATTACATTTCAATAAATATAATTAGAATAGTCATACATAAGGAAAAAGAAAAGAATTAGAAACACTGTAAATTTTATTACTTGAAAGTATCTTTTAGCTTATTAATATAGATAGTTGCTATTATAGTCATAACATTTTTTGTCATTCCACAATACTAACCAAACAAAAAGTTGAGTGAAATGTTAACTCCCCATTTATTAAATGCCTGTATGCATACTCTAAACAAACACTGTACGTATCAATAAAAATTCTAATGTGACAAATAAATTTACTTCTTCCTTTCAAGAAGTTCTTCCTTTCAAGAAGTTATGAGACACAAGGAATGATGGTATACAATTCTTGGCTACAAACAGTTCATAACCTATTGAGGTCTTCTACATAGTTTAAAAGCCTGCAATGCTTCTAATGTCTAATGGTATGGAAGAATTTGTCTTCAAAACTCCTATCAGCAATCATATCCTAAAGTATTGCAAACTGTAGTGGGAAAGTGCTCCAATTACATCAACCATAAAACACAACGAAAATTGGCTAAAATGATTATTAAGTACCTTTTTAAAATTTATCTAATCTGGGTTGGAATGACAACAGTGCTACTCACAAGAAATAATGTATGTCTAAACTGTTCCTATGTTCTGTTTTAACAGCATTCAGTGTAGAGAAACTGACTCACAGAGGTATGTTGATGATAATTGGAGAAGAGATTTAAAAGAAATTTCAGCAAACTGAGGATATTCATTTATAACTTTTTCCCAAGATGGAGCAAGTGATTTTTATTTTCTGAATTCATTTTTCAAACTTTCATTAGCAGTCAGTTCCAACAATTTATCCTATAGACTTATAATTAAATTTAAATTCTCTCTCAATTCAAGAAATGGACTCTGGATTCATAAATTTCCTGTATGTGGATCTCTTCTAGATGGGAAAAAGATTGAAAATGTTCTATCAGATTTGTAAAGTGTGTAGAGATAATCTTTCAACAAATGTGCAGTATCTGATCATACCTACTTCATTGAAGATGATTGTTAAATTATGGAACATGTTGTAAGTATCTGTAGAAACTGATCTTTCATGCTATTAACATCCTTTTTTGCTTTGATCTTATTGGCCATTGAGAAACATTTGTATGCTTTCCTTACATGGAAGTATGAAGATCATTAAAAATATCAAATGTGTAAGACAAGTCTGGCTGTCCAAGTCACATCTTTAAAACATTAGGACAAAATTTTTTTTTGTCTTGCAGAAACACTAAGGGTTCATTTCATTGTTTGTTTTCGACAGACCATTTCTCCTTGATAACCATGGAACCTCACCATGTAGTGACAGTAGTATATGATCACTTTCCGTATTATCAGTTAATGAGGAGAATTCTCTAACATATTGCATTAGCCTTTAAGTACTTCACAATTATGCTGTGTCACTGAACATACTGTTTAGACAGGTGACCTTTTTTTTGTTTTTTGTTTTTGTATCATAGCAAGAGTTTCTTGATGAAGGAAGCAGTGCGTTGATTTACACTCCTTAATCTGGGTAACTGTCCAGAATATTTTCCTGTCATTACAGTTGCAACATCAGAATATACTGTTACACAAAATTTAAACTCCGAGTCACATTTGTTGACTACATAATCCTTCATAGATTTATATAATTCAGAGTTAGTTATGTTTGGGAATGAAGCTGAAAAAAAATTCTTCCTTTACAACATCATCATATTCAAATCACATGTTTAGTAAAGGAATTGTCATATCTTTGCATTTATTAAGGTTCAGTAAAAACACTTTGCTAGGTTTGTGTGTTCTATGAATTATTTTTTCATGTAATTATCCATTTCCTGAATGCATTGGACTATGGTATCATTAGAAATGGGTTCTTTGTTGCAGAGTCACTGAATATTTCCAAGCAAACATCTTTGATGGGGTTTTCCCCTAATTTCAACGTATCTGGCTTTTTAAGATTTAGTATCCTGAAGAGCTGCTGTAAAAGAAGCCTGTCTACATGTGAAATAAGGAACATCTTCTTCTCTTGGCTTTGTAATTTAATACTTATTTTCAAATAGACTTTTTTGTTTTGAACTTATTTCTTTATATTTTATATATAAATGCCACAGGTTTTGATGGTTTTATTGTTTCATAGCCAGTACATCTCTGCAAAGAACACACTGTGGTTTTAGTACTTCACTGTCGAATATACTTACAGGCAACATTAGTATGAACTCTTTGGTCTTTCTTTTTCTGAAATCACTTCCATTGTTATCATTTAGTTTACTACGCCTTCCTCATTCAGAGGAGGTATGTCTTTCCTTGCCAAAGAAGGCCAGGTAAGCTTTTTGCTGTCTGTGAATTAGAGGTGAAAATACCATTTTACTTCCTTAATTTAACTAAAAATATTAAATTATAAATTACAGGCTTGATTAAAAATTTAAATCATTATAAAATGACAAATTATGGAAATAAATGCTTACATTTTCTCAGATTGTTTTATCTCTTACATTGTAGTTGACAAACTGATGTCAAATTGCCATAAAAATATCTCAGTGTCTACGTTTAATTTCTATACTTATCTTATTGTATACCTGTAACGAACAATGGGAGGACCTTTGTCCTGATCTAGGGACTGGAGAACCACCGGGGGATGTTCTGACCTTTTTTTTTACTTTTCCTAGAGTAAAAATTCTGGGCCTTTGGTAAAACCCAATTATAGTTTTCTTTTACTTTGAGATACAGTGGCACAAATTTCTTCCCATTTCTGTGTATGGAAATATAATATCCAACAAATATAAAGGGACTTTAAGTGGGCAATTTGCAGATGTTCCTGTTGACTCCCTGTGTCAACATGGAAAGGCTTGTTTAAGGACAGCGGTCATAGTTAATGTTGTCTTATTTGTTCACCTGATATTGAGAAATCGGTATGGTGGTGCCGGGTTCCTCTGTCCATTTTATGATTATTCCAATGTCCTCTCATAATAGGGACCTTTTTAAGAGCCTTACATGTTCAGTAGCTCTCTCTCATATCTATTTTAATAAGGATGACCTGTTCTACATATGTTAGTAACAATCTTCTTTCTGTATGTGATTTATAAATGTACACATAACATATGTGTATGATATATCAACGTATATAAAAATGTCTCTTTTTTCCCTCCTATTTCTGTATATCACTGAATTGTTTTAATGACTTTTTAGGGAGTCTTGGAGCTGGAAGTGCTGTAAAGGCCATATGTCCCAACCTTCTTTGCATTCATTCTCTCTTTTTAATATAGAGAAGGGGTGGCAAACTACAGCCATCTGGCCTGGCACCTGTTTTTGTAAGTAAAGTTTTATTGGGTCATAGTCACATCCGTTTGTTTACGTGTTATCCATGGCTGCATTCTTGCCACACTGGCAGAGTTGACGCAGAGATTGTATGGCCTGCAAAGCCAGAAATATTTACTCTCTGGCCCTTTACAGAAAAAATTTGCCAACCTCTGACATAGAGGTCTTACAGCCTCTTTCTGAATTCAGTGATAGTATCAAGGCATTCATCTTCTAGTTAGGAAGTTCCTATTTACAGTGAGCAGAAATGTTCCTTCCAAGTAACCTTCTTGGGTACATGATAGTTTTTTAGGAATTTGAAGACAACTTTTTTGCTTGTTCTTAACTCTTTCTGCAGGTCTGCATCCCGCTCCCAGTCTTCTCAGTCCTAAAATTCTGTAGCTTATTCAGTTCACACTTGAATGACCCATGCAACTCAGTTTCAAACCTTTTGTCTCTCTCATTTCCTGTCATTCTTCCTCAGATATTGATACTCAGATCAGAACCCAATTTAATAATCCTGTGGGTGTGATTGGCTCAGAGTAGAGCAGACTGTTTCTTCTACGTTTTTATTTTTTTAAGTTTTACAGTGCACTTCATATGTGCTGGCCACTTAATCATGTTATTATTACTGTTAATATAGGCTAAGTTGCTTTATCCTTTTAGGTAGCTGTATCACATTAGTGGCTCTTATTGAGCTTAAACTCAAGACTACTAAATCTTTTACGTATCTTGCCGTTAAATCAGATCTTCTCCATCCTATACTAAATCCACAGCAGGACTTTACTCCTATGAGATTCCATTGTATTGAATTGACCTCATTGTGCCAGCATGTTGAGAAGTTTTTACGTCCTGATTCTGTCATCCACATATTTATTGTTCCTCTTAGCTCTTTGTCATGTGAGAATTTGATACTCACATGAGTTACTTGGTCAACATCTTGTTATGTTTGCATGTTCATTTTTCAACACAAGTGAGATTGTTCTGGGAATTTCTCTTAGAGCTTATGCTACACTGAATTATTGCTCAGTAAGGAGTCCTTCCCCACCCTGTCCCTTGGGGTTAAAATGCATCCCTTGCTCACTGACTTTGGACTTGGTCTTATGGCTTACTTGGGCCAGTAGAATAGGGATGGAAGTGTCAATAGACCATTTCTGAGATGAGGCTTTAAGAGGTATGGCAAGTTTCTTTCAGCTCTCTTGTACTTTTGCCATTTACTACAAGAAGAGCTTGCCCCACGTAACTAGTGCTCCTTCAGCCTGGGTCCCAGAATGAAAGATTAGTGAAGGAGAACTGAATTTGACTCCCAATCTGAAGCAGAGATGCTCCAGCCGGCCTGAGATTTGTGAGAAA
Source organism: Equus przewalskii (assembly GCF_037783145.1). Taxonomy (NCBI): domain Eukaryota; kingdom Metazoa; phylum Chordata; class Mammalia; order Perissodactyla; family Equidae; genus Equus; species Equus przewalskii. The sequence continues at coordinate 70,833,607 of NC_091836.1, forward strand.
GAAAACAGCATTTAATGTTGTAAGTCATTGGCATTTTTGGAGTTTGTTATGCAGCATTAATTCAGCAACAGCTAACCCATACACAGTTAACCAAGCCATTCTGTTTGTGGGGAACTCTCTCTGAAATGTCTATTACCTGTAAATAACAAATTAAGCCAATATGAGACCAGCGTGAACCCTAGGGAAAGGAAGATCAGACGTAAATTTGGGGTCTCATATGCTGAGCGGCATGGCATGGCATGGGGTGAGAGATCCTCTCTGAGGAAAGGAACTGCAGTCAAACAGGATAAATCCTGTTGCTCTACCTATTCCTGAAATACTTTGGGTCATTTCTTTGCATTTTTGCAATTTGACTTGCTACCATTGTCAGGTTTTCCTACTCTTTCTATTCTGTTTTCCTGTTCCTCCTCATCTCCTGTGATTTCTTTCACTTGCTACCCTTTTGGAAATAGCTTATATTTTCACAGGCTATATGTACTCCATAAAGAAATAGCAGTATATAGTCATTGGAGTTCTGATTCTGGCTCTACCATTTGTTAACACAATCACTCTAAATAAGTTATTTAAACCATTTTCTCCTCTGCATAGTGGGGTTAATAAATAACTCATAGTTGTTGCTAAGCTGAAATGAGATGACAGAGTCGTTGGCTGAACATCATGCGCGTACACAGTCATTTAGCAAATACTGAGTGAATTCTAAGGGATATGGTGCTTTGCACATTATAAAGTCAATACATTTTGTGGCATTTTGATAATCATAGTCCTAGAAAGTACTTGTTGGTGTCACATTGATGCCAAGTGTAAAGAAAAGAGAGTTCCATTTCTATTTGTGGAGGAAGGAATATAAATATTTGCCACTAGAAATCATGGAACAGTTTTATAGATGTGTTTTATGTTACATCATGGTTTAATACTTTACTTCAGGACTTCCTTTTGCATTATTCTTGGCAGTGAGTAGGTACTGTCAATGGCTGGTATTTTTTTGTTCTATCTGAAAATATGAATCCAAAGCAAAGTATAAGAAGATTGCTTGTACTCTGTTTCCTCTCCTAGTTACATTTATTCAGAATATAAGTTCAGATATAAATCATGCTATTTGTATTATGGATGATTGTATTCTTTTCTTATAACCTTGGATAAGATGCAGTAAAAACAGTGAAGCTAACAACTTTTCTCTCCTATTATTTGGGCATACATCAGACATTTTGACTGTCCATTTCATAAGAATATTTTTTGAATTTAAAAATTAATCATGGTTTTAATAATTCAAATAATACAGAGGTATATAAAATAAAATCACTTACCTTCTTGCATTTCTTTTCAAATTCACCCTCTTATTTTAGGCATGAATCTTTTCCTTTTATGTGTGCTCATTTAATATATAGTTTGTTTAATCCTTTATTTAAAAAGTAGGATCATACTTAAATTTTTTTTACATCTTGTCTTTCATATTTAATAGTATTTTTTTTTTTTTTTGAGGAAGATCAGCCCTGAGCTAACATCTGCTGCCAATCCTCCTCTTTTTGCTGAGGAAGACTGGCCCTGAGCTAAGATCTGTGCCCGTCTTCTCTACTTTATATGTGGGATGCCTACCACAGCATGGCTTGCAAAGTGATGCCGTGTCCGTACCCAGGATCCGAACCGGTGAACCCTGGGCCACTCAAGCAGAAAGTGCACACAACTGCTGTGCCACCGGGCTGGCTCCTTAATAGTATTTTTATCATTGATATTTTTCTGAAGTAAATACTTAAACATTTCAATTTTATTGGCAGCATCATAGTTCATATTGTCGATGTAAATTATTTAACATCCACATTGATTGAGCCGCATCCCATTGATTTAAGTTGTTGAAAACTGTACTGTAATGACATCCTCATCTTGTTGCAATTGTGCCTTTATTTTAATAATTCTGAAAATGGCATCCCTGAAGCAAAGCATTTCTGCATTTAAAATTTTAGTAGATACTAACAGGTAAAGCAATTCAAAAATTTTTTTCCTAATAGATAGAAATTTAAAAATGCTATAGCAATGTATATTTCTGCTAATGCTTTAAAAGAGGGCTTGGCACGTCTTATCCTTAACAGGGTGGATGTTGCCAGTCATTAATTTTTTTGCCAAGCTAGACCAAAAATAGTATCTAATTTTAAGAATAATTTTTCTGAATACTGGTGATTATGCATGTTCTCATGTTTATAGCTATTTGCAGTGCCTTTTTTCTGTATTGGCTATTCACATTGTTTTTTTATTGGTTGTTTTTCTTTGTAAAATCAATTTGTAGGGACTCTTCGAAAGTTCTTGGAGGAATTCAGGCAAGAGGTGTTTTTTACTTTCCTTTCCATCTTTTGTTTTAGAATATTTTAATGTGGCATACTAGAATATTAATGAATTACTTTTGTCTATAATATGTGCATTGTTTGTTTCATATACAGTATTTATCCACCATATGCCTAATTTTAATATCTCTCTCTAACGCATATGTGCTTAATCTCTAAAAGAAAGTTTGAATTCTGTTATCATAGGTTGGTAGAATCTTGGAATTAAGATTTGGAAATATTGTTGGTAAGGTTTTTTTTTTTCACTTAATTCAACAGTAATAATAGAGGCAGTAGTCATAGAATTTTACAGTTGATCTTAAGAATGAAGTAATATTTATTCACTATCTGCTGTGCACCAGTCTCTGTGCTAGGCATTTCATAGGCTCATTTTAATTCTCGCGACAATTGTATCCCTTTGGTTGAATCTCCATGGGTTAGACTTGAGGAAATTTGTAACAGGGTGCATGTTGGAGACATCTGTTGCAACTATATTACTGTTCAGATGAGCAACCTGAATTCCTAAGAAGTTACTTGTTTGTCTTGAGGAAGCAGTACTATAGCTCATCTATATCTTGGCCAGGATAGGATTCCTTCCACCCTCCTCCACAGTAGTTACCCTAGCCTTAATTTTACAAAGTGTCAGGAAAACTGAAACTTGGGGTACTTTTGAATTAATAACTGAAGATTACGTCTGTACTTTGCAATGGATTTTACTTAATAGGATGAGAAACTTATTAAAAACTAATTACTAAAAAATACTTTCTATATTTTGAAAACCAATCTGGGTTTCTTCTTGAAACTTATTGGAATGAAAGCATCGTTTGACCACCTAAATTTAAATAAGAGTTTTATTTTAAGAATTTTTAAAAGTTATTTCCCAAACAAATTACCCTGCATATATGCAGAAAAATGAATATGTGCCTGTTTTATTGACTTATAGTTGTTATATAAAATGTCATAGATAAATAAATACAAACTTTAAGAGTACCACGTTCCTACTATAGGAAAAGGAATGGTAGAGAAGTATGTCCAGGGCCTTCTAGAACATTTGTACAGTTTGTGCCCTTGCTAAGCTAGGGTTCAAATGGAAAGTGAAATCCAGTTCTGGCCTTCCTCATCAAGCTGAATGCTATGTCATAGTTCCTTGGAGAAAGGGACCCCTTTTCACACAGAAATAATGATTGCCTTGCCAAGTTGTTTCCTGTAGAGTTGGGGGGTGCTTTTCCCTAATTTATCTGCTAAAATGATCCCTTTGTCTGAGTCATACAAAGATGACAACGTGATTGTAACAGGCCCTGAATGTATCAGTAGTAACAAATTTGGAAACAGAAAGAGTTACAGAGTCCCCCTGGTAAATGTCCTGTGTTCATTAGGGTAGGCTGATGCTTTAACCAACTACCCAAAATCTCTGAGGCTTAGCAGAAAGTTTATTTCTCATTCACTTAACAGTTTAGTGCAGGAATTTGGTGAATGGCCCTCATGTGATGATTTGGTGATCCACGCTTCTTTAATTTGAGGCTCCGAAGTTCTTTAGGGCCTCAAGTCCTCTGCTGGATCCTCTGCATTTAGCTAGCGGAAGAGGAAGGAGAAAGAGGGTTGCACATGGAAGGTCTTGATGGGCCTGACCTGAATAAAGCACATGTTACTTCTCCTCACATTCCATTGGCCAACACGCAGTCAAATGGTCACTCCTAATGTAGGAGGAGGCTGGAAAAATCTCATCAGTGTGTTGTATGCCTTGAAGAGGAGAACATGGATACCGGTAAAGCTACAATCTCTGACACATGTTTGATTTAGAAATATAGAAATAGTTTGTTTTTAACCTGAAAATATTATTTTATTTATTTATACTGTGTACATTGGGTCAGTATTTTAAGAGAACAATAAAAGTTATATGTAATTTAACTGATTAATTCCTGTAATTACACAAATTGCTGGTGGATCTGGTAACCAAGATAGGAAGGAACAATTAAGCAAATAGAAAATTTGAATTATATATTACTTGGCAGATTGCCCAGAGAAGTGGCTAGTGATGAGTAATTGTGTATGAAGACTAATAATATGTGCGTTCACTACTGAATAGAGTCTTTGAGTGATTTAATCTGTGATACAGAGAAGCAAAACTTGATAAAATGTTAAATATTAATCTGCACGTTTTTAAAGGTTTATAGTACTAGCCTACATTCCTAAATTTCTCTAGTGTTATTATAAGGTGATCCTTTTAAGTGATTCATGTGATCCTGTGATTTGGTACTGTTATGTTAGTTATCTTCTGAGCTCTCCATTCCTGGTTAATTAAGTTCTTACTGAGTACCTGCCGTGTGTATACTAACGGAATAAACTAAGAGGGAAAATAGCATAATTAGGAAATAGGATTCCTCCTGTTTAGTGTATTAGCATAAATGTCTTTGCATAAATTTATATATTCCATCTAAACTCTAATGATTTGGTGGTCCACTCATTTAAAATAAGGTCTTGTTGGAGGGTGGCCCTGTGACATAGTGGTTAAGTGCACTGCGCTTTGCTTTGGTGGCCCAGTTTCATGGGTTTGGATCCTGGGTGCAGACCTATACTGTGTGTCAGCCATGCTTTGGCGGCCACCCACATACAAAACATAGAGGAAGATTGGCGCAGATCTTAGCTCAGGGGAATCTTCCTCAACAAAAAAATAAAGTAAGATATTGTTATAAATCGTGAAAAACAATAGACGTAAATAAAAATCCAAGAAATAGAAATGTGCACTAAATACATAATTATGAAGCAAATTCCCATGTAACTGCCATCTAAGTAAAGAAATAAAAAATTGCCAGTACCCTGGAAACTCCTTGTGTGTCCTTTTTTTATTATACCCTCTTTGCTTGCGCCCAGAAGTAACTACTGTTCTGACATATGGTAATCATTGCTTTTCTTCATAGCTATATATGCATCCTTAAAGAATATAGTGTAGTTATTCCTGTTGTTGAACTTTATGTAAATGGAATCACACTGAATGTATTCTTTGAATCTTATATCTCTCATCATCCTATTTATAAGATTCAAGCCATGTTATTATATGTTGCTATAATTTGTTCATTTTCATTGCTGTATAGTTTCCTATTGTGTGTATATACCACAATTATATTTGTTGTATATGTATTTGAATAGTAAATACCACAATATGCTGTTGATAAACATTTGAGTTGTTTTCATTTATTGGTTTTTATGAAAAACGTTGCTATGATCATTCATGTATGTGTCTCCTCTTGCATGTGTGCCTGAGTTTTTCTATATCTTGTATTAGAAGTAGAATTGCTGAATGATAAGCTTAAACGTGTCTTCAGTTTTACTGGATAATTTCTCAAAGTGGTTGTAGCAATTACACTATACCAGGAGTGTATGAGACTTCCCATATCATACTTTGTCAGCAACTTAATATTGTCAGATTAAATATTTGCCAATCTCGTGGGTATGAAATTGTATCTTATTTGCATTTTCCTTATTATTAATAGATTGAAAACCTTTTTTAATGTTTTTTATATGAGTATATCCTCTTTTTTATGTTTTTTTTTTTTGAGGAAGGTCAGCCCTGAGCTAACTGCTGCCAATCCTCCTCTTTTTGCTGAGGAAGACTGGCCCTGAGCTAACATCCATGCCCATCGTCCTCTGCTTTATATGTGGGACGCCTACCACAGCATGGCTTGCTGAGCGGTGCCACATCTGCACCCAGTATCCGAATCAGCAAACCCCAGGCCACCAAAGCGGAACGTGCGCACTTAAGCGCTGCACCACCAGGCCGGCCCCAGTATATCCTCTTTTGTGAAGACCCTTTTCAAGTATTTAACCCTTTTCCTTTAATTTGTATTTCTTTTTCTTATTGATTTGTAGAAGTTGTGTATATATTTGAAGTAAAAGACTGGCAATGTGGGTTAAAATATCTTCTTTTACTATGTCAATTGTGGTTTTTTCTCTTTGATTCTCTCTTGGAATGGTTGTCAAAAGTTATGAAAGGTCTGAGACTTTAGCCAAGAAGTTTCCTGGATGTTGGAAGAAGAAACAAGACTCCTGGGTCAGACACAAAGGACTTTGTTATTCATGTCAGTAGCAATAGACAGAGCATCAGCATTTGGGTGCTGGTTCCCTAAGCCCCAATTTCCACAGGGCAGTGCAAAGAGGGCCAATTGCTGCAGTGGATTGTGTTATGGAGAGGAACCCCTAGCTTAGGGAACCTCAGTATTTCATAATGGACGGTAAGCAAATCTGACCTTTGTCCTAGAGAGAGCCATTATGTTTATTAGACTGGACAGTAACCAAACCTGCCTTTTGCTCCAGAGGAAGATACTGTTTCTATCCTTCAGGGCTGTCTGTTATACAGACGTCCTTAAAGAGATTGTTTGGAATAAAGGCAGTTGTTGCCTCTGCTTACAAGACGTGCATAAATGCAAGAGACCCATGGTACTTTTTAATAAACAAAGGTGCCTTTTAATAAGCAGAAAGTCTTCATTTTAATATAGTTAAATTTATTAATCTTTTGCCTTACGGTTATTCTCCATCAAACAAAAAATATTTTCCAATATCCTCTTCCAAAAGCTTTATAGTATATTTAGATCTGTACAGTATTTTAGATCCATAATTTATTTGGAATTGATTTAGTATATATTGTGAGGTAGAGGTTCAGGTTCACTTTTTCACATATGGATACCCAATTGTGCTAGCATCTAAGTGTTGATCTTCCACATATGAGTGAAATCATGTGGTATCTATCTTTCTCTGTCTGACTTACTTCACTTGGCATAATACCCTCTAGATCCATGCATGTTGTCACGAATGGCAAGATTTCCTTCTTTGTAATGACTGAATAATATTCCTGTGTGCGTGCGTGTGTGTGTGCGCCACGTCTTTTTTATCCTTTCGTCTATCAACAGACACTTAGATTACTTCCATATCTTGGCTGTTGTAAATAATGCTGCAGTGAACATAGGGATGCATCTATCTTTTCAAATTAGTGTTTTCGTTTTCTTCGGATAAATACCCAGTAATGGAATTGCTAGATTGTATGACAGTTCTATTTTTAGTTTTTTGAGGAACCTCCAAACTGTTTTCCAAGGTGGCTGTATCAGTTTACATTCCCAACAACAGTGCACAAGAGTTCCCTTTTCTCCATGTGCTTGCCAACACTTGTTATTTTTTGTGTTTTTGATAATAGTCATTTTTACCGCTGCGAGGCAATATCTCATTGTGGGGTTTTTTGGGTTTTTTTTTTTTGGCTTGAGGAAGATTAGCCCTGAGCTAACGTCTGTGCCAGTCTTCCTGTATTTTGTATGTGGGTCACTGCCACAGCCTGGCTGTTGAGTGATGTAGGTCCGCACCTGGGATCCAAACCCGTGAACCTGGGCCACGAAAGCAGAGCACACCAAACCCAACCACTAGGCCACAGGCCCAGCCCCTCTCCTGGTGGTTTTGATCTGCATTTCTCTGATGATTAGTGATGTTGACCATCTTTTCATGTGCCTTTTGGCACATTTTTGGCAAAATGTCTATTCAGGTCCTCTGCCCATTTTTAGTTGAGTTGTTTTGTTTTTTGATATTAAGTTGTGTAAGTTCTTTATATATTTTGAATATTAACCCCTTTTCAGATATATGATTTGTAAATATCTTCTCTTATTCAGTAGGCTGCCTTTTCGTTTTGTTGATGGTTTTCTTCGCTGTGCAAAAACTTTTTAGTTTGATGTAGTTCCCTTTGTTTATTTTTGTTTCTGTTGCCCTTGTCTGAGGAGACAGCTCCAAAAAAAATATTGCTAAGACTTATGTCAAAGCACATACTGTCTGTGTTTTCTTCTAGGAGTTTTATGGTTTCAGGTCTTACATTCAAGTCTTTAATCCATTTTGAATTCCATTTTGTATATGGTGTAAGAATCTGCTCCAGTTTCATTCTTTGCTGTTTAGTGCTTCAGTTTTCCCAGCACCGTTTATTGAAAAGACTATCTTTTCTCAATTGTATATTCTTACCTCCTTTGTTGTAGATTAAATGACCATATATGCATGGGTTTATTTCTGGGCGCTCTGTTCTGTTCCATTGATCTGTGTCTGTTTTCTTGGCAGTACCATACTGTTTTGATTGCTATAGCTTTGTAGTATAGTTTGAAATCAAGGAGTGTGATACTGCTAGCTTTGTTTTTCTTTCTCAGTATTGCTTTGGCTGTTCGGGGTCTTTTGTGGTTCTATACAAATTTTAGGATTCTTTGTTATAGTTCTATGAAAAATGCCATTGGCATTTTGATAGGGATTACATTGAATTTGTCGATTGGTTTGGCTAGTATAACCATTTTAAAAAGATTAATTCTGGGGCTGGCCCAGTGACACAGCAGTTAAATTTGCACGTTCTTCTTTGGCAGCCCGGGGTTCACTGGTTTGGATCCCGGGGACAGACCTATGTGTCACTTGACAAGCCGTACAGTGGCAATATGTGGCAGGCGTCCCACATATAAAATAGAGGAAAATGGGCACGGATGTTAGCTCAGGGTCAGACCTCAGCAAAAGGAGGAGGATTGGCAGCAGATGTTAGCGAGGGGCTAATCTTGCTCAGAAAAAAATATAATAATAATTCTTCCAATCCATGAGCGCAGTATGCCTTTCCATTTGTTTGTATTGTCTTCAGTTTCTGTCATTAATGTCTTAATGGTTTTCACAGTACAGTCTTTCCCCTCCTTGGTTAAATTTATTCCTAGGTATTCTATTCTTTTTGATGCTATTGTAAATGGGATTATTTTCTTATTTTCTCTTTCTGATAGATTATTAGTGTATAAAAATGCCACAGATTTCTGTATATTAATTTTGCATCCTGCAACTTTACCAAATTCATTTATTAGTTCTAATAGTTTTTTTGATGGAGTCTTTAGGGTTTTCTATATATAGTATTATGTCATCTGCAGATAGTGACAGTTTTACTTCCTTTCCAATTTTGTTGCCTTTTATTTATTTTTCTTGCCTAATTGCTGTGGCTAGGACTTCCAATGCTATGTTGAATAAAAGTGAAGCTAGTGGGCATCCTTGTCTTGTTCTTGTTCTTAGAGGGCTAGCTTTCAGCTTTCATCATTGAGTATGATGTTAGCCAAGGGTTTGTCGTATGTGGCATTTTTATGTTGAGGTTCATTCCCTCTATACCTACTTTGTTGAGAGTTTTTATCATAAATAGATGTTGAATTTTGTTACATGCTTTTTCTGCATCTGTTGAGATGATCATATGATTTTTATTCTTAGTTTTATTAATGCAGTGTATCGCATTGTTTGATTTGCAGATGTTGAACCATCTTTTCATCCTGGGATGAATCCCACTTGATCATGGTGTATGATCCTTTTAGTATTGTTGCATTTTGTTTGCTAATGTTTTTGAGGATTTTTGCATCTATGTTCATCAGGGATATTGGCCTGTGATTTTCTTTTTTTATGGTTTCTTTGTCTGGTTTTGGTAATGCTGGCCTTGTAAAGTGAATTTGGAAGCATTCTTTCCTCTTCAAAAAGGTTAGGTATTAACTCTTTTTTAAATGTTTGGTAGAATTCAACTGTAAAGCCATCTGATCCTGGACTTTTGTTTGTTGGGAATTTTAAAATTGATTGAATTTCATTATAGTAATTGGTCTATTCAGATTTTCTATTTTTTCATGATTTAGTCTTAGAAGATTGTGTGTTTCTGGGAATTTATCCATTTCTTCTAGGTTGTTGAATTTGTTGGCATATAATCATTCATAATAGTTTCTCATGATTCTTTGTATTTCTGTGGTATCAGTTTTAACTTCTCTTCTTTTGTTTGTGATTTTATTTGTTTGAGCTCTCTCTTTTTTTTTTTCTTGATGAATGTGGCTACAGGTTTATCAATCTGGTTTATCTTACCAAAGAACCAGCTCTTACTTTCACTGATCTTTTCTATTGTTTTTTTAGTCACAGTTTCATTTATTTCTGCTCTGAGTTATTATTTCCTTTCTTCTTCTAACTTTGGGATTTGTTTCTTTTTCTTTTTCTAGTTTCTTTAGGTATAAAGTTAGATTGTTTATTTGAGATTTTTCTTGTGTCTTGAGGTAGGTCTGTATCATTATGAATTTCCCACTTAGAACTGCTTTTACTGGATCCCATAGATTTGGGAAAGTTGTGTTTCCGTTTTCATTTGTCTCAAGTTATTTTTTTATTTCTTCGTTGACCCATTGGTTGTTTAGTAGCATGTTGTTTTGACTCCATGTATTTGTGCTTTTTCCAGTTTTCTTCTTGTAATTGATTTCTAGTTTCATACCATTGTGGTCGGAAAAGATGCTTGATATGGTTTCAGTCTACTTAAATTTATTGAGATTTGTTTTGTGGCCTAACATGTGATCTGTCTTCAAGAATGTTCCATGTGCACTTGAAAAGAATGTGTATTCTGCAGGTTTTGGATGGAATGTTCTTTGTAAATTTGTTAAGTCCATATGGTCATTTAAGGCTGATGTTTCCTTATGGATTTTCTGTCTGGATGAACTGTCCTTTGTAAGTGGGTTTGAAATCGATGTAAGTGGGTTATTAAAGTCCCCTTTATTATTGTGTTACTGTCCATTTCTCCCTTTATGTCTATTAGTATTTGCTTTATATGTTTAGGTCCTCCTATGTTGGGTGCATAAATACTTACACATGTTATATCCTCTTGTTGGATTGACCCCTTTTTCATTATATAATGCCCTTTTTTGTCTTTTGTTACAGTCACAGCCACCTGTGCTCATAGATTTTAGGTAGGGAGCAGGAGAATGCCACATCCGTTCTTCTCTGCCTGCCCCAGCCAGAGAATGGGGGAGTGCTGCAACCACCAGCTCTCTCCAGGTTCAGCAAGGGGCAGGATAGTGCCACAGCTGCTTGCCTAACGTCTGAACTCACCCACCTGTGCTGGCAGGTTAGGTGAGAAGCACAACAATGGTGTCCATTAGTGCCTCATCCCTGGGGAGTGTTTCCAATGTCCCCCATTCCCCTAGCTGATACTTTTAAATTCACAAATGACTCTCCTTCACATATAATCTTGGAACTTTTCAAACTGCTGCCGTTTTCACTGGGTCTCAGGACAAGTGAGACTGAACGCCAGCCTTTTAAGAGGGCAATCTCAGTTTCCTATGGCACTTTGAGACCCTTGTCTCTCAGCCCCATTTGTTTTCTAAGTCAGATGTTTTGGGGGCTCGTCTCTCCAGTGCAGATCCCAGGGGCTGGAGTGCTTGCCTGACCTGGAGTACCAGCCCCTCACTCCTCTGGGAGAAATGCCTGGTGAGATCCATCCTTATTGTGTGCCGCCACCTGGGTGTGGGGTATTTGGCAAGAGGATTTCTCTGCCTCTCCTACCTATCTCCATGTGGTCCTTTTTATCTTTTGTTGTGGTACTAGCTAGCTCTCAGTTTCTTTTCAGGGGAATTGATCCATATGTAGCTATGTATTTGTTGTGTCTGTGGAAGGAGGTCAGCTCAGGCTCTTCCTACGCTGCCATCTGGAACCCCCTCATCCTGCCTTTTGTGGTTTTAATTGAGTATTTCATGTGATTCCATTTTCTCTCCTTTCTTAGAGTATCAGTTATATATATGTATATATTTCACTTTTTTTAGTGGTTGCCCTAGAGTTTGCTGTATGCATTTACAACCAATCCAAGTCTACTTTCAAATAGCACTCTACCACTTTGCAGGTAGTGTATCGTATGACAGAATAATCCTAATGCCTCCCTCCCATCCCTTGTACCATTCCCATCATTCATTTCACTTATATGTAAGCATACGTAAATTATATACCTAAGTATACATAATAGAAGATATGGTTGCTATTATTTTGAACAAACTGTTATCTGTTAGATCAGTGAAGAATAAGAAAAATAAAAATTTTCATTTACCTTCATTTATTCCTTCTTTGATGATTTTGTTTCTTTATGTAGATCTGAGTTTTGACCTATATCATTTTCTTTCTCTCTAAAGGACTTCTTTTAACATTTCTTGCAAGGCAGGTCTACTGGCGACAAATTCCCTCCACTTTTCCTGGTCTGAGAAAGTGTTTATTTCTCCTTCACTTTTGAAGGATAATTTTGCAGATTGCAGAATTCTACATTAGTGTTCTTTGTTCTCTCAACACTATATTTCATTCCACTCTTTTTTTGCTTGTATGGTTTCTGAAGAGAAGTCAGTTATAATTCTTATCTTTGCTCCTCTATAGGTAAGGTGTTTTTTTTTCCCCCTCTGGCTTCGTTCAGGATTTTTTCTTTATCTTTGATTTTCTGTAGTTTGAAAATGATATGACTAATTGTGTTTTTCTGGCATTTATCCTGCTTGGTATTTTCTGAGCTTCCTGGATCTGTGATTTGCTTCTGACATTAATTTGGGGAAATTCTCAGTCATTATGTTGAAATATTTCTTTTGTTCCTTTCTCTCTTTCTTCACCTTCTGATATTCCCATTATGCATATGCTACACCTTTTGTAGTTATCCCGTAGTCCTTGGATATTCTGTTCTGTTTTCTTCAGTCTTTGTTCTCTTTGCTTTTCGGTTTTCAAAGTTTCTATTGATATATCCTCAAGCTCAGAGATTCCTTTGTCAATCTTGCCCAGTCTACTAGTAAGCCATCAACGCTTTCTTCATTTCTGCTTACAGTGTTGTTTACTCTAACATTTCTTTTTATGTCTTAGGATTTCCATCTCTCTGCTTACAATACCCATCTGTTCTTGCATGGTGTCTTCTTTATTCATTAGAGCCAATGGCATATTAATCATAGTTGTTTTAAATTCTCAGTTTGATAATTCCAACATCCCTGCCATGTCTGGTTCTGATGCTGGCTCTGTCTCTTCCCGTGTGTTTTTTGCCTCTTAGTATGCCTTATACTTTTCTCTTGATGGATTGGGTAAAAGGAACTGCTGCACATGGGCCTTTAGTAATGTGCTGGTGAGGTGTGGGGGGAGGGGAAGCACTCTGTAGTCCTATGATTTGGTCTTAGTCTTCTAGTGAGCCTGTGCCCCAAGACTGTGAAGTTCACAAGTGTTTGTCGGTTTTTTCCCTCCTCCTTTAGGTGGGAAAGATCAGCTAGAGTGGACTGAAGTTCGGTGTTTCCCTTCCTCCACATGGAAGGGCAGAGCTGACTGGAATTGGGTGTTTCCTTTCCCCCAGGACAGTTTGGCCCTGAGAATACTTCAACAAGTTAAGGTTTAGTTAGCCGGTTCCTCCTGAGGGCAGGCCTTGTTAAGAAGGACAGAGTGCTCTGGCATATTCAAAATGGTTCCTTTTCCCCTCCCCGTCCTGGGAACACCAGGGGATTTTTCTCTGACATTTACTGTGGGAACCTGGTCAAGCTCCGGGAGGAAATATCACAATATTGTGGAGTCCCCCCAATGACTGTGTCCCCCTGGAGTGTTTAACTCTGAGTTGTCCATACAGAACCTCCAGCAATTTGTCAACTGAAATTTATGTTTTCCTACTCTGACTGGTTTCCGAGGAGGTTTCCGCTCTTGTGTCTCTGCACTGGTAAGTCGTGACTCCCTTTATTCACCTGTCTTCTCTCTCCAGTCTCGGGGGCAGCAGTTTCCCCTGTGTCTTCTTCTCTCTTACAGATCCAAGAAGAATTGTTGGTTTTTCAGTCTCTTCAGCTTTTTACTTCTTGTTAGAACGGAGTGGTGACTTAAAATGTCTTTAAATGTGGAACCAGAAACTGGAAGCCCTGCCCGAGGATCAGTGATTGCCTTTTTCTTGTCATATGCCTTGGTGAATTGTTACGTTCTTTTCTATATTTGGGTTAGCTTCCAACATTTATCCTTTGCACTTACAATGTCATGAAATGTTTCTGAAAGTTCCTTTAATGTGATTTTTTTTTCGTCAGCAGCATTCAGCTGGGATAATTTTGTCCTTTTCATCACACTCACTTTCTTTATTTGTGTTGATATGTTCACTTTCTCCCTCTGACTGCATATCTAGAATCTCTCAAACGGCAGGACTATCAGCATTCCCACAGTCAGCTCTTTCTTCAATAACTCCATTTGTGTTTGGTTAGAATTTCACTTCCAGCATTATCACTTTTTGTTTCTCTGCTACACTTTCATCTTTGTTGGCTAATTCCCTCTTTTGATTTTACATTTTTGTAAACTGTCATGTGGTTTCATCACTGTAAGACAAAGAGGCAACATAGTTATATCTTTACTATCTGTGTGAACTGAATAACGGATACATAGTGATCAGTCACTGACACACTTTGAAAGAAGTGATGTGATTGGTCACTGATCATGATACGTTTCTGTTATTTGCCATGATTTGTGGACCAAAGAGCTAGCAGTGAAGTCTTTGCTTTATGCAGTTACTCATGTTTCCTATGCCATGGTAACTAAAATTCAAACTATGTTGTTGGGGGAGTAGTCATTTAACTAAACTGTAGTAACTGAAATTTATGCATATTGGAACCATGCAAAGGGAGGACTGCCTTTAACTTTTGATTTCTTTTTCTAGCTTTATCTCACTGTCCAGGGCCTCCGGTACAATGTTAGATGAAGGTGGTAATTGCAGCATCCTTGTCTTGTTCCTGGTCTCAGAGGAAGACCTTTTAATCTTTCATCATGAAGTATGATGCTTGCTTTCAGTGTTTTATATATCAAGTTATGGTATGTGCTCCTTTCTATTAGTTTGCTAGGAATTTTGCTCATGAATGGATGTTGGATCTTATCAATTGCTTTATCTATTGAGACAATTATATGAGTTTTTACTTTTAATTTGTGGCAAATATTATTAATTGATTTTTCTAATGCTAAGCCAAGCTTGTGTTCTTGGGGTAAAACCCATTTGGTCTTGATGTTTTACCTTTTTTGTACATTATTGGATTCCATTTGTTAATATTTTTTCATGAGTGAAAATGGACTATAATTTTCCTCCTCGTACTTTTTCTTCTTGAATTTTGATATCAAGCCTTCATAAATTAAGTTGAAGAATCTTTCCCTCTCTTCCTTTCTTGATGAATTTCTCTAAGATTGGAATTATTTCTTTCTCCATCGTTAGCAAGTTCTTTTTGGTGAAGCCATCTGGGGCCTGGAGTTTTCTTTGTGGGAAGATTTAAAATTACTTATTTATTTTTTTTAATGATAGTATGACTGACGACTCTCTCTTTTTCTCTCATGTAAATTTTGGTAAAGTAACTTTTTTCCCTAGAATTTGTTCTGATACACCAGTTGGCATAAGCACTCATAATAACTTTGTATTTTCTTTGTGTTATATGTGGCTTCTGTAATGATTTTTCCTTTTTTATTCCTACTGTTGATTATTTATGCCTCATTTTTATTTTTCTTGAACAGTCTCACCAGAGTTTTGTTAGTCTCTTCAGGGAATTAACTTTTGGCTTTGTTGATCTTCTCCATTATATGTTTCCTATTGATTCATTTATGATTTTATCTTTTATTTCCTTTCTTCTGTTTTCTTTGGAATTAGTCAGCTATTCTGGCTAACTTTTTGGAGGAGGGAGGAGTGCTTAAATTGTTGATTTTCAGACTTTCCTGTCTTCAAGTATATTTAAGGATATATGTTTCTCTCTACATATGGCATTGACAGCATTCCATAAGACTTGTTAATGTAGTATTTTCTTGTTCAGTTGAAGATATTTTCTGACTTCTATTGTGATATCTCCTTGGACCAATGGGTTATTTAGAAGTGTGTTTCCTTTTTTAACCTTTTTCTATCGAAATATGCATACGTACAGACATGTGCACAGTCATTAGTGTGAAGCTGACGTACCCTTTGTCAACCACTACCCAGATGAGGAACTAGAACATTGTAGCGTCCCAGTAAGCCTCTCTTTGCCCATTCCTGTCACTAACCCTCCCAAAAGGTAATTATTATCTTGACTTCTAACAGCTAGGTTTTTTTTTTTTTTAACTTATTTATAAATGAAATCATACAGTAAGTACACTTTGTTCTGGCTTCTTTTGGTCAACATTATATTTATGAGATTCATGTGCATTGTGCAATATAAGTAAATTTCATTTTTCTGATGGTGGACACTTGGCTTATTTCAGTTTTTGACAGTTATGAAAAGTGTTGCTTTGAATATTTCCATACATGAAAATTTGTATACATTTCAGTTGGGTGTATACCTAGGAGAGGAATTACTGGGTCATAGGGTCTACATCTCTTTACCATTAGTAGATATGGCTGAACAGTTTTTCATAGTTGTTGCTCAGTTTGTACTCCCACCAATGGCATATGGGAATTCTAATTGTTCCATATCTTTGACAGCTCTTGATATTTTTAATCTTTTTAATTTTAGCCATACCAGCAGCATATGGGAATTCTAATTGTTCTGTATCTTTAACAACTCTTGATATTTTTAATCTTTTTAATTTTAGCCATTCTGGTTATAGTTCAAACTGTGGAGGGAACCTGTATTAATTGTTTTCCTTTGTGTAGGCTTCTGCCCAGCCTGGTTACTGCTTAGCCTCTTGGTTTATTTAATGCTACTTCTCTAACTAGCCTATTAGTTTGAATTTTATATTCCTGACCTGATCCTAATGTATTCTTATTGACATTTGGAAGCATATTCATTCATTTGAGGTGTATTTATTAAGCCCCTACTGTACCCTGTACCACTGTCAGAAACAGAATAACACTGGGCAAGTGACACCATGAGCCTGATAGAATAATAGATGAGATAGAGGTCCTCAGTAATCAAGGAGATGGTTTCCAAACTTTTTAAATGGCCTGTGCCGTACTAATACATTATGCATATGAAAAGCATGCACAAAATTGAAATAAAAAGATGAGATAAAATAAATAATATTTTTAAATATCTTGCTAATTGTTATGGCTTCATATTATCATAATATATAAAAAGTATATACTCCTTAGGCAAGACTCTGTGATAGCAAACAAACCTAAGATCTTAATCGCTTACAAAAGGTTTATATTTTATTTATTAATCTATTGTGGATTGGCTGTGTCTCAGCCTCACACTGTTGTTTGCGCCATCTTCATTCTGGGACTCAGTCTGATGAAATAACCTCTATCTGGAATATTTGTAAGTGAAAAAGAGAGCATGGCAAACCATGTCTTAATTCGTAAAGCTTGGAAGAAGTATATACATCATTTCTACTCACATTTCTTCATCCAAGGCAAGTCAGAGGCCAACCCTGATGTCACTGGGAATGGGAAAGTATAATACTTCCTTAGAGAGGCGGGGAAACACGCGTGTATATAGTTTTGATAACAGCCTTATTGAGATACAGTTCACATACCATACAATTCACCCTGTTAAAGTTACAATTTAGTGGTGGTTGGTATATTCACAGAGTTGTGTAACCATCACCACAATCAATTTTTGAACATTTTTATCACCCCAAAAAGAAACCTTGTACTCATTGATAGTCGCTTTCTATTTTCCCATCAATCTCCCAAGCCCTGGGCAACCACCAGTTTACTTTCTGTCTCCGTGGATTTGCCTATTCCAGACATTTCATATAAGAGGAATCGTACAATATATGGTCTTTTGTGACTGGCTTCTTTTACCTAGCCTACTGTTTTGAAGGTTCATCTATGTTTTAGCATGTTTCAGTACCTCATTCCTTTGTATTGCTAAGTAATATCCCATTGACTGGCTATACCTGTGGACGTACAACACTTTATTTACCCATTCATCAGTTGAGGGCAATTGGGTTGTTTTCATTTTGGGGCTATTATGGAATAATGCTACATGAGCATTTGCGTACAAGTTTTTCAATAAATGTATATTTTCACTTTTCTTGAGTATACAGTTAAGAGTGGAATTGCTGACCATTTGCTATAATTCTATGTTTAACATTTTCAGGAACTTCCAAACTATTTTCCAAAGTGGCTGTACCATTTTACATTTTCACCAGTGATATATGAGAGTTCCAATTTTTCCATATTGTTACTAACACTTGGTATTATCTGTCTTTTTTTTTTACTTTAGCCATCCTATTGGGGTGGTAGAGAATGTTTTTGAACAGTAAATATAGTCCACCATACTCAACTTGTGTGTTTATCTACTCTATACCTACATCACAATATATTGAAAACATTTTTTAAAAGTCAGATACTTCCGTCACTAGAATGTCAGTTCCTTGAGGATAGAGACTGTGACTTACTCTTCTGTTTGAATTTAGGATCGAGGAATGAATGAATCAATGAATTAATGTATTAAAATAAGAATATGGTAAGTGCTGTAAGAGACATAAGCAAAGTCCTTTGTGAGAGTTTACCAGAAGGAACAATCATGTCAGGGCTGGTGCTCAATCATTTTAAAAAGAGTTTTGAATGTTAATTTGTTTTCATGGGCAGTGAGTTTATATTAATTAAGTCTCTTATCAATAACACTATTGAGGTTAAAGAAGTTTTCTACTTACTGCTGGGTTGTTTTTTTTAAGGATTGGCACCTGTGCTAATATCTGTGGCCAATCTTTTTTTTTTTCCCTGCTTCTTCTCCCCAAAGCCCCCCAGTACATAGTTGTATATTCTAGTTGTAGGTGCCTCTGGTTGTGCTACATGGGACGCCGCCTCAGCATGGCCTGATGAGCGGTGCCGTGTCCGCACCCAGGATCCTAACTGGAGAAACCGTGGGCCGCCAAAGCAGAGTGTGTGAGCTTAACCACTCGACCATGGGGCTAGCCCCTACTAACAGCTGGTTTAATTTTGACAGTACACATATTCTTAATTAAACATTTAGAAATTTGTAATGTCTTATTTTAAAATGATATATTTGACATTTATGAAGAATATCATAATCTCTGTTTCTAAGCATGTGAGAAAAATCCTCCCTTAGATGCATTTAGGGCAGAAGAACTTTTCTAGCATAACATATGTGTTCCAGAAACTGTTGAATTCTATGTAGATAGAGAAAGGAGTAGCATTTTATGCCTTTTACTCAATAAAACAGATAATGTCCCCTTGTCTTACAGAGGAAGGAATTGAGGAGTGAGTAGGGCAAGAGAGGTGAGAAAAAGGAAAAAGAAAATACTGTATTTGAATCCTGTAGAATAAAAATCCAACAGCAGTAATATTTGAAATAACTTTAATTCTAGAGAGAATTTTAAAATCAGGTGTCAGAGCAGGTAACTTAAAAACTGCCATGTACAAACTAAGGAATCTGTTGACTTTACTTAAAATCAAAAACAAAACCCAAAAAACTTTGATAACAGAATTAATCAATAAATGCTAGGGAACAGTGTTCCCTTGTTAGCGTTGTACTTCAAATCTGATGGGTTTCTGTCTTCAGCCTGTTTCCTTATGCCTCTGGATAAAAAAGAAAAATGCTTTACATATAGGGAGTAAGAATGCTGCTTATCTCAGCTTGGCCAGAGAATATTTATCTTGTGCTTATAAGATAGAGTGGTCAAAAGTTAATACATTTCTCTATATATCTTATTGGCAAGGGAAGTTGTAACCAGCAGAGGAGAGACTTGGTATTGAGAAGAAGGCAGAGCTGCTTGGCAAGGAGGGCTTGGGCAAGAGGGTGGAATAAGCTGTCTATGGTGTTTGATAAATATGTACCTCAAACACAGAGACACACACACACACACACACACGCACACACACGCACACACCCTGACACCTCCCCACCCCTAGTCATACATACAGTACGTAAGCTTTTCACATGGCTTCTTTCACTTAATAATAGGCATTTAAGGTTTCTTCATGTTTTTCATGACATGTGTGTATATGTTTATATGTCTCACATATATTGTAGTAGTGCCCTTAATGAAAACACTCTGCCTCCAGCAAAAAAAAAAAAAAAAAAAAAAAAAAACTGGCTTATTTTTCCACATGACTGCGAAACAATTATAGCTTCTACTAGAAGCCCTTTTCCTGTTCCTGGGAAAATAGCTGGGTTGACTGGCATTTGCATAATCGTCTTTAGGGCTATTGTGGATGGGTTTGGCTGCTGACACAGAGCTGCAGACTGGCCACCTGTCCAGAACAAATGAACTCGGCCTTTGTGCAACATTATCTGTTTCTCCACAGTGTAATTTCTCAGTAATGAATAATTTAATTAAAATATTATAAAACTATTATTTAGGAAATGTTTGTGTTGAACTTAAATCTTCCATTTTGGGGAGAGATAAATTTCCTGCCTCTTCCACTGGCACAACTATATATTTCCATGCCCTCTCTGGCATAGTTTTGTAACTGCTTTTGTGAAATTATCCTCATGAATATTAATTAGGGATGTGAGAGTTTAAAAAGAAACTTCAAAATGATTTGTATTCATCCTTCTATAAATTATAAATTAAGTGTTGTCTAATGTTTTCTAGGGGTCCATTTCACTTATGTGGAAGAATTAATTAAACATTTAAAGTGAGCAAAGGAAGAAGAAATATCTAAGGTCTTGAAATACTTGCCAGTCCTACTTCATTCATTTTACTTGATAATTAATCCCATGACTCATTTAGGAAGTTTTTGTCCTAATAATGCACACATTGCTATGTTGACTAATTGTATCAATCATCTATATTCAGCCTGTAATGGGAAAATTGTCAGGTTTTTTTTGAAACTTACATGTGATATAATGTTGATATTTCTTGTACATAATGACAAACTGAATTGAATTTTCATGTTAGAATTAACTTGTAATTGATACTCTTTAATCATACTATATAAGGAAAGTCTCAATATCAAATAAGTGGTCAATGAATTAGTAAATATTTTTTGTTTGTTTGTTTTTTATTTTTTTTTATTGAGTTGATAGGTTACAATCTTGTAAAATTTCAGGTGTACATTAATGTTTGTCATACGTGTTGTAGGTGCACCACTTCACCCTTTGTGCCCACCTCCCACCCCACCTTTCCCCTGGTATCCACTAAACTGTTCTTAGGCCATAATTTTAAATTCCTCATATGAGTGGAGTCGTACACAGATTATCCTTCTCTCGCTGGCTTATTTAACTTAACATAATTCCCTCAAGGTCCATCCATGTTATTGCAAATGGAATGATTTTGTTCTGTTTTACAGCTGAGTAGTATTCCATTGTATATATGTACCACATCTTCTTTATCTATTCGTCTGTTGCTGGGCACTTAGGTTGCTTCCATGTCTTGGCTATTGTAAATAATGCTGCAATGAACATTGGGGTGCATAGGACTTTTGGGATTGCTGACTTCAAGCTCTTTGGATAAATACCCAGTAGTGGGATGGCTGGATCGTATGGTAGTTCTATTTTTAATTTTTTGAGGAATCTCCATACTGTTTTCCATAGTGGCTGCACCAATTTGCATTCCCACCAGCAGTGTATGAGGGTTCCTTTTTCTCCGCAACCTCTCCAACATTTGTTACTATTAGTTTTAGATATTTTTTTCATTCTAACGGGTGTAAGGTGGTATCTTAGTGTAGTTTTGATTTGCATTTCCCTGAAGATCAGCAATGATGAGCATCTTTTCATGTGCCTTTTGGCCATCAGTGTATCTTCTTTGGAGAAATGTCTGTTCATGTCTCCAGCCCATTTTTTGATTGGATTGTTTGATGTTTTGTTGTTGAGTTGCGAGAGTTCTTTATATATGATGGATATTAAGCCTTTGTCAGATATATGACTTGCAAATATTTTTTCCCAGTTAGTGGGTTGTTTTTTTGTTTCAATCCTGTTTTCATTTGCCTTGAAGAAGCTCTTTAGTCTGATGAAGTCCCATTTGTTTATTCTGTCTATTGTTTCGGCATGGTGTCCGTAAAGATCCTTTTAATACTGATGTCAAAGAGTGTATTGCCTACGTTTTCTTCCAGAAGCCTTATGGTTTCAGGTCTCACCTTTAGGTCTTTGATCCGTTTTGAGTTTATTTTGGTGAATGGTGAAAAAGAATGGTCAATTTTCATTCTTTTACATGTGGCTTTCCAGTTTTCCCAGCACCATTTGTTGAAAAGACTTTCTTTTCTCCATTGTATGCCCTCAGCTCCTTTGTCAAAGATAAGCTGTCCATAGATGTGTGGTTTTATTTCTGGGCTTTCAATTCTGTTCCATTGATCTGTGCACCTGTTTTTGTACCAGTACCATGCTGTTTTGATTACTGTAGCTTTGTAGTATGTTTTGAAGTCAGGGATTGTGATGCCTCCCGTTTTGTTCTTTTTTTCTCAGGATTGCTTTAGAAATTCGGGGTCTTTTGTTGCCCCATATGAATTTTAGGATTCTTTGTTCTAATTCTGTAAAGAATGTCATTGGGATTCTGATTGGGATGGCGTTGAATCTGTAGATTGCTTTAGGTAGAACGGACATTTTAACTGTATTTATTCTTCCAATCCATGTACATGGGATGTCTTTCCATCTCCTTATGTTGTCATCCAGTTCTCTCAGAAAGGCCTTGTAATTTTCATTATATAGGTCCTTCACTTCCTTAGTTAAATTTACCCCAAGGTATTTTATTCTTTTTGTTGCGATTGTGCATGGTATTGTGTTCTTGAGTTCTTTTTCTGTTGGTTCATTACTGGAGTATAGAAATGCTACTGATTTATGCAAATTGATTTTATACCCTGCAACTTTGCTGTAGTTGATTACTTCTAACAGTTTTCCAATGGATTCTTTGGGGTTTTCTATATATAAGATCATGTCGTCTGCAAACAGCAAGAGTTTCACTTCTTCCCTCTCTATTTTGATTCCTTTTATTCCTTTTTCTTGCCTGGTTGCTCTGGCCAGGACCTCCAGTACTATGTTAAATAAGAGTGGTGATAGAGGGAGAATTAGTAAATATTTTTTAAAAATTCCTTCCCAGAGTTATTTTTGAGCAAAATTTATGTGGTTGTGGCAGTAATCATGTATCTTAGTTCTTATTAAATATTTATCCAGTGGATGAAAGATTGAATACTGCCAAGAGACATTATTGAGTACCTATAGTATACACATCAGGAACTTTATATATGATATTTCATTTGATTATTGCAACAATCTATCTTTTGAGATAGATGGTATTATTATTTTTTAATAGACTTTAATTTTTAGCTGTTTTAGATCCACAGTAATTTTTAACAGAAAGTACAGAGTTCCCAAATACCTTCTGCCCCCACGTATGCATAGCCTCCTCTCACTATCAACCTCCCACCCCAGAGTGGTACATTTGTTAGAGCCGATGAACCTGCATTGCCACGTCATTATCCTCCAAAGGCCATAGCTTACATTAGGGTTAACTCTTGGTATTGTACGTTCTGTGGGTTTTGATAAATGTATAATGACATGCATCTAGCGTTATACTGTCATACAGAATAGTTTCACTGCCATAAGAATCTTCTGTGCCCCACCTATTTGTCCCTTTCTCCCTACCAACCCATGTAAACCACTGATCTTTCTGCTCTCTCCACAGTTTTGCCTTTTCCAGAATGTCACATAGTTGGAATCACACAGTATGTGGCCTTTCACATCAGCTTCTTTCACACAGTAATATGCCTTTGTTTCCTCCATGTCTTTTCATGATTTGATAGCTCATTTCTTTTTAGTGCTGAATAATATTCTGTCGTCTGGATGTGCTGCAGTTTATTCATTCACTTACTGAAGTATTATCCTTGTTCTACAGATGATGAAACTGAAGCTAAGATCAAGTAACTTGCTGAAGTTCACATATATAATATATGTCAAGTCTGAGACCAAAACCATGTTCTAAATCATTGGTCTCTGGAGTAGGTTGTTCACACTGTTGGGGGTGTACAAGATGATTGATTATACACGGAGAAATTTTCAACAGCCCCTCACTGTTTGCCTTTGTGTGTTGTAATGTTGCAGCAGTTTTCATCTGATTAAGTAGATTTACAATTGATATTCTCTAATTTAAATTAAACTATCTCACAAACTATACAAATAGCTTTAAAATATCACTGGGGAAAATACGAAAACTCATTGAGGATAATTCTAATGGTGCAAGCACAAGCAAACTCCAAGAAAAGAGCAGAGATGACACTTCTCTTAAGTTCCTCAGCTTAATTATAATGTAAAAACTATGATAGCCCAAACATTTACTGAAAAAAAGTAAGCCAAAAATAACTTGTAATTACCTAGAAGACCATTAAATAGTGGATTTATAGCCACTTTCATAATGATGAACTTTATCCTAAACGTGTAACTGTCTTGAAATAGTAGTCATTGATATGTTATACATGAAACTGTCAAATTGGAAAGACATTAAGAAAAATTAATTATTGCCTATTTGTCTCATCCCTTTAAAGTTGTGCTTTTGTTATATTTTATAACCTATATAATATGTAAATACAAAGTATCTGGATATGATTTATAACTAAATATACATATTTTAGGGGCATGTCCTCAACATTTTTTTTACTGATGGATTGATTGTACAATCAAAAAAGTTTGGAGATCTTACTCTAAATTGTATTAGTAAATTTTGAAAGGTCTCTTGCTACTTACAAAAGTAAATTATTTTAATTTTATACCCTTCCTCTCCTTTTAAATTCATCTGAATACTGTTATCTTCCCTTCCTTGTTTGACAGAGTGTTCATCTTTCTAACCAACTTTTCATCTGTGTGATCTTGACCCTAACTCTTCCCAGTTATGTTGAGCTTATTTTTATAACTCTTACCCATTTTCTCCTGGTTTTCAATCCCTCTTTTTGCCACTGGCTCCTTCTTTCAGCCTATAAGTTTGTCTTCTATTTTTAAATTAACAAACAAAACCTTCTTTTTGATGTACCTCTTATCAAACTTCTGCTTTCCCTTTATATATTTTTTTCCGTTTGAAGATCCGTTGAGCTTTTTGAGAACTGAGACCACATGAGAATCATCTCTATTCTTTCTGGTGTCCAGTACAATATGGCATGTGGTAAATCTTCTCTAAATAAGTATTTATCAAATGATAAACATTTATCTCATCAGTATAGTACAGTACTTGGCACAAAGTCGTAGCCCTTGTCTCAAAGAAAGTTAGACTCCATTAGGAAGGTAAGACCTGTTCATGAGGAATCTGGAGATCGAGTCCAAGCTAAAGGAATTGCTTCCTCCCAGTGAGCTCGTCTTGAACTAGACTTTGAGGATAAGACAGCATTTGGAGTAGAAGGGTATTGTAACTTTGAAAGTGGTTGCAGATAAAAATAAGCAGTGTTTCTGAAATTAGTATGGAGACTTAAGTGATATTGGAAAGAAGTAAGGAGATATGCTTGTGATATACTAACTTAATACCACTTGATAGAAGGTTGTAAATACTGGAGGTCGTTAGAGAAGCCAAACCAAAAAAAAAATATACGTTCTGGAAAAAGAACACTGAAGTAGGGGCTGGCACAGTGGTGCAGTGGTTAAGTTTGCTCACTCTGCTTTGAGGGCCTGGGGATCCCAGGTGTGGACCTACACACTGCTTATCAAGCCATGCTGTAGCAGGTGTCCCACATATCCAATAGAGGAAGATGGGCACAGATGTTAGCTCAGGGCCAATCTTCCTCAGCAAAAGGAGGAGAATTGGCAGCAGATGTTAGCTCAGAACTAATCTTCCTCAAAAGAAAGAAAGAAAGAACTTTGAAGTGGGAGTCATGTCATGATTTTTATCGTGTATTGGTCTTGTTACTTAGCGAGAGATCTTGAACAAGCGCCCAGTCTTTTTCATCTAAGAGAGTTCAACTAGATAAACCTAAGGTCCCTTTTAGAATCAGTTATCAAAATTTCTTAGTACGGATATAGAGTTACAGGGAGCCATACAAGACAGCCTTCACAAGAGCATTTCTCCAACGTGAAGGGTAAAGATGTGAAGCGACTACAAGCACACCCACACTCCCAACCCAGAGTAAGACTGCGTAAACTAAGTACTCAAAATATTGAGTGCTATACAAATTTATACTATGGTTATTGGCAATAGTAAAAAGATCAGGACTTTGAAGTCACCCTTTCAGCTTGAGTACTGCCTTTGCCATGTGTTAGCAAAGATGGTATTGTATTTAATATTTCAGCTAGAAAGCTACTTTTGCATCTAGCGGAAGACTTGTATATGGAATAAACCTGACTTGGTGAATCTTGTTCTTACAATATTCCCTAATTTGGGCATTGCTACTTCACATAAAAATAACATAAACCAATTTTCCCACTCTCGAGTGCAGAATTGGTCAGAGATTGGGTATAGAAGGATGTCCTCTGAATATCCTAGAGAACTGCCCTCTTCTTTTCCTAAAGTCATGCACTATGTTTGAGGGTATGCTCTGTGCATAACAAATTTGTTAGCTTTTGTGGAGTTACAAGGAAATTAGGACTCCTATATTGAGAACCTGAAATCTAACTGACAAAGTAAGGTAGGTAAACATAAAAAGTTATAAAATACATAGTATCACTAGGGGTCTGTCTGATTTATATGATTAACTGCCGTATGCCACATAATCATTTAGGGGACCTAAGTTTGTAGAAAGATATAAGCAATGGGATTTGAATATCTAGAGAAGGCAGAAATGTTGAGTGGATATAGAGAAGGGGAACATTCTTTACCAGTGGAAGGCTGGGATCAAAAGTGCAAAATGATGTATCAAAAAATAATTGTGAACGAGCACAGTATGCCTGGAGGAGGACTTCTTGTATGGTAGAAATGCCTCTAGTAATCCTGGTTACCATTTATCAGGTACTTGCTGTATGCTAGGCATTGTTCTAATCGTTAGGTTTAGGTTCCATTATTATGCCCTTTGTACAGTTGAGAAAACTAAGGCTCACAGTGGTTAATGAAATTACTTTGTTGTCATAATTTTTAAGTGGAAGAGTGGGGCTTTGAACCTAGATTTGTTTGACTCCAAAACCATGTATCACATGGTGTATTATTGTACTAGAACAATGACTGAAGCCTGCCTGCTTTTTTTTTGGCCTTTTCTGATACTATAGAAGCTACATTCCTGAAGTTAAAGAAAACTTTAGAAGGAGAAAAGCAACTCTTTTAAAAAAGAAAGCCATATATTTGCTATTAATATTAAAATCATCTCTTAAATTTCCATTATTTTTATGTGTAATGGTTATATGATAAAATTTCTTGAAACAAATAATATTATTGAGTGATTATGTATTGTAAGCATTGTTCCTCATCATATTTAACCTCACTGTCATACCATGAGATAGGTAAATATGCTAATTTTTAACTGGAGGGGGTTACCCACCAAAGCTTGTTAGTTTGGTGACTTACCTGAGGATACACACAACTAACACATGGCAAAGGCAGTACTCAAGCTGAAAGGGTGACTTCAAAGTCCTGATCTTTTTACTATTGCCAATAACCATAGTATAAATTTGTATAGCACTCAATATTTTGAGTACTTAGTTTACGCAGTCTTACTCTGGGTTGGGAGTGTGGGTGTGCTTGTAGTCGCTTCACATCTTTACCCTTCACGTTGGAGAAATGCTCTTGTGAAGGCTGTCTCGTATGGCTCCCTGTAACTCCTCTATATCTGTACTATAGCTAGCACAGGTATGATGTGTGGGATCAGAGTATGTTTAGAAGTGGAAATCCTGGAGATCACTTTTTTCTCTCTCTTCAGTCCACAATTCTAGAATTTTTTTCACTAAAACCTGCCCCGTATATGTCTCTAAAGCCTTTACCTTCATACTTTGTCCATCATTTTTGAACAGAACTAGAATAGGATCCTCCTGCTGGTTTCCCTGACGTTGGTCCAACTACTCTTTAGTCCATGTTTCCACACTGCAGCTAGAATGATTGTTAAAACACCTTTAAATATGATCATGTCACCTCTGCTTAAAAATGGTGACTTCCTATTGTCTTGATGTAGTCCACATTTATAACTCCTGTGTGCTGTGGCCCTTGCTTACTTATCCAGCCTCACCTTTAAGCCATACTCCCTTTTACAATCTCCATACTAGCCACACTGAAGTTCTTTTACTTCCTTGAAGGTGCCTTGTTCCTGCTTGCCGCCCACTTCTCGTTACAAGTCTTTTTTAGACTTCAATTTTCATTTCCTTTGGGAAGCCTTCGCTGACTCTAAAGTAAGATCTCTCTGCTTTGTGTTCCCAATTTCCTATTGAAATGTCTACACCAAATGGTGATTTCTTGAGTTTTTTCCTCTTTATTGTGTGGGGTTTTTTCAGTTATAAAAGTAATGTACATTTGCTTTAAAAATATTGAATGATTCAGTGGTATAGAGAATAGAAACTAAAAAAATCCCACTTACAGGTTCATATGTATTCTAGACCATATATGCTTACCATATATTGTGTTTTTCAACAAAAATAGGATAACAGTATTTTATTTTTCTGCAGCTTGTGTTTTCATTAAGTATTTGAGATTATCCATGTAAAACATTCTCTTTAACAACTGCATAACATCATAGAGTATCAATGACCATAATTTAATTAACTAATTTCCCCTTGATGATTTTAATTAATTTAATACATCTCTGACAGAATATAAGAACCAGAAGGGCACTGATGATATCTGTAATGATTACTGTTCTTTCCCCAGCATCTAACACGGTGCCTGCTAAGCGATGAATGTGCTTTCTCTGGCAGACGAGGCTGCTGTGCCAGCTCGTGCCTGATAATGTGTTGGTTACCTATGGTACATTAGTTCCTACAAATGGTGTGAAATAGAAGAGAGGGAGGAGTGGCCTTGGGGTCAGAAGACCTGGGTTAGAGTTCTGCACATGGGCAGTCTTGCTTTCTAGACGGACATGTCACTTAACTTTTTTGTATAATCTTTTATTGGTCAAATTCTAATAAAATAGGTACTGCATTCAGTTTTAGTGAAGATCAAACAATATAATAATATAAAAATACTTTGTAAATGTAACAACCTGTATAAATGTTAGTACTATTCATTTCTTTTTCTTTGTTCATTATGTGGAATGATTTGTATTTATAGTAAGGTTTCTAAATAGATTAAAGGATTGACCACTGACTTTAAAAAGTTCAGATCGTCAGGACAGTGCTTAGTGAATGGAGCACAGAGTGAAAGAGACATAGGTAAGATGAGGTTATAATTATCTTCCAGAAATTATCTTTTGCAAAAATTGGAACAAAGTGGAAGACTAGTCCCTTAACAGTCAATAACATCTTCTAGTTGTCCTGTTTCAAGTTACTTCTTATTTTATTTTTTTAAAGGTTGGCACCTGAGCTAACATCTGTTGCCAATCTTTTTTTTTTTTCTTTTCTTTTCTTCTTCTTCTCCCCAAAGGCCCCCAGTACATAGGTGTATATTCTGGTTGTGAGTGCCTCTGGCTCTGCTATGTGGGACACCACCTCAGCATGGCTTGATGAGCGGTGTCATGTCTGCGCCCAGGAACCAAACTAGCGAAACCCTGGGCTGCCGAAGTGGAGCGAGTGAACTTAACCACTCAGCCACGGGGCGGGCCCCCAGGTTACTTCTAATTGAGAGATGTGTAAGAGACTTCATCATGCCCAAGAATTTGTAACATACTTGAATGTTACCTTGTGGTTAGGGCTCTGGAGACATATATATCCTTCCCTTTTGCTTTACCTGGTTGGTTCAAAAACCAGACACTCACTTGTTTTGATGTATTTATGTATGTTAAATTGAGTTTAGTAAATTCTTGTGACAGTTTCAGGTCTTACTTTTTTTCATTGACAGTATCCCTATTGCAGTAGCTCTTAGAGGACAGGACAGGACCTTTTCTTATACCTGCTCTTAGAATCTGCTCCAGTACCTAGCAAAAATGCAAATCTTCCAAGTATCTTGCCTTTTGCCAAGATATTTGCTGTGATTACTTACACACACACACACACACACACATATATAAACTAAGCAGTCATTTTGGTAGTTTAGTATTAGGATTTATATTATCATTGATTTTTTGTGTGTTTGTGTTATATTAGGTGTTGCTATCTTTGATTGGAGAAGACAACTATATTGCAAGAGACTAGTGCATGCCATACATGAAATTGTATGAAAGACTGAATTCATGCTTTATGGAAAGAAAACCTCAGGCTCTCTCCTTAGTTTATGTGTAGTGCTTTTAGATTAAAAAGCTTTTTACAATATTTTTAATTGTGCCAAAATACATGTAACAAATTTTACCATCTTGACCATTTTTAAGTTTATAGTTCAGTAGTGTTAAGTATATTCACGTTGTTGTACAATCAATCTCCAGAATTTTTTCGTCTTGCAAAGCTAAAACTCTGTATCTTTTAAACGACAAGTACCCATTTTTCCCTCCCTTCATCCCCTGGAAACCACCATTTTACTTTCTGTCTATATGAATTTTACCTCATGTAAGTGGAATCATACAGTATTGTCTTTTTGTGACTGGCTTATTTCACTTAGCCTAATGTCCTCAAGATTCATCCTTGTTGTGGCTTGTGTCAGAATTTCCTTCCTTTTTAAGGGTGAATTATGTTCCATTGTATGTATGTACCACATTTTATGTATCCATTGATGAATACTTGGATTGCTTCCACCTTTTGGCCATTGTGAATAGTGCTGCTATGAATATGGGTGTATGAATATCTGTTTGAGTTCCTGCTCTCAATTCTTTTGAATATCTACCCAGAACTGGAATGATTAGATCATGTGGTAATTCTATGTTTAATTTCTTGGGAAACCTCCATACTGTTTCCCATTGTGGCTCTGCCATTTTACATTCCCACCAACAGTGCACATGGGTTCCAATTTCTCTACATCCTCACCAACACTTGGTATTTTCTAGTTTTTTGATAGTAGCCATCCAAATGGTTAGCTTTTAGAGTTTTAAATGTATGATCAATATTAAGCACGAAATCCTTAACTATACTCAGTTGATTTCAATTTCTTCCCTTTCCCTGATTAGTTCCCAAGTTGTCAGTTTTGCTTTGGAGCACCTCTTACTTGTTAGTTCTTTTCTTTTTCCACTGCTTAGACCAATGCAATAACTTGCTAATTGGATCACCTTGCTTCCTCTTTCTCTTTATAATGAATGCTCCACATCAGCACCATGGTCATCATTCTCACATAAAGATCTAATTATACTTCTGTCCATTGGTGTTAATGGTGTGTTGAGGTCCCCTACTATTATTGTATTGTTGTTGATGTCTTCTTTTAGTTCTATTAAGAGTTGCTTTACAAATTTTGGTGCTCCTGTGTTGGGTGCGTATATATTTATAAGTGTTATGTCTTCTTGGTGGAGAGTCCCTTTTATCATTATATACTGTCCCTCTTTGTCTTTCTTTACCTGTTTTGCTTTGAAATCTACCTTGTCTGATATTAGTATAGCGACACCTGCTTTCTTTTGTTCATTATTAGCTTGGAGTATTGTTCTCCATCCCTTCACTCTGAGTCTGTGTTTGTCTTTGGGGCTGAGGTGTGTTTCCTGGAGGCAGCATATTGTTGGATCTTGTTCTTTGATCCATCCTGCCACTCTGTGTCTTTTGATTGGGGAGTTCAATCCGTTTACATTTAGAGTGATTATTGAGACGTGGGGGCCTACCACTACCATTTTGTGTCTTGTTTTCCGGTTTTCTTCAGTTTCCTTTGTTTCTCGTCCCATGGTTTAATCTGTTCTGATGTAGAGCTGCTACTCTCTGTTGTTGTCCTTCTACTTATCTCCTCTGCTCTTGGTTTTGTAGCCCCTTTCCTTTTTTGGATTTTTCAGGAATGAGGGTTTTCCTGAGGATTTCCTGAAGAGGAGGTTTTGTGGCAATGAACTCCCTTAATTTTTGTTTATCTGGGAAAGTTTTTATTTCTCCATCGTATTTGAAGGATATTTTCGCTGGGTAGAGAATTCTCGGCTGTAGGTTTTTGTCCTTCAGATTTTTGAATATATCATTCCACTCTCTTCTAGCCTGTAAAGTTTCTGCTGAGAAATCTGCTGATAGCCTGATGGGGGTTCCTTTGTAGGTTAGTTTCTTTTGCCTGGCTGTCCTTAATATTTTCTCCTTGTCGTTGACTTTTGCTAGCTTCACTACTATATGCCGTGGAGTTGGTCTTCTTGCATTGATAAAGTTTGGAGATCTATTGGCTTCTGTCACCTGAAGATCCATCTCCCTCACCAGATTTGGGAAGTTCTCAGCCATTATTTCTTTGAATAGGTTTTCTGCCCCTTTCTCCTTCTCTTCTCCCTCTGGTATACCTATAATCCTTACGTTGCATCTCCTAATTGTGTCTGATAATTCTCGGAGAGTTTCTTCATTTCTTTTAAGTCTTGCTTCTCTCTCCTCCTCTGCCTGCAACAATTCTATATTGCCATCTTCCAAATTGCTAATTCTTTCCTCCATATTATCGGCCCTACTGTTCAGAGCATCTAGATTTTTCTTAATCTCCTCTATTGTGTTCTTCATTTCCAGTATTTCTGTTTGGTTCTTCTTTATCGTATCAAACTCTTTTGTGACATAGCTCCTGAACTCGTTGAGTTGTCGGTCAGAATTCTCTCTTAACTCAGTGAGTATTTTAATGATGGCTGTTTTGAAGTCATCATCATTTAGGTTATATATCTCATTTTCTTTGGGATTGTTTTCTGTGTATTTGTTACTTTCTTTCTGTTCTGGAGATTTAATGTATTTTTTCATATTGCTTGATGATGTTGATTTGTGCCTCCGCATGGAGATAGAGTTTAGTTGCTCCTTTCACTTGTTTCAGCTGCTGCAGTGGGGGGAGCAGCTGTTTATACTTCACCAACCAGGAACCCTGTCCGTAGTTGCTAACTGGGCCTGGGCCCCTCTTCGTAGCCACAGTGGCCCTTTGGATTCCCTCCTCTGCCGTGGGGGCCGTCACGGGGGGCTTCAGGCTGCAGGTGCCTACTGTTGTTGCCCACCTAGATGCGCTCTCTCCTTGGGGTCTGCAACGGTGTTATGGGCTTTTCCAGCGGCCAGGGGTGGGATCACTTTTATTTGTCGCTCGGTTGCTGTCGGCACCCACCAAATCTCACTTGTCCTCTATGGGTCGCAGGAGAGCTATTGGCATCTTCTACAGTCTGTGGTTAGTACACCTAGCTATGCTGCTTTTGCCCTGGGGTCTTCCAGCCTTGTGGCTGGCGGCTGGGTGCCTTCTACTGGTGCTGTGCAGAGGCTTTCCCTAAGGCTTCTGTGAGCCTGTAGGGTTTCCCCCTAGGCTACTAAGCTGGGTCTCTGGAACTCTCTCCAGCCCCAGTCCTCTCCGAGATCTCCGGCAATCCCTAGCCTCACCGGGTGGGCAACGGCAGCTGGGGGTCGCCCCGCCCTCTGGGCTTCTCTCCGGGCCTCTGCCGGGAGCTCTGAATGCTCAGCGTGGCCCCTCTGCTACCGGCAGACAGAGAGTTTTGTCTGCTGCCTGGCGGAGCTCCGGCGCTTCCCCTCCGGGTCGCCGGACCCGCCTTTGAAAGTTCCCCCGCCCCGGTCCTCTCCGAGATCTCCGGCAATCCCTAGTCCCACGGGGCGGGCAACGGCAGCTGGGGGACGCCCCGCCCTCTGGGCTTCTGTCCGAGCCTCTGCCGGGAGCCCTGAGTGCTCGGCGTGGCCCCTCTGCTACCGGCAGACAGAGAGTTTTGTCTGCTGCCTGGGGGAGCTCCGGCACTTCCCCTCCGGGTCGCCGATCCGGCCTTTGAAAGTTCCCCCGCCCCGGTCCTCTCCGAGATCTCCGGCAATCCCTAGTCCCACGGGGCGGGCAACGGCAGCTGGGAGACCTCCGTGCCCTCCGTGTCTCTCTCTGGGACCCTCCGGGCGCCCCGAGCACCAGGCCGGGTCTCCCCGCCAATGGCGGGGAGAGACTCTCCCCGCGGGCTCAGGTGTGCAACTCCAAAGTTTCCCTCTGCGTTTAGGAGTAATTGCGGGGGGTTTAAGTAGGGTTCTGGTCACCTGTTTCCACCGTCGCTCCTCTGTTGTGTTCTCGCTCCTGCCCTAGATGTGTGTGGATCCTCTGGGGGCGTCCGTTGGAAGAAAGCCGCTTGCGGGTACTAGGCTGCCCATCGGGGTCGGAGAGTTTTCACCTATTTCCACATCCTCCCGGAGGAAAGTCCGTCCGCCTTCCGATGTATAGTCGCGTGGGTGTCTCAGACGTCCTGAGATGCTGTCTGGATATCCTTTGTCAAGCGATAAGTGTCCAAATAATTGTAGACTCGAAGGGCGAGAGACAAAGAGGACTACTCACGGCGCCATCTTGGAATTCCTCTCTCCTATAGCTCTCTCTTTTAAATGTCAGTGTGTAATATAACACTTACTGAATGCTTATTAAAAATAGCTTTACCTAAATTTTACATGCCCTGTAAGGCATGAATTTACATCCATTTTACAGATGAGGAAATTAACCATTAGAGAAGAGATACAACTTGTTTAACATTGTGCTGCTAGAGAGTAATGGAACCAGGATTTAAACCCAGCATTATCTGACTCCTCTATTCCTTTCTTCTTTTATACTTGACACATTGGTCCTGTATATCCTTTCCCCTCTCCTTGGTCATCGGGAAATCCTTTATACTTCTTCCTTCAAGGCCCAGCTCAAACATCACTTTTTGTGTGAAACTTTTCTTGGCTCTCCTTGTCCCCTCTCTCAGATCTATCCAGTGGTTTTTGTTCTCTGTTACCCCATGGCACTTTGTACATAACTGTGATAAGCCCTTCTCTTGATAAAGGACCATTCAAAAACAGAAGATAACATGTTCCTTTGTAACGAAGATTTATTGAATTGAATTTGTGAAAATTATTCTCTTTATTGGTATTGTTAGAAGCATTAGGAATGAAAAATTGTTTTTGTAGAAATGGAATGTCATTATAGATTATATTTTAAGAGAACATGATGGTGACTGAAACTTTCAAAACAGCTAAATTATGAAACAAGTTTGCATAAACAGTTTTCATCTTATGAAGAGTTTAATTCAGAGTTCTTTGTTTATTATTCCCCAAATTTAGGCCATGTGTAATTTTTCACAAGCCTTTCACTGCATTAGAGGCAAACACACCTGTCTGTAGTTTCATACTTAATTCATTGTCAGAACTAACCTTAGAGGCTTAGTTTTTTTCTTTTTCACTAATCTGTTTCCTAATGACTAAAGACTCCTTAACTCTAGTTAGTGAGAAATCAATGTTAAAAATACAAATGTTAAATTTAAACCTTCCTTTCTGCAAAAGACACTGTTAAGAGAATGAAAAGACAAATCAGAGACTGGAAGAAAATATTTGCAAAACATGTATCTGATAAAGGACTCGAATCCAGATTAGACAAAGAAATCTTACAACTCAATAATAAGTAAACAGATGACCCAGTTGAAAAACAGGCCAAAGACCTGAACAGACACCTCAGCAAAGAAGTAATACCGATGGCAAATAAGCATATGAAAGATGCTCAACATCCTAAGTCATTAGGGAATTGCCAATGAGATACCAAACACTGACACTACGAAATGCTGACCAGGATTTGGAGCAACAGGAACTCTCATGCATTGCTAATGAGAATGCAAAATGGTACAGCCACTTCTAGAAGCTAAACATAGTCTTATTGTAGAGTCAAGCAGTTGCACACCTTGGTATTTGCCCAAGAGTGTTAACAACTTAAGTTCACACAAAAACCTGTACGTGAATCTGTCTAGCAGCTTTGTTCATAATTGCCAAAACTTGGAAGCAACCAAGATGTCCTTCAATAGGTGAATGGATAAACAAACTGTAGTATATTTAGATAGTGGGATATGATTCAGTGATAAAAGGAACTGAGCTATCAAGCCACTAAAAGACATGGAGGAACCGTAAGTGCTTATTGCAAAATGAAAGAAGCCAATCTGAAAAGGCTACAGGACTGTCTGATTCCAAATATATGATATTCCGGAAAGGCAAAATAGAGACAATAAAAAGATCAGTGTTTGCCAGGAGTTGGGTGGGAGGAGGATGAATAGATGGAACACAGGGGAGTTTTAGGGCAGTGAAACTATTATTATGATAATTCAGTGGTGGGTACGTGACGTTGTGCATTTGTCAAAACCCATAGAACTGGTACAACACAAACAGTGAATCCTAAAGTAAACTATAGACTTTATTTAATAATAATGTGTCAATATTGCTTCATCACTTGTAACCAATGTATCACAATGCAAGATGTTAATAACAGAGCAATCTATGGGGGTAGGGGAGTATGTAGGAACTCTGTACTTTCTGCTCAATTTCTCTGTAAACCTAAAACTACCCTTAAAAATAAACTGTATTAATTTAAAAACGTGCGTCTTCACCGAAATTGTTCACCAAAATGGGTAACAATTCAGTTCAGCATTTATTTACTAAGCAATCACTGAACTGTACTAGGTGTTTATAGCCTTGTTCTTTAGAGAACTTATAGACAGCTCTTAGCCAAAACATACCGTGATTTGAGTTAGTGTATAGTTATATCAGAATGAATTGAGTGGTTAGAAAGTGTTTTAAACTTTGAAAGAAGACTTAGATTTAAACCCAGGCTTAACTAGCTGGGTGATCTTATACAAATTACTTAGCCTTTTAAAACTCTTCTGTTGCACCTACTGCATAAGGTGGTAATTTTAAACATTAGTTAACAAATGTGAAGCTTCTGGTACATAGTAAGCACTCAAATATTAGCTTTAATGATTAGTTATATGTTTTCCATCTAACAAAGGAAATGGAGGAAGAATGGCTCTCATTGGACTTGAATGTTCAGTCACATTTTGGCTATTTCTTCTGGATTTCCCCCCTCTTTTTGAGATAACTAAGGATCAAGCACATGAGATTATTATTTGCTTCCCGATATGATACATTCCACTTTCTGCTGAAGAAGAAACTCCTTTTACAGCTGTCTTTGATATCAAGTTGGCAGTTTAATCATGCTAATATAGTATTTTTCTTATTATTTACAAACAACAGCAATTAGCTTATCCTCCCCCCCAAAACCTGCATGTCAGAGAGACTTACAAATAGGTAGTAGCTCTCTAAGCCTTGAAATATAATTTTAATAAAAAATTGGAAAAAAATTACGATTTTTATGACTTTTATGGACTCTTTAATGTTCTAAATAAGCCAAAATTATATACATTTTGCTCTAAAAATCTGTAAGCCATAATTTATAATTTCTAATTGATAATGTTTTAAATATTATAAACGCCTCCAAATTCAATTTTTGCCAACAGATAATATTAATCTTTATTGGAAGATGACTTTAACACACAGTGAAAAATATTACTTTTCTTACTGTAGCTTCCAGCAATTTGGAAAGAAAAATTCACAAAATATTGGGGAAATAAAAAACATTCATAAAAGTTTAACCATCATTTCTTGATTAAACTATCTACTGAAAAATGGAAAATGAAATAAAAACTATTGAAATAGTAGAGGTAAACTAAGTCAGTGCCTTTTAGTTAGTAGGCTAGTCTCTTGATTAAATCTTGCATATAAATTGCTTTGGAATAAATGGAAGAACTCTATAGGAGAAAACAAGACTGTCTGGAGGGAGGAAATGGTTGAAGTAAACTTGAAAATAATTAAATACCTGGCATTTAATATTTAACATTGAGTAGATTTGGCTTTGTGCCTCCTAAAGGGGAAGATACCTTTTATTAATCGGACTTACAAGTCACACACTTATGTTAACAACAGCATTATATAAACTGGACATTTAATATGTCCTCTTTGTTTAAGTCCAACAGGATTTATATACGTACTTTCTGTTATGAAATTGTCATAATAGCAACATTCAGTGGAGAACTAAGCATGTTTTAGGCAGATGACTTTTATGTCTCTTATATATATTAAAGGCAACACTATGAGTTTTGGGTAAGCACAATAAATTAACTTCAGATGATACCTCCCACTTATTAGAACCTTAACTTTCCAGGGAAACATCTTTGTAAACGTGTTTTTATGATTCTATTTTAACCACTATGATAGTGATGGTGCTTTTATTCTGAACTGAGAAAAAGAAAGATATTGGAGGGTCTTTCTTAAAGAAAGAGAATAACTTCATGGAAAACTGCTTTGAGAGTAGATATCTCCTGGACACTAGAGAAGAATTCACTGTACAAAATCCAAAGGGTCATCTTTGTTGTCTCCTTCTTTCTTATCTTTTCCTTAGCTAGACCATTACAAATCATGTCAGTTTTCCCTGCTAAATGTCTAGCTCTGTCTGTCTCCACAGTTCAAACTATCATCCTCTCAACCAGAATACTGCAGTAGTCTTCTCTGGATCTAAAGAGTCTCTTGTGGACATTATATAGTTAGATCATGTTTTTGAATCTATTCTACCAATCTCTGTCTTTTGATTGGAGAGTTTAATCCATTTACATTTGAAGTAATTACTGATATGGAGGTGTTTACTTCTGTCATTTTGTATTACTGTCTCTTTTGTGTTTAGTTGAGTTTTTGTAGGGAAATGTTTTAATTTCTTTCTTATTTCCTTTTGTGTATAGTATATAGCTATTTTCTTTGTGGTTACATTTAACATTCTAAAGTTATAACTCTCTAATTTGAATTTATACTTAACTTCAAAAACATACAGAAACTCTGCTCCTTTACAGCTCGTCTCCATCCTTTTCCTTTATTGATGTCGCAGAATCATGTCTTCGTATAATGTATGTCCAAAAACATAAACTAAAAATTGGTTTTTTAATGCGTTATTCTCTTAAATTATGTAAAAAAAAATGTGGAGTTACAAACCAAAGTTACAATAATACTAGCTTTTAGACTAACAATTTTAAAAAATAATATATTAGTCTCTTATATCATGTAGAAAACAAAAAGTGGAGTTACAAACCACTGTTACAGTAATACTAGCTTTTATAATTGCCCATATATTTACCTTTAGTGAGACCTTTATTTCTTCATACCCCTTCAAGGTCTGTCTTTCACCCTGTAGGACCCCCTTGAGCATTTCTTGCAGAGGAAGTATAGTGGTCATGAACTCTCTCAGCTTTTGTTTATCCAGGAATATCTTAATTTCTCCCTCATTTTTGAAGGACACTTTTGCTGGATATAGTATTCTTGGTTGACAGGTTTTTTTTTTTCTTTTAGCACTTTGAGTATGTGGATACATTGTCTTCCCAAGCTTCTGTTGAGAAATCTGCTGGTAATCTTATTGAAGATCCCTTGTATGTGGCAACTCACTTCTCTCTTGTGGCTTTTAAGATTCTCTCTGTCTGTAGCTTTTGACAGTTTGATTATAATGTTTCTCAGTATAGGTCTCTGAGTTCATCCTACTTGGAATTCATTGAGCTTCTTGGCTATTTATGTTCCTATCTTTTGTCAAATTTGGGAAGTTTTGGACCATTATTTCTTCATATAATCTCTTTGTCTCTTCCTCTATTCCTTCTGCTTCTCGGACTCCCACAGTACATATGTTGGTCCACTTGATGGTATCCCAAAGGTTCCTTCTGCTCCATTCACTTTTTTTCAGTAGGTAATAGGGGCAGCACTAGTTGCCCACCTCTGTTTAAGTGCCTCTGTGTCTCCACCTCTTTGATCAGAAGCAACAATCAGTGATCAGAGCACAGACCCCTGATATTTGGAGGATGGGGCCCTTATTGCCCATCTTGTCTCCTGCAGGCTGCTTGCATGCAAGTAGCTCTAGGAATAAGTGCATGGCTGCCTGCCACTGCACTGGGAGGTGAGGGCTAGTGGGGGGGACTACTGCTGAGTTAAGTGCAGAAATTAACTTCGTTTGGCATCCAAGCCTTCCCGTAAAAGTTACAAGCCTTCAAAAGACTTCAGAGTTCCAAAATAGTTATATGAGACAGATTCTGCTGATGAGTGTATTGTCTAGGTTGGGAGTTTGATTCTTGGTGCCTCCTACTCTGCCATCTTCCCAGAATCCTCTCCTGTAATAGTCTTCTAAGTGGGCATGTAACTCAGAAGCAGTCAGATGGAAGAAATGCATAGGGCAAGGTATGTGGGAAGGGGCTTGGAGCCTCCAGGCCCTCTCTGGGTATGCCACCCTCCCAGCATCCTGGAAGCTCTCCAAACCCCATACTATCGGGATTTTTATGGAGGTTTCATCGTGTAGGCAAATTGGTTATTATGTCCATTTCTAGCCTCTTTCTCCTCTCTGGAGAATGGGAAGTGGGGCTGAAAATTTCAAGAACAGGGCTTGCTCTTTCTGGTGACCAGCTCTCGTCCAGGAGCCCACCAAGAGTCAACTCACTAGAACAAAAGATACTGCCATCACTC
Source organism: Equus przewalskii (assembly GCF_037783145.1). NCBI lineage: Eukaryota > Metazoa > Chordata > Mammalia > Perissodactyla > Equidae > Equus > Equus przewalskii. Next base: position 70,873,856 of record NC_091836.1, read on the forward strand.
AGGAAATTGCAAGGGATTTAGGAACCGGGGTCAAAGACTAAATGTTAGAACAAAAGATTCTCCTAGTACCCTTATTTATAAGGGTTTTTATGAGCTCTGTATCAGAAACCGGAGGCAGAGACCAATGTATATATTTTTTCTTTTATTTTACAGGCATGTAACTTTTAAATTTGATTTATTTTGCATAACAAAATGCATATAAGATTCATCCAAGTTGTGTGAATTAATAGTTTTTATTGCTGAGTAGTATTCCCTTGTAATGATGTACTGTAGTTTGTTTAACTGTTCGCCTATTGAAGGACATCTTGATTCCACTTTCATCAATAAAGCTGCTGGAAACATTTGTGTGCAGGGTTTTGTGTGGACATAAGTTTTCAAATCAGTTGGCTAAATACCTAGGAGTGTGATTGCTGAATCATATGGAAAGTCTATGTTTAACTTTATAAGAAATTTCCAAACTGTCTTCCAAAGTTGTCGTACTGTTTTGCATTCCCACCAGCAGTGAAGGAGTGTCCTGTTGCTCTGCATCCTCACTAACATTTGATATTGTAGTTTTTTGGATTTTAGCTATTCTAGTAGGTATGTAGTAGGGTCTCATTGTTGTTTTAATTTGCATTTTCATAATGACAAGTGACGTTTAGCATTTTTCATATGCTTATTTACCATCCTTATATCTTCTTGACAAAGTGTCTGTTCAGATCTTTTGCTCATTTTAAAAGTTTGGTTGGTTTTTTTCTTATTGTTGAGTTTTAAGAGTTCTTTATATCTTCTGGATACAAGTCCTTCATTAGTGACTTTCAGATATTTCTCCTAATCTGCAGCTTGTTTTTTCATTCTCTTAATAGTGTGTTTCCCAAATGAGTTTAATTCTGATAGATTCCAATTATTTTTTCTTTCATGTATCTTACTTTTAGTGTTGTATGTTAAAATTCTCTGCTAAAAGTCTAAGAGATTTTCTTTCATGTTCACCTACATATTTTGTGGTTTTGTGCTTTGCATTTTGGTCTGTGAACCATTCTGAGTTAATTTTTGTATAGGTCATGTGGTATGTGTTAAGGTTCATTTTCTTGTATATGGTCATCCAGTTGTTCCTATGCACATTTGTTGATACAAACTATCCTCTCTTCATCTAATTACCTTTGTACCTTTGTGAAGAATCAGTTGACTATATTTGTGTGGATCTATTTCTGGGCTCTGTTCTGTTCCATTGATCTGTGTGTCCATTCTTTTGCCAATAGCACACCGTCTTGAGTACTATAATGTTATAGTATAGTAGCCTTGAGCTCAGATAATGTGAATCCTCTGGCTTTGTTATTATTTTTCAGAATTGTTTTGACTATTCTAGTACCTTTACCTTACCATGTATATTTTAAAATCAGTCTATTGATATCTACAAAAAAGCTTTCTGGAATTTTTATTTAGATTGCAATGAATGTATGGATCAAATTGAGAACAATTGACATCTTAACAATAGGAAGTGTTCCAATACTTTAATGTGTAATCTCTCTCCATTTATTTAGAGCTTCTTTGATTTCTTTCATCAGTATTTTGGAGTTTTCCATGTATAGTTCCTGCATGTTAGTTAGTTAGTTGTTAGACTTATACCTAAGTACTTTCCCCAATGCTATCGTGAATTTTCTTTTATTTCGAATTCTAAAATTGTTCATTATAGGTATATAGGAGAACAATTGAGTTTTATATTTGACCTTATATTTTGCAACCTTGCTAGCCTCAATTATTAGTTCTGGGAGTTTTTTTAGGTTCTTTGGGGTTTTCTATATAGACATATCATCTGTGAATAAAAATAGTTTTATTTCTTCCTTTCCGATCTGTATGCCTTTTATTTCTTTTTCTTGCTGTATTAGGTGGGACTACAAGTACAGTGTTGAAAAGGACTGGTGAGAGAAGAAATCCTTTCCTTGTTCCCAGTCTCAGGAGGAAAGCATTCACTCTCCATTAGAAATGTATTAGCGGGGCTGGCCCCGTGGCCGAGTGGTTAAGTTCGCGCACTCCGCAGCAGGCGGCCCAGTGTTTCGTTGGTTCGAATCCTGGGCGCGGACATGGCACTGCTCATTGGACCACGCTGAGGCGGCGTCCCACATGCCACAACTAGAAGAATACACAACTATGTACCGGGGGGCTTTGGGGAGAAAAAGGAAAAAATAAAATCTTTAAAAAAAAAAAAAAAAAAAAAAGAAATGTGTTAGCAGTAGATTTTTTGTATATACCCTTTATTAGGTTTAGGAAGTTTCCTTCTGCTTCTAGTTTCTTGAGTTTTTTTTTCATGAATGAGTGTTAAATTTCATCTATTTTTTATTGTTTGGTTCTCAAATCAAATAGGATGGGTCTTTTAAAATGTCATTAGCTCTTGTTTTTTCTTACATAATTAATTTAAACATAATTAATCTTTATTTTTGTTGAAAGGTAAAGGCTAAAATATATTTTTAGTGTTTAATATATAACATGAAATGAATGTTTCATTTCATCGTGAAGTAAGTAAAGGCAATTTATTATGTAATTTAAAGTAATATACTGCTTATTTTTTTTTAACCTTAACTACAATTATATACCACACGAAACAATGAAAAATGTTTGAAAACGTTCCTTAAGGGTGAAGGTGAAGTTCTCTATTATCATTAAAGTAATTTTAGAATCATAAAGACACTCACTGTATAATTTATATCAGTTTGAGAAGTATCTAATTTATGCAGTGGACTTTTTAATTTTAAAAAGTCATTTGCATAGTGTTAGGAATTTCATGATAAAAAGGTATGGTTTTTAAATAACATGGTTTCCTGTAATTTTGAAGAGACATCTGATGACAAACACTTAGTAAAATTGAAATACTAGTTTCTCTCTGCGTTGGGGGGAAGAACTGGATACAGAATAACCTGTGTCAGAGCCGTGGAGCACAGCCCTGCTCAGCTCGCTGTGGCAAATGGGCAGAAGGTTAAGCCATCAGTCCACTTCCCAGTGTCTACTAACAGTGGCTTTCTTTGTGTTGCTTCCCTTGTTAGCGCAATGTAGCGAGTGTTATTGAGAGGTAAGACAAAGCAAGTCTTACATTAGACACTGATGGCTTTTTTAAAAGTTGGAATGGGATGTTATTGAATGTTCCAAAGAGTATCTTGATAGTACATTTTTATGGAAACCACTGTTCCAGAGTAAACTGCATTGGAAAGCAAATCAACATTGAGACATCAGTGATGCTCAGGTAAATATAAATAAATTTTATGTATCTAGTGCTGCACCAGTTTTCGAGAGTAATGTTGTGGGCTGGGGGAGTGATTTTTTGAAGAAAGAACACTTTTTAAAAAATCACCAGCCATAGGTTTATTTTCCTTAGCCACTTAATTGTGGTAGATTTTTATATAGATAAACCTTTTATTCATGAGATGTAACTTTAAGCATAACTTAAAAGGGAAATCAGTTAATATAAGTATAGAATTATTTAGGATCTTTCCTATAATGGCTGCAGAGTATTTCTTGAGCATCCATGCAGATTAGATCTCGAACAGCTGCATGGAGCACACAGAAATCATGACTCCTGCCTCTGAGAACCAACTTGAATAAAGTCTTTCATCTAAAGATCTCACTGTTTGTCTATTTCATGAATCCCTCATCTCATCTCTGAAGAGCTCATTCAGTTTAATACAGTTCAACTTTGTGGTTTAGAGCTCTAGAAATTACTGTTGTAACTTAGAATGCACAAAAAAAAGATAAGTTAAAAGTAATCTCAGAATTTTTTAAAGAATTAGATAAAATTCACTCTAAAATGATTTTTTTTCAGAGATTTAGAATGATAACTAGGGATTCTAATTCAAATTTAACTAGTTATGTGATCTTAAATAAATTATGTGTCCTCTTAGTGTCCAGTTTCTCTGTAGTTATAACAAGGCCTAGGAGAGTTAAGAGAGATAAATGTATTGAAATGCTTGTTAAATTCATTTGTTTTATATAAATTTAAAGTGCTGCCATTCTGCCTTCTTAGTCCTTCTCATAGTCTGAGCTTCATATTACATCCCATGTTCTGTACGAAGTGTTCTGCAACCACTTTAGCAGTATTAAACTGGAAAAGTCACTATCATATCATTTACATGTAATTTGTTAAGAAAATGTCAGATATCTTTTCCTCTTCTGGGTACTTATATCACATATTGCCACTTATTTGGCAGTAACCCATGTATTGCCTCTCATTTTATGTTTTTTACTTCTTATTCCTGTCTGTGTGTTATGAGTTCTTTGAATTCAGGGATCTTGACTTATTTGAACCTTCACAGAAATTAATGTATAGCGCCTTCTAAGTATAGAATAAACTTCTGAGATTTTTTGTTTTCATTGCTTTGGAGTATCCACATGTGTGTTCTCTTCCGATAGTAGAGATGGTCAAATCTGACTGTAATTTTACTAAGAAACTTATTTGTTATATTAAAACCAGTTGGTTATAATCTTAGAAATCTGGTATAATTTTTTTTTTTCCTTTAAGCCTATGACTATGAGGAACCAGAGAAATTTTAATCCAAACATTTCTAAATCAGAGTAGCAAAAACACAAAAGGAGTTTGGGTCTTATATATTAGAAACAGAGTAATGTAGGTGGCATTTGTATATGCAGTTTGTGAATATTATTGGCATGAACTAAATGCTAGGCCCTCTGCTATAGCCTAGAGACATAGTGATTTAAACAAATGACAAGATCCCTACCTGATGGAGCTTATAGTCAGTAAACAGGCAAAATATATTTAAACCAGACAGTAACAGTGTAATAAGGATTATGCATAAGAAGGGTGGTGTGAGAGGGTGAGCTACTTTGTATTACAGTGATTAGAACAGGCCTTTTAGAGAAAGAAGCAAAGTAAGACCAGAAGGTTAAGGAAGTGCCTGGGCTGTGGTCTCTCAATATGGTTTCTCTCTGAAAGTAATCAGAGTTCTTGGAAAACTAGCTTATTACAGGTCTGGAATAGGAACTGTAAAACAAAACAAAACGAAAACTGTCAAAGTCTATTGGGGTCATAATAAGGGAACCAACTTGGAGGGACTCTCACTGACTACAGGTGTAACACTTGGAGCATCAAAAGAAGAGTGATTGCAATGAATTGAAACACATCTATTATTCAAAGTATATGAGTTTATAATGTTACTTTAAAAATATACTGTTGGGGCTGGCCAGCGGCATAGTGGTTAAGTTTGCGAGCTCCACTTCCGTGGCCTGTTGTTTGCTGTTTCGGATCCCAGGTGTGGACCTATGCACTGCTTATCAAGCCATGCTGTGGTAGGCGTCCCACAGATAAAATAGAGGAAGATGGTCACAGATGTTAGCTTGGGGCCAATCTTCCTCAGCATAAAGAGAGGGATTGGCAGTGATGTTAGCTCAGGGCTAATCTTCCTCAAAAAAAACAATTCGTTGTTCACCTTTGGGCCAATACTGGACAATCAAGTATTTATCTTGCCTTTCCTCTAAGAACTGTACCTCAAGATAACCAAGTAGTTCAGGGGGGATAGTTCTTTAAAAAAGAATTCCAGGGGGCTGGCCCTATGGCCGAGTGGTTAAGTTCGAGCACTCCGCTTTGGCGGCCCAGGGTTTTGCCAGTTTGGACCCTGGATGTGGACATGGCACCGCTCATCAGGCCACACGGAGGCGGCATCCCACATGCCACAACTAGAAGGACCCACAACTAGAATATACAACTATGTACTGGAGGGCTTTGGGGAGAGGAAGAAGGAATTTAAAAAAAAGAATTCTAGCTAATAAATGCAGAAAGAATGATAAACTGTTCTAACGAAATGACATCAAATACCTAGGCAGTGGAATTTTTCACATTTTTCTATATATACTTTTGAATACTTTGTGTTAGGAAATTTAAAAATCAGTTTAAAGGAGGAGCAGTGAGAACTCAGTAGGTAGGAATGGGAATGGGAGGAAGATACTTCATGCAAATAGGAACAGTATGAACAAGGCACAGAAGTGAGAAAATGCTGTACCTATTTCAGGGAAGCGTTAGTAGTTGGCTCCCCAAAGTACAGGATGTGTAAGTGGAAGTATTGTGGACATGCTGTCATATGTGAGTTTTCAGAATACACAGTAGCTGGAAATAGTGAAAGCAAACTATTGCCAAGTTCAGGAAGAATTCGAGGTTCAAAAGAGCTTCTCTACAGTTCCTGCTACCCTTTGGACTCATCGAAATAATGGTAAACAGAAGCATTCAACAATGGATTTAATTAAACCAAATTGATTTGGCAGCAGACCTTGGTAGAAAGGTACCATGTATAGAGTGCAGCATTGATTCTTCTTGGGCAAGCTGTGCTTAAGGTAGGCAGTCCATTAACTAATGTGGTTGTTCTTCATCTCAACATTTTATTTATTCTTTTTGAAGTTGGATGTATAGGGGCTGGCCTGGTGGCATAGTGGTTAAGTTTGTGCACTCCGCTTCAGTGGCCTGGGGTTTCCTGGTTTGGATCCCGGGCACAGACCTACACACTGCTCATCAAGCTATGCTGTGGTGGCATCCCACAGACAAAATAGAGGAAGATTGGTTCAGCCATTAACTCAGCAACAATCTTCCTCACCAAAAAAAATTTTTTTAATTGCATGTTATAGAGATGAGTATCCCAAATGATTTCTAATCCATTATATTGGACCCTGTTACAGTATTAGGGGACCACATATGTTCGCATCTAAAAGTAATATGTTCTATATTCAGAATAGTTCAACCTCACTTGCCAGTAAAATAGTCTTCTCTGTTGAAATCCTGATACCCACAGTACCTATCATAGATAAACATTCTGTTTTGTCCAGGTTCATATTGTATTCGTAACAATAAGTGGGTATATTTCTTTGTAAAACTAATTTTTTCATTTGTGCCATGATATTATTTAAAAAGAAAAAAACCCTTAAAATCTGTCTTAAAATTTTCTGATATGCAATAGCACTAAGGTTTGTTCACTAATTTTACAAGCCAATGTGTATTTGTCTGCTCCAAAGTAACTGTGTTGCTGCCTTTCCTGGTATGTGAGAGTGTGGTTGCTGGGGTTTAGAAATGCCTCACATGCCACCATAGAGGAATGGTGGGAAATTGAGATGTCAAGCTGTGTAATCAGAGCTCTGTGGAGGTGGACTGCTGCGTTCCCTGTGATATACCAGAGGTAGTTGTTTTTATGGCTGGTCAAATAGTTTGGTGGAGTGAAAAGCATATTAATTGTTTCAATTTTCCCATCTTTATACTCACTCTTTTCCTAAAAATGAAGACAGGAGAAGACTGTGACAATACCAAAACAAGTTATATGTTCTACCATTTATCATTGGTTCTTTACTTCTGAATTAAATTTACATTTAGAAAGATGGGATTTGCCAAGTAATATATTTTAAGGAAAAGATCTTCCTTTATGGTATAATACTTCTTTTATAAAATATATATATATTTTTTTACCAGGGTATCCAGAAGTTGGCTAGTCAGTATCTGAAGAGAGATTGGCCTGGAATAAAAACAGATGATCGGAATGATTACAGGTAACTTAATAAGTAGTTCTTGCTCATTTTCTTTAAAAATGGTTTCACTCAGAGCCATGTCACATATAGATAACATAGATTCCAGTTTTTTAAAAACTTGCTTCTTTCCTTTGCTATGTTTTTAGACATAATTTCAAAATTATCAAAATGTTAATGTTCCACAGCATATGTAGATTGTATGAAATAGATCATTTTCATATATAAGCCAAGATTATATTTTGTTTAATTAATTAATATTCACATACGGAATTTAAAGAAAGTAGATGACAGTGAGACACAAATTGTTTCCTCAGTGACCTACAGATGAAACACACTATTGCAATAATAATGAAACAAGATTATAGTTTCTACCATGATTATTGGTTCTTTATTTCTGAAACAAATTCTAAATTTGGAGAGATGGGATTTTGTGAGCCTAGGGGAAAAGAGTTTCTAAGTAAATATATTCATATGTAAAACAAAGTATCCAGAAATTGGCTAGTCAGTTTACCACATACAAATTTAAAAGAAGATAGATGACAGTGGAATATGAATTGTGTCTTCAGTGACCTAGAGATATCTTTAAAGTATTTGTAATTTTGTTTAGAACTTGATGTCCTTTATGAGGTTAATTTGGAAGTATTTGTTGGCTTTTGTGCTCAAGACTGTCCTTAGTGTTGAGGGAACTAGAAGTCAAAGACTAGATTTCAGAGCTTGCACTCTGGTTGGAGTTAAGACTAACGCCCTTGAAACAACAGCAGAGAATCCAGGGTAATTAGTAACTCAATATTGAAGTGTATTGTTTGGAGTCTGAATATGAAATCAAGTTGCTGGATTGAAGACTGACAACATCAGATAATTTAGCAGAGCTAGAGAACTGAAGGATATACTACAAGACACCCTAAGAGTTCTTCACAATTTCAGGACTGACTGATAACTTGGAAGGTGTCATGATAGATGTAAACAATAGACCCATATAGAATAATAAAGCAAAACAGGAAAATAAACAAAAATAGAGATTTATTTTGGACTTTCCAGTATCTACAAAGTTCATCTAAGGAGGGAAGAGAGAGGAGATAACTCGCAGTGAGAGTGAGAGTGATATGTTCAGCATTGCTGGCATGAGGAAAGCCTGACCAAGGAAGAGATTGCTTGCTGGAGAGTGAAGAAGGAGTCCAACTAATAGATAGGCTATATTGCAAGTTCGTTTGAAATTCAGGGTGCAGGTTACCAAGGAAATAAGGATAAAAAGGCTCTGCTCTGGCTTCTACAACCTAATTTTAAACAGTACGTTAAGCCAGCTTTTACTAAATATTTACTGTATGCCAGATACTATGCTAAGAATGTTAGCCTATCTCCCATGATCATCAAAACAACCCTGTGAGGTACATATAATTATCTTCTTTTTACATATTAGGAAACTAAGTCACGGGTTACATGCCTTACTCAAGGTCACACAGCTATTAAACACTCAGTCATTTACTTATTCATTCTTTATTCATGAAATAGATGTGAGATACCAGCTACATGCTAGTGTTATAGTAGACTGTAGGATTAGAGAGACTAGAAAATATGGTGCCTGTCATTCAGGAGCTTACAGGAGATGCCACTATAAACAGTTGCTGTATTGGGTAGCAATGCAGGTGCATTGATTCTGTGGAGGAAAACCCAGGCCTCTAGAGCTGAGTCTTAAAGGATGTGCAGGAGTTTCCCAGGGTTGGGCAAAAGGAATTCTAAGCAAAAGCAGCACCTTAAAGGCATGGAGGCATGAGAAAATATGAACATTAGGTAAGAATGAGCAGTTCAGTATGGTATGTGGGTTGGAGCGTGAGAGGAGTGGTGGACGTGGGGGATACATAGATAGGCATCCTGGCAGACTTTACATGTCACAGAGTTTCCTTTTTTATTCAGAAGATAAGGAAGCATTGAAGAATTTCCACAAGAGGAATGACATGTTCAGCTTCACTTTAGTATTAGAATGAAGGTAGATTAGAGGGATGTGAAGAGGAATTCGGAAAGGATAGAATTGCAGGAATTTAACCCCTTGCCATCTCTTATTTGAACCATGAAAATTGTAGTAGGAATTAGGTTGTGGGGGAACCTGAAGCTAGAAGACTTGCAATTGATTTGGCAGAGTTTTGTTTTTTGTGTTTGTCGGATTTGTTCTGAGACAAACTATAAATCCTTTTCTATAACTATCAAACTATAAGGTAGTTTTCTTGGTATCTGAAACAGCTCTTGGAACATAGAAGACACTTGATAAATATTTACTGACTCTAATAAATATTTACTTACCTCTAATGACATAGAGAGAGGGAGAGGAAGGACGATAAAATGACCTCTAGGTGTTTTAACTTACACAACTGAGAGGATGGTGGTGCCGTTGTGGAAAAAAGGCAATAGTAGGATCAGGATTGAGGGTAATAAGGACAATTGTCAATTTTTTTGTTTGTTTATCGGAAGTTTATTTTAGTTCTAGTCAATTTAAATTTTCCTATTAACTTTTTTTTGTATTTGTATTGGTAGTTTAAAAATTCTTATTCAACTAGTGTATACTTGTTGCATGTGCAACAGAGAGTAAAGGGTATAAAGTGCAGCCTCCTCCTCTTTGCCAAGCCTCTTCCATTCACATTTCTACTCCCCTAGAATAACTGCTGTTAAAAGCATGTGGTCTTTTCTTCCCTCTTTTTCCTGTGTGATGTATACGTGAACGTACAGAATTATTGTATATGTAGGCTTCTGTAACTCCCCACACACCCCTCCCCCCGCCCCCTCAGCCTCCACACATACACTTAAGGAGTCTATTTTAGACATCCTTTCATGTCAGTATGTTCAGATCCCCCATTCTTTTTGATGGCTGTGTTAGTGCCATAGTATGGATAAACTGTAGTTTTGTTATCCATTTCTCTGTTGGTAGTTGTTTAGTTAATTACTATTGCAAATAGTGCTGCAGTGGATAACTCGTGAATGCACATAGTTATATCTTCATGCACTGTGAAAGTATATCTATAGAATAAATTCTTAGAGACGGAAATGCTGGGTCAAAGGGTTTATACCTTTACAGTGTTGTCATTGTAAATTATTCTTTATAAACTGTATATTTTACATTTATCCTAGTTTGACTTGACATTGCACATTTCAGACAGGGCATGTGATCAGTCTTTTAAAATTTTTCCCAGTGTGATGGTACATGCACCATTTAATGCATGGAAACTAGATTTCCATAACACTGCTTTCTCTTGGACCTTTTTCTTTTAATCTTTGGGGATGGGTTTTCAGTTCCGTCTTAATCTGTACAGGCTGCTATAATAAAATACAACAGACGGGATGGCTTATAAATAACAGAAATTTATTTCTCACAGTTATGGAGGCTAGAAGTCTGGGACCAGGATGCCAGCATGGTTGGTTCTGGTGAAGTCCCTCTTCTGAGTTGCAGACTTCTTGACTTCTGGCTGTGTCCTCACATGATGGAAGGGGTTTGGGAGCTCTGTGGAGTCTCTTTATAAGGGCACTAATGTGTCTTATGACCTAATAACCTCTTGAAAGCCTCATCTCCTAATACCATCACCTTTGGGCATTAGGATTTCCATATATGAATTTTGGGGGGACATAGACATTCAGACCATAGCAAGTCCTCTCTATGTTTTTCTCAGTTTCCTCAGCTGTCTAGTGACTGTTTTTTTTTTAAAGATTTTATTTTTTCCTTTTTCTCCCCAAAGCCCTCCAATACATAGTTGTATATTCTTCGTTGTGGGTCCTTCTAGTTGTGGCATGTGGGACGCTGCCTCAGCGTGGTTTGATGAGCAGTGCCGTCTCCGCGCCCAGGATTCGAACCAACGAAACACTGGGCCGCCTGCAGCGGAGCGCGCGAACTTAACCACTCAGCCACGGGGCCAGCCCCTCTAGTGACTGTTTTAAGTAATCTTATCTATATTCCTATCTTTAAAGATTACCTATAAACTGTAATGATCATGTTTTTATTAACTCCTCAGCTTGGGAACCAAAATGTCAGCTGCCTCCAACTTTGACTTCCTGATCTCACTGTCTGTTAGGAATGTTAAGTAGTTGCTTCTCTGCCTGTGATCTCTCCCCTTCACAATTCATTTACTATAATATCACCAACCACGTGAATGTCTTTGTAAAAGAGGCCTACTGTCTCGCCCCTGCTTGAAAATCTTCTATTGTTTCTCCTTGCCAGTAGGGTAAAATTAATTTTTCTTTTAATGATATTCAAAGCCATGAAGAAACCTGGCCCCAAATTCCTTTTCTCTCTTCATCTCTAGCCATTTCTCCTTCTTTCATCCTTGGTTCCCCAACCCTTGGGTATCTCAAGCTGCAGTTGTATTGCTGTTCTTATCACACCTCAACTGGACTGAACTTAGTCATCCTCCCTGCCTTTACTTGTGTTAGCTAGGCTGAGGATGTTCTCCCTGCCTGCTATCAAGAGCGATATATGAACACTTATTTATTAAACACCATACTTGCTCCTTGTTATCAGCTACTATATAAATTAATCTTAGATTATGAACTTACTTATCACATTTTCTGGAGTCTTCCTGGTGTGTGGTGCTATGTTTCTAGGCCTAGGGAAGATCTATGGTTTTGTTTGTTAAATTTTTTTTCTTTAGTTTTTATTTTGAAATAATTGTGGATTCATGTGCAATTTTAATAAATAATATAAAGAGCATTCTTAGAGTCACCCAGTTCCCCCAGTAATAATATCTTGCATAACTATAGTACACATCACAACCAGGAAATAAGACTTTCAAGTCTTATTATTTAAGAAATACATTTCATAAAGCTATAGCTGCCATAGACAGTGATTACTCTGATGGATATGGGCAGAGTAAGTTGAAAACCTTCTGGAAAGGATTCACCATTCTAGATGCTGTTAAGAACACTCGTGATTTATGGGAAGAGGTAAAAATACCAACATTAGCAGGAGTTTGGAAGAAGTTGATTCCAGCCCTCATGGATGACTTTGAAGGGTTCGAGACTTCAGTGGAGGAAGTAACTGCAGATGTGGTAGAAATAGCAAGAGAACTAGAATTAGAAGTGGAGACTGAAGTGCTGCAGATCTCATAAAACTTCAACAGATGAGAAGTTTTTTTGTGGATGAGCAAAATAAGTTGTTTCTTGAGTTGGAATTTACTCCTGGTGAAGATGCTGTGAAGATTGTTGAAGCAACAACAAAGGATTTAGAATATTACATCAGCCTAGTTGCTAAGTCAGCAGCAGAATTTGAGAGGAATGACTCCAATTTTGAAAGAAGATCTACTGTGGGTAAAATGCTGTCAAACAGCATCGCATGCTACAGAGAAATCAGTCCTGAAAGGAAGATCAATTGATGCAGCACATTTCGTTATTGTCTTATTTTAAGAACTTGCCACAGCCACCCCAGTCTTTCCACAACCACCATCCTGATCAGCTGTTAACATCAAAGCAAGACCCTCCACCAGCAAAAAGATATAGCTCGCTAAAGGCATAGATGACGATTAGCATTTTTTAGCAATAAAGTATTTTTTGATTAAGATATGTACATTTTTAGACATAATGCTATTTCACACTTAATAGACTACCATATAGTATACACATAACTTTTATATGCACTGGGAAGCAAAAACATTCGTGTGACTCACTTTATTGCGATATTTGCTTTATTGTGATGGTCTGGAACTGAGCCTGCAATATCTCTGAGGTATGCCTGCACTGGATTGCTATTCTTGAGTGGGAGGTTATATAAGGTAGTGTAAATGTGAGGGATTGGCCTTCAGAGCACAGGTAGTTCATCCAAGTAAAAGGAGGGATGACAGAGTGTATGGGTACAGAGGCAGAGAAATTGGTAGACGTGGTGGGAGCATATGGACATTATCTTCTGGTAGCTTCATTGTCAGCTGAAAGTGTGGTCATATTAAGGGTTTGAGATGAGAGGAAAAGGTGGGAAATAATTGTCTAGAAGAGTGAGAGAATAAGTGGATTAGGGAAATGTATTAGGATTGTGGGTTAGCTCTAAAGAGTTATGAGAATTTATTTGACATCAATTTAACGTGAGACCAGGTATCATGATTTTGGTTTTCTCCAGGAATATTCTGCTGCACAGACATTGGTATAGTGTAAACAGAATTTTGGATTTAACCAAGGTTGGAATTTGTAGGTCGTAATGATGGAAAGAGAGAGGAGCAAGGGTAATAAGGGTGTGTACATAAGGGAGTGATTATAAGGTGGACCATGAAACCTAGGCTGGGTAAGGAGCTGAGAAGGGAGATTTTGAGAGGAGGTGAGAGAGAGTGGGAAGGGGGAAGGATCAAATGGCTTGTGGGTTCTGATAGGGTTGAGTAATTGTTGGAGTCAGAATCCTAGAGGGGGTGAGTGGCAACAGTGTTGGTCCGAGATTAGATGATTAGAGCAGAGGGGTAGTTATTGGTAATGACAAAATGTGTATTATGACCACTGGAGTGCTATATCTGAGTGAATAGCCTTAGAAGAATTTCACAACCTCTCTGAGCTTTACTTTTCTCATCTGCAAAATGGGGATAATGCCTGTCTTACAAAGTTGTCATGAGGATTGAAGGATATGATAAATGTAAAATACGTGATATAGTACCTAGTACGTCATAGATTCTTGAAAGAATGTTCTTCCTTCCTTTCTTTTATAATTTTGAGCCTCATTTCTTGAACTGAGCAGAATAGCAAAATACCATACTTACCTTGATATCTTTCCTTATGCTTCAAAATTACGTATATGAAGCCTACTGAAATAGAAATATTTTAAAAATCACTCTATTACCCATTATTATTTTTCCCCAATTGGAATGGAAAACACCACTGCTCTTGGAACTACCACTATTGTGTTAACAAGAAGTACTTACATTTCTGCTACAGTTCTGCTGCTATTATTGTTTATTCATTTAAAAGAATCTGTGTGCCCAGAGTTTTTATAGCATTTGCATTTAATTGTTAAAATAGCCCTGTGAGGTACATCGTGCTGGTATTTTTGCTATTTTTCCACTTGCCAGTTAAGGAAATGAAAGTATAGTGAGATGTGCTATGCATAATTATATTAGTTAAACCAGCACTTGAACCCAGGTCTTCTGACTGACTGGCAACTGAACTCTATGCTTTTCAAGATACCTAGTTGCTGAGGATATGTTTGCCTGCTATAGGTCTGCTAATCTCTAAAGATCTCTTTTTAGACTATATAATGAAAGGATTTTTCTTTTTATTGTACAGTCCTCATAATTTATACATTCATCCATTTATTCTTTTTTTCATTCAACAAATGCTTATTGTAACCTTTCTAAATATTAGGCCATGTGCTAGGCCCTTGGAATACAATAGTGAGAAAGACATACACCCCTGTCTTCATGAAATTTTCACTATAGCAAGAGGGACAGACATTAATTAACAGTTATATAATTGAAGGAAAGTGCTGGAGCCATGTGTACAAATAACAGAGAGGGACTTAGCTGAGTCTGTGGGTTGGCTTAGGGGTGATCATGAAAGACTTCCCTGAGGACGTTACATTTAAGCTGAGATTGGAAGGATCAACAGCCGTCAGCTGGATGGAGGGGCAAGGGAGGAGGGTGCTACCTAAGGGGAGAGCACGGATGAAGGGATCTGTCCTTCCTTTTTTCCTTTCTTCCTTCTCTCAGATCACAATTCTCATAACAGTTCTTTCTCATTTTCATTATGATTTAAAAATGTCTTTTAAGTGTAAGTTAATAGTTACAAAGCATAGCACTGAATTTTTCTCTCAGTGCATTCTCTGAGAAAATCGGTTATTTAGATTGCTTAGGAGGGCCTGTGGTGAGCTTATATCCGAGGTTCCATCGGTTGTCATACAGTAAGTCCACAGAAGACATTAATTTTGCTGTTGTTCTTTTTTTCCAGTTTTATTGAAAAATAATTGACATATATCACTATATAAGTTTGAGGTGTGCAGCATAATGGTTTGATTTACATATATTGTGAAATAATTGCCACAATAGGTTTAGTTAACAACCATCATCTCATATTAATTTTGCTGCTCCTAAGTCCATCAGTGCTTCTTTGCTGGCACAGCACAAAGGATCTTTTTTCCAAAGGAACGTTAATATACCTTTGCTTAAATACATGAATATTTCTATCTAAACTGATTCATTTGGTATATTACACAAACTAATTCATTACACAAACTAATCATTTGTGTAATGTAATCATAATATACAATTTCTAGGTTTTTTAGTTCTAAGTGGGATGGGGACCCAGGCAGTTTTTTTCTTGTTTTTACACTGTCATCCATTGACCCATAGCTAGCATTTTGTGTAGCATGTGGGCTCGTACACTGTTATCATGGAAAATCTGCGTGACACAAGAAGGGAAGACCCAGGAGACAAATATCATAATCTATCAGTGCAAGTACCTCATTTTTAAGAATAAAGTACACTTCTTACATCCATTGTTATGATAAGTTATAAAATATGTTCATAGCTTGTGTGGGAGCATACCAGAACTGACTAAGGCATTTAGCAAAGTAGAAGAGAAGGTTTGAAAAGGAAGTTGGCTACAAAAAGCCAAGGATGAATAATTCTTTGACTTTACCAAGAGATTGCTGAGCACATTTATCAAGCAAAGGTGATGGATGGGACTTGCTTGGAATGACTCCAAGCTACAATGTGAGGCTGGCTAAGCATTAATTGCAACAGAGAAACAGATGTAAAGCAACCATACCATAGACTGCTTTTGTCAAACATGTAGACTTCTCAAGCACATATGCAATTGTTCATATTTTATTTCCAGCCACATCAGTTTATGTAAGAGAGTATTATGATGTAGTTGAAAGAGAATGTACTTTAGAGGTACCCAACCTTCATCTCAGTACTGCCAAATTCTTGTGTGATCTAGAGCAACTCTCTGAATCTCTCTGAGCTTCAGTTTCCTCATCTGTAAAATAAGAAAAATATCTTAATGAAATAATGAAACCTGATATTCATAATGATAACCTTGAGAAAGTGAAAGTCCTGGACAAACTGAATTATTCACTAACTTTTTCAGTGTTAGCTTTGTCTGGAATTGTAATCCTTGTATCAGTTTACTCCAGTCTCAAGAATAGCTAGGGAATCAGAACAGCCCCTTTCCAAACTATAGAGGAATAGAGTATATGCCGTGTTTCTGTTTATGTCCGCTAAAAATATTACTACCTATCAACCAGTACAAAATCACTTTCAACTATAAAGAAGATATTCATTCTGTTTGTCAGTGCTAGCCAGTGAGCAAAAGGTTAGCCAACTTCTTCTTTCTTTTCCATGCCTAATACTTTTCTGTCCCTCTTTGAACTTAGGAGCATGTATCCTGTTTGGAAATCTTTTCTCGAGGGAACAATGCAGGTAGCCCAGTCTCGGATCAATATATGTGAAAACTATAAAAACTTCATTTCTGAGCCTGCAAGGACAGTAAGAAGCTTAAAAGAACAGCAACTAAAAAGGGTATTGTTTCTATTTGTTCTTTTCTTATATGCTTTTTAGTATCTCAGTGCTACATTTGTAATCTGTGAGGTTATATTAAATTGCATTTAACACAGAGCTTTTCTATATGGTCATGAATGTTTCTGATTTCGACATGGATTTTCTGATTTCAACATGTTAGTAGGATTTTTTAAATTTCAACGTGTTCCCTCTAACAACTGTGTTTTGTTAACTGACAAATGTGAGTATAATTTGAAACTGTGGACATTCTGAAAACTCAGTAAACACTTCTGACAAATATCACTCTTCAGCTTACGTAAATAGATCTACTTAGTTTCACAATATTGGTATAGTTTGGTGTATATTAAAATAGTTAGAATGTTATTAATCCCACTGTCTTGAAAAAATGTCTTAATCCAGCCATTTTGTATAATAATTTAAAGGAAGTTGACACATTTTGACCAGCTATAGCAAACTTATTACCAAAAATGGTATTCTGTCAAGTTTATAGGTTATATAAAAGTAAAAGTTTTCAAGTGTGTTTCTTTGATTATATAGAAATTAAAAATTCATAGAAAAAAATCGTTATTAGATGTGATTTTTATGAAAAGCTTGCTCTTAAAAGTAGATGATTAAATTGTGTCCTTTTTGGAAATAGAGTTACAAAAATAGAGATTATCATGATGCCTAATCAGTAAATTTTTCTAATGGAAGTATTAATGTTTTATAAAATATTACAGTAATTATTTAAGGAAATAATATTTCAGAAGCCATCCAGTGTTTTGATTCTAGCACTCATTTGGATTTTCAGAACTTTTTTGCACACAAAAACTAAAAAACTTATTCTTCCTTGTTTGCCAAAGATGATTTCAGTAGCATGAAATCAGTATGTTAAATGTATATAGTGTGTATATAAAATTTTAACTTCTTTCAAGCATTCATGTAATATCACTTAGTTTTAACATATTTGTATAAGAATGCCCTTATCTTTGCTCAAAATTACCTCTTTCAAAACAAACATGGTGAATAAACTATGTGACCACTGACCAAACAATGCTTTCTAGTTGGAAGAAAATACGTTGTGTGTGTGTGTGTGTGTGTGTGTGTGTATCCATCCATGCATGCAGAGAGAGGGTAGGAGATAGGAATAGAGAATGAATGCTAGTGTAACTTCCCAACCAGGGGGAAATACTGCATTTTACATAGCCAGTGCATTCACGAAATGTAACTGAATTACTGGAATGTTGTGACTTTCTCAGTATCAGAGTCATTTCAAAGAGTTTACCTTTTGTGCTTCTTTTGTTGTCTCTAACCTGAATTTAACTAGCCTTCCTGGCCAAAGAACATTTGGTGAGAATTGACAAGTCCTCATATCTGTGAATTAACTTGTTTTATATTATAGCTGATAATAATGGTGTTTATGTTCCATCTAAGCAATTGTTAAACATTAAGTACATATTGGGCATACCTGTCAGGGCTCTAAGATTACAAATGACAGAAACCCACTTCAAACTGGCTTAAGCCAAGAAGAGAATGTATTAGTTTGCATGACTGAAAATTCCAGCATAGATGGAATCCGGGCAAGAGTGGATCCAGGTGCTCAAATGATGGTATCAGAATTCAGTCTTTCTTCCTATCCATTAGCTCTGCTTTCCCCAATAGCTTCGTTCTTCAGCAGCTCTCTCCACATGGTGGCCCCCAGAGTACCAGATTTACAAGTCTTACAGCTAGCAACGCTACATTTTTCATTTTCCCAAAAGTTTCAACAGAAGTACCAGAATTGGGGCTCATTGGCTTATCTTGGGTCACAGCCCTCCCCTTGAGTCAGGGCTTTCAGTCCTCATGCAAACTACATGGACCAAAAATGGGGAAGGATGATTCTCCAAAGGAAAATTGAGATGGATTCCCCAAGAAAAAACAAGGGGAGTAGAAAGAGCTAGCAAAAGCAACAGATAGCCACTATAATTGGCTTCTCCAGTTGTACTTCCAAAACTTTACAACCAAGTGATCAGTAAATCATCTATTTTCTTTCTTTTCTTGTCCAACCCTCCCCCTTTCTTTTGCCTTCTTTTGGATTAATCTCATATTTTTCTTTACTTTTTTTTTTAATTTTAGTGTGATAATGCAATATAAGATCTTCCCCCGTTAACAGATTTTTAAGTGTATGATAGAGTATTGTTATTTCTGTAGGTACAATGTTGTACAGCAGATCCCTGGAACTTGCTCATTTTGTATAACTGTAGTTTTCTACCTATTGATCAGCAACTCCCTCTTTTCTCTTCCTCCACCTCCTGCCAACCAGAATTCTATTATTTGCTTCCATGGGTTTGAGTATTTCAGATACTTGGTGTAAGTGGAATCGTGTGGTATTTGTCCTTCTGTTACTGGCTTATTTCACTTAGCATAACGTCCTCCAGGTTCATCCATGTTGTTGTATGTTGTAGGATTTCCTTCTTTTTTAAGGCTATAATATTCCATTGTATATATATGCCACACTTTTTTATACATTCATGTGTGGACCGACATTTTGGTTGTTCACACATTTTGGCTTTTGTGAATAGTGCTTCAGTGAACATGGGAGTGCTAATATCTCTTCTAGATCCTCATTTCAGTTCTTTTGGATACATAGCCAGAAGTGGGATTGCTGGATAATATGGTAGTTCTATTTTTAATTTTTTGAGGAAGCACCATACTGTTTTCCATAGCAGCTGCACCGTTTTGCATTTTGCACAAAGATTCGAATTTTCCACAACCTTGCCAGTGCTTGTTGTCCTCTGGTTGGTTGGTTGGTTGGTTGTTTTTTGCTGAAGAAGATTATCCCTGAGCTAATATCTATTGCCAATCTTCCTCTTTTTTTTTGATTAAGGAAGATTAGCCCTGAGCTAACATGTGTGCCAGTCTTCCTCCACTTTCTATGTGGGTTGCCACCACAGCGTGGCTGATGAGTGGTATAGGTCTGAACCTGTGAACCCAGGCCACCAAAGTGGAGCACACTCAACTTAACCACTATGCCATGGGGTCAGCCCCTGTCTTGGTTTTTTGATAATAACCATCCTAACAGATGTGAGGTAATAACTCATTGTGATTTTGATTTGAATTTCCCTGGTGATTAGCACAATCTTATTTTATTATTATCAGTTTTTCTTCTGTTATTAGCTTTTGAATTTTATAGTTTTATACTATGCTTTTAGTAATTACCTTGGAGATTACAGTATGCCTCCCTGACTTAGAACAGTTTACCTTGAATGCACTTTTACTGTTCTCCAAACTTTGCTCTAAATAAATTTATTAAAATCTACCTTGAATTAGTATTTTACCACCTCATGAACAATGTAAAAATCTTCCAACAGTATAATTCCATTTACCTCCCCTTTATGACTTTTATGCTGTTAGACCTTTTGACTCTGTCCATATGCCTTTTGTACTTTTTCTGTGTTTTCTGTATTTCTACTCTTTTTTCTCTCTGTACTTTAGTCTGAATATTTTCCACTGATATCTTGCAGTTCATTAATACTCTGTTCTGCTATTTCTAATCTGTTTTTAAAACTTATCTTTTGGAATATTTTTTTTCCTTTGGAATCTTAATGTATTTTTCAGTTCTAGAATTTTGACTTTTTAAAAATGGTTCCATGAAGAGGTGCACTTCTCCATGTTTTTCCTTTATCTTCTTGAATATGTTACTCCTAATCTCTGTTTCATAGTTTCACCATCTGAATTACTGTAAGTCTCTTTTTATTGTGTGTTGTTTTTCTTGGGTTTTGGTTATTTGGGTCTGCTATTTTAGAATGCCTCACGATGCTAGACATTGTGGATAAACATTGTAGAGGCTCTGGAAGATGTTTTCTATTTCCAAAGAGAGTATAGGTTTCTGGCAGGCAGAGTACTATCAGATCACCTTGATCCTATTAGGGTCTGGTTTTAGGCTTTTTAGGGCTGGTCTGTTTCACTTTTGTCCTTGTTCCTAGGGTCTTACCTGAAAGTGTGGGGTGCTTACCAAAGCCCTTCTACTGTGACAAGACTTGGACTCCATCCTTTGTCTTCTCAGCATCTTGTAGCCGCCCTGATTCTCTGATCACTGCTCAGCTCCCTTAGTCTTTCAGCTCCTGTCCCTAATAGGATTTCTTGAAATTTCACCCCACACATGTCATTTTTAGAAGTCAACTGATGACTCAGGCAGAAATTGCATACAGAAATTTTCCCATTCTCTCCATTTCCTAATTGATCGTGTTTCTATACAACCTTTATGTTTATTATTTTTTTATTTCTGGATGAAATTTTTATTTATTCTGCTTTATTTAATCATACCTCTGTTTTTAGATATTACCACCAAGTCTGCAATAAAAGTTAACTTTTTTCTTTTAAGTTATTTTCTTAGGATAAATTTCCAGGACATGACTACTGGGTCAGAGAAGCTACTAGTTTGTGGGACCTAGAAGTATTGGCCCAAGTTACTTTTATTTTTATCCCTGAATTCAAGATATGAGCAAGTCTGTCTATCCTTGTATCTGTGTCATCCTCAGGAATCATACTTTTAATTTCTTCACTAGGATCCTGAATTATAATATCCAAACTTTCCATCATTTTGCATGATCCCTTAGCCTTAATGTAAATTTGTACTTATTTCTGTGTCTGCTCAGTGCTCATAACTCTTGGGAAAGAGCGGAGCGTATATCACACCAAGGCTCTTCTTAGCACAGGCATTATTAAGCTCTTTTTAAGTATGTAACTTAGTCCACTCCAGAAAACTGGATTCCTACAGAAGAAATTTATTTTAAAAGTTGGAAAGTAAATCCTAGGTAATCTTTTCCTTTGCAAATTAAGTTTGATGAGTTTTATTTAATAAATATTTTTGGTATTTTGCTATGCGCAGAGCACTTCCCTTTAAAGAAGAACCCAAGATACTCTGACTGGAAGCAGTTCACTTGGGTGATGGAAAACATTTGGTTGTGGATTTACTGAATGTTAGGGAAGAAAGGATCACAAGTGATCTCTTCAGTGTGCATACAGGCTATCTCTAGTGTTGGTTGATAAACAATATCACAGAAACTTATGTAAAGGGAAAAAAGCAAGTAGGAAGAGAATCAACCAGAGTCTTCTGACGCAATTTTTGAGAAATTCTTTTTAAAGATACGAACTACCACAAAATGCATCTGATATTATAGCACATATGAAAAGTAATTTAATTAATAACCTTTTATAGATGAAAATGAATTAAGTAATTTCCATAAGATGTTTGTTTACCCAGGACTAAGGAGAGATGTCTTGTTCTTCAGAGGGTAGGAATGTAAGGAGGAGTGACTGTGTGTACGTGTGTGTGTGTGTGTGTGTGTATGCTCATGTACAGATGGTGTTCGCTGTGTGTGGATGTACTGAGACCCTATCCACATGGCTTGCAATCCCCAGGAAAACCTTGGACCTACTGTGTTTAGTTTCCTCTCAAAAGACTCAAATTAGCAGACCCTTTCACTGCATATGTATCACCACAGGACTCTCAGGCTTCCCTTCGTTGACTGCTTTTTCTGAGGCTAAGCTCCATTGTTTTAGATGAACATTTTGGATCTAGATACCTTCCACCTGACTCCTCTTTTAGATAATCCATCCTATTTTCTCATTAAACACAGTTGTATCTTTCAGACCATGCCTCAGTTTTTGGTTTTTAATATCTAATTGTAGGCATGGAGCACTCTCTCAGCTCTTCACAGTTGCAAATGTCCCGTTATGGGGATGTTTAGCACTTCTCTATGGGAGTGTCAGGTTATCATAGTATTATTTATTATAGAAGAAGAGGTTTCTGTATAATAAGTACTATTAAGAATTAAGGAGAGGGGGCCGGCCCAGTGGTGCAGCGGTTAAGTTTGCATGTTCTGCTTTGGCGGCCCGGGGTTCACTGGTTCGGATCCCAGGTGCAGACATGGCACCACTTGGCAAAAGCCATGCTGTGGTAGGCGTCCCACATATAAAATAGAGGATGATGGGCATGGATGTTAGCTCAGGGCCAGTCTTCCTCAGCAAAAAGAGGAGGATTGGCAGCAGTTAGCTCAGGGCTAATCTTCCTCAAAAAAAAAGAAAAGAAAAATTTTATGCAAGATGAAAGCTTACTATTTTAGTATATCTATACAATGAGAGATTAATCAGCCATAAAAAGGAGTGAATAATTAATACATGATACAACATAAATGAACCCTGAAAACATTATGCTAAGTGAAACAAGTGGGTAAGGCCACGTAATATAATTCCATGTATGTGAAATGTCCAGAATACAAAATTCGCAGAGACAGAAAGTAGATTAGTGGTTGCCAAGGGTTAGGGGTAGGGGGAAGTAGGGAATGACTGCTAACGGGTATGGAGTTTCTTTTTAGGGTGATGAAAACGTTCTGGAAATAGATAGTGGTAATGATTGTACAACCTTGTGAGTATACTAAAAACCACCAAATTGTACACGTTAAAAACGTGAATTTCAGGGTCAGCCTGCTGGCACAGTGGTTAAGTTCATGCACTCTGCTTTGGTGGCCTGGGGTTCACAGGTTCAGATCCTGGGCATTGACCCATATACCGCTCATCAAGCCATCTTGTGGCAGCATCCCACATACAAAATAGAGGAAGATTGGCACAGATGTTAGCTTAGCAACAATCTTCCTGAAGCAAAAAAAAGAAGAAGATTGGCAACAGATGTTAGCTTGGGGCCAATCTTCCTAACACACACATACACAAAAAGCTTACTATTTTAAGATAAAGTATTTCTAAAGGAGACCTTAAAAACATGGTTATCATAAATCTGGGGTACACATTATAATGGGTTACATGGTAAATGATACCATCACTTCCTCACTATATGACTTTGGGTAAGTTATTTAACTTCTTTAAGTCTGTTTCTTCATCTTAAAATGGGGCTAATAATATGAATATTTTATCACAGAGTCATTTTGAGAACTAAATGTGATAATACCCATAAAGTACTAAACATAGTGCCTTGTGTCTGTGTCCATAGGGAGTTTTCTTAAGTGTAACTAAACATTCAAACTCTCATGGTTATCGTAGGCCACACCTGCCATGAGGCTTACTTAGAAGAACATTATGACAGAGAACACAGTTGACCAGCAGAGCAGTATCCAGCATTAGTAGAATTGGTTCTCCCACCAGTGTATGTCTCAGTCTAAATAGCCAACCAGAGTTGTTCTGTTTGGTCCCCCAGGCGACAGGTCTGGGGCGAGGGAATGAGATTCACATGTGCAGGGGTAGCCCCAGGACCTAAAGGAGACTAAAATCTTTCGTTACAGCTCTACAGACAGAGCTTCCAAGTCCCTGCAAGGGACTTGTCCAGATACAGGAATCACCGTATTCACGGAGCCCACAGCCAAGCCTTCTCCATCAGATATTGATAGTTCATTTGTAGTTTCTCCCAAATTGATGCAATTTACCTATAAGGGTTCATAAGCAATGTTGCCGAGTAATATAGTTGACATGCGTCTTCATCAGGTTTCTGTTGAAACACAGACCTAGAAAGTTAAGCCAAGGTCCGGTTTTCATGCAGAGGAGAAAGAGAGAGTGGGTTTTTTTAACCCTTTATTTACAGCCTAACACTTACGAAGTGCTCAATAAATGTGCCCATAGGGAGCCTTCCAGATCTTTTACTTTCTGTAAAGTAGTGCCTTTCTTAACACCTAGCAATTTCTGGGAAACTCTAGCCTGTATGTCACGTGTCTAAGTTTAAGTTTATTTGTGTGTTATCTTCACTCTTCTGATGTCCTTGCTCTACTCCACACTGTTCAGCCTGGAACGATAGTCTCTCACCGATGTCTCCTGTGCTTTGCTAAGCTTTTGTCAGTCTCCACCACGTGCTGACAGAGCTATTGCAGGCTCAAGTTTCTCAGTAGGGGCTGCCCTGAACTGGGCTCAGGCTAGAGAGACTGTTCCGTGGTTTGTTTCACACTGGGAAAAATGAGTCCCCTTGGATGTCCAGAAGGGTCCCGAAGCAGTGTTACTTTGGCCCAAATTTGTTATAAGAGTTTATTGATTAAACATTTCTTTGAGTTATTATGTCTGTCCCCTCTCCTAGAACGTATGTTTCAAGAGATGAGTTGGGGGAAGTTTTGAGTAACAATTGTTATGTGGTACCCAGGTTTCGTGCTTCTCTCCTTCATTTTGGGCGTATCAAGTGAGACTTCTCAGATTTCACTCCTTCTTTCCTTGGGGTGAATTCTTCAGTACCCTTTGCACCATCAGTTCCCCAAACATGTAGAGAGAGATATAACGTATATTAAGATTATGAAGAAATACAGAATTGCTTTATTCTTTTGCCATTATTGCCATGATATCTGCAATAGCGAGGGCATTTTCATTGTTGATCTTCCTCCCTTACTGTCGGTCAGCAGCTCTCAGAGGTTATTTCTCAAAGCAGAATTGTTAAGCAGACTGTGACACGGTGCGATCATTCCTTGAGCTGGGGGTACCAGCTGTTGTGCATTGGATTTTAACCTGCAATTTGAAGGGGACTAAAACTGCTGATTCTTCTCCTGGATTTCTATCCCAAGGGCATAGTGCACAGACCTGAGGACAAACTCATTTTCTGTAAGCCTGAAAACTAAAATCATAATAATTGCACTTTTTGTTTTACAGTGTGTGGACCAGTTGACAAAGATCCAAACCGAATTACAAGAGACAGTGAAAGATTTAGCTAAAGGCAAAAAGAAGTACTTTGAGACTGAACAGATGGCTCATGCAGTACGAGAGAAAGCTGACATCGAGGCAAAGTACGTGTTTTAGAATTTCTGAAAAAATGATTTGGCAAATAAATATTATTTTTGCCAATACTTTGTTTTCTGTTAATACAGGGGATAGACACATACTTAGGTTATGTTGCTTTCGTCTGACCTATAAATGTTACATACTTTAGACCAAATTGTTCTTTTATATTGGCTGATTTTATTTAAATTAAGATAGCAAAATGGGAATATTTGATCAGTTTTCACATTAAATTTAATTTTGAAAAGGAAAGAAGACAGATGGACTTTGTATCGAAAGTTTAGTAAAAGTCTAGTTAAAGTTGCTCTAGTGTCTGAATATCAGGCTTTAAGAGCCTCATTTTTCTCATGCTAGACTCTAAATCAGTTGTAGCTGGAAATCCCTGCTCCTCAGCATGCTGTTGAAGGGCCATGGACACATCCCATGAGCAAGAGCGCTGACCTCAGTATGGAAACCCTGCCCCAGGCACAGTTTTTCTCTTACATGACATTCTAATATATATACTTTTTTAATTTGTGCTTTAGCAAGTGTGTGAATTTTTGTTTCATTATATGTGAATTACAGATCCTTTATTTTGAGAACAATTAGGAAAAAAGGAACTAGCACTTGGTAATA
Source organism: Equus przewalskii (assembly GCF_037783145.1). Lineage (NCBI taxonomy): Eukaryota > Metazoa > Chordata > Mammalia > Perissodactyla > Equidae > Equus > Equus przewalskii. Next base: position 70,900,141 of record NC_091836.1, read on the forward strand.
GAAAGAGAGATAAAGCAAGCAGTAGAGATTTTTGCAATGACAACTTGAGGAAAGATAAAAAGTTCTTGAGAAAAAATAAATCTGTGTTATAGAATGAGGCTCTGAAGAGGTCTGTGAGGAGAGCTGAACCTCCCACCGAGTCAGCTTACTGGTGCAAAATCTAGGAGTCTGGACTCCCAGTCATGAAATCAGAAAGGCTATGAACATTTGTACAGACTAGCAAGGAGTGGGGACTGTCTTTCTAATACATTTTTTAGCTGCAAGAAATTAATCAATCTCATGTAAGCATTTTGTGAAAATTTAGGGGCTCCTGGAAAGTTTATTTCGTACCAAGGGAAGGTAAATGAATACTCAAAGTACTGAATATTACTGGAAAACCTATTTAATATTTCCCTAATTTAGTTTGTTGTCTTTATTATTTTATTTTTGTGAGCAGCCAAGTGTTTCCTGTACTTTCATCGTGTCAATGAACCTGTCTTCCCCTAGGACGTGAAGTATCTAGATTAAGTGATCTCCATTAGAAATATCCAGTCATGGTGGTTTTGAGGAACTTGTTTTTTAAAATTCTCAGGGATTCTAGAACAGAGAGTTGACAGATTTGTAGAGTGTATATAAATACTTACTTTAGCCAAAGCCCACAGGGTGAAAATGAGGGCAATTGTGGGCCTTTCCTGAGAAGTATAGATTTGACAGGATCTAATTCAGAGATGCTGATTACAAGGATCTGCCTTCTAATATGGCACAAATTCAAGGGGGCTACAGCAAATTAGACATTTTAGTTCAGAGTGTAACTTTTCTGGAAAATTAATTCAACTACAGAGTAAGAAATGCCTCTTCATTCACTCACTAAATGTTTATTGAATAATTACTTTATATTGGGTATTGTGGGTTACAGAGGTGAGTAAGATAAGTTTTGCGCCCTCAAGAAGTTTAAAGCCTAGAACTAAAGACAAATGTGTGTAAAAGTAACTGTATGATTTGTTTTTTCACAGTAAACTCGAAGTTAAGTATCTAAAGTCACTCACCTAGTAACTAATTTATTTACAGTAGTTATGTGAAAACACTGTTTTGTAAGCATAGAAAATGGAGAGGTTAATTTTGCCTAATGAAAAAGGGAACCTTTATAGAAGTGCTGTGAGGACAGAATCTTGAAGAATGAATAAGTAGAGATGAGAAATAAGATCAGGAAGGGGAAGTAAAAACTGGACTACATATAGTTTTGGTGGATGGTTTGGCAGATGGTGAGATGTGCACGTTAGGAGAGAGTGTAGAAGGAAGAGGGTTACAGTTTGAAGAGAAGGGTGAGTTCCATTTTGGAGATGTTGGTTCTGAAGAACCTTTGGCACGTGGGGTGAATAATGTTTGGTAGGGAGTCATATATATAACTCTCAGAGGAGAATTTGGGCCTAAAGATCTCACTTTTAGGGGCCAGTTGCCTATCAGATGAGCGTGATCAGGATGAAATCATGTATAAAATGAGATGAGAAGTTGAGTTTGGAACCCTAAGGAACATTAACGTTTGGAAGGTCAATGAGGAAGAAGAATGTGCAGTATAGTTCATTTTTTTGTACATATCTCATTTGTTCTAGGTCATAATCTTTGAGGACAAGAACTGTGTTATTCTATCTATTACTAATACCTACTTTAGTACCACACAAGAATTATATGAGGGTTATCAAATGAAGCAGAAGCCAGAAATTTAAAACCTTATATTGGAAAATCCAGATGCAACACAGACTATTTGGATAATGACTACAAAAAAAAGGAGAATTTAGAGTATCCCAAACAGTCTTTCTTAACCCTGAACAGCCTGTCTCAAAATTTAAAGTTTGTGGTCTTTGCTTTTCTAGATTAATATGAATAAGATTCTGATTAATAAAAACAAAAACCCTGTGAAATATGAATATGACCAGGTAGAAAATAACAGGAATGTGTTGAACCCAATTTTTTTTAACAGTGGGGAAGTGATTGGGGTATGTATGTGTACGTCCCTGAATGTTTCTCTCTTGTTAGAAAGAGGAGAGGCTGCTTTTGCTCTCCTCCTCACATTTATTCTGCAGAGACTGGCTTTCTCTGTCTTCAATCCCAAGTGGTCTGCAACTTTACTACATATTATGGTATAACTGCCAGCACATGCATTGAATTCTCCCATGGCAATCACCATGACACTGCAGTCAAGACAAACATTGCAGCTTTAGAAATCACTGGTCGTGGGAGTGCTAGCATTTGTTGACTTTCTCCTTATGGTTATCTCTAGTTGTTTGGGTAAAACCAACATATTTTTACTACTGATTGTTAGATTATGGTTCCTCTGTGATGCTGAAAGAAATAGGGACACCAAAATGAGAAAAGATTAAATAGAACAAAATCATTTACGGCAGGGAGTCCAAGGACTCTCACTGTGTTCGGAATACTATGTTAAGAGAGGAGGCAGCACACAGTCAGGCACCCAAACAAGAACATCTTTTAATGGGAGAAATAAAGAAATTAAGGACTTTCTAGAGCCTAGTCAATATCATACTGTAGATTGCATTCCTGGCATTGTTCTAGCCTGTCACACATGGCTCTGAAAACCTGCTCATCTTTGCCTCTATAGGTTGGTTATCCCTGGGCTTCTTTAAGCTTCCTTGCAGGAACTAAAGTGTGTGTAATTGTATGATATGGGAATAACCTATAGTTTGATGACTCTTATTTATTATGAGATACCAATATATTGTGTTGTCAAATTGTATTTTTGTCACTCAGGATATTGTTATTTTATTAATTTCAATATATCTTGTTTCACCATTATATTTTTTCTGTATTAAAATAAAGGAAAATAATCATTGCTGTTGTTTTTCCATTTTTTAGTTCTCTTTTAGAATAGTGTTGTGGAAAGGGGTCACTTTTTTAAAAAATTAGTAATTATAATATTTAATCATTTTATTGTGATATAATCTGATAATTTTATTAAACATACTTTTCTATTTTTATTATAGATCTAAACTTAGTCTTTTTCAATCAAGAATCAGTTTACAGAAGGCAAGTGTAAAGGTGAGTTTTTGAAAACTGTATTTCACAATTGAGAAACTTTAGCTTATAAAAAAAGAATTGGGTCTTTTGAGGTGGAGGTCAACTGGTTCCACCTACTTTAGAGAAGCATTTTAGTCACTAACTTAGAGAAGAACTTTCCTTCCCAATTCGTGGTTGTTTTTCCCCCAGGTGTCACCACTTTGTACACTACTTGCTTCACAAGATTGCTTCGCAGATGGGTTTCTATACCTTACCTGCTTAGGTAGCCTGTTGTCTTTAACTCTTAGTCCAAGAGAATCAGTCCACGGGCTTTAGAAAGCTCTACAAATTCCATTTCATTCGGATTTATACCCTGAGCAGATATTCTGGGCCAAATGCAAGTGAGTTTTTTCTGTGGGACCCTCAAGCTGTGGAATACCTGATAAGTAAGGTTAGTGACCTGCCTTTGGCTGCCAGGCTCCCGCCTAGCATACAGTTCTTTGGCACATCAGGAGTGCTGATTTTTTAAAAACTATTTTCTAACTCCAACAGATTTACCCATGTCTTCGAAGATAAGGTATTTACTTAATGTGGAAACCTTTATTTTCCCATCTGAATAAAGTGTGCAGAATATTTTGAAGTTCTCTAAAAAGCTTTGGAAGTTTAAGTGTAAATAACAAATACAGTCATGCATCACTTAATGACGGAGCCACGTTCTGAGAAATGTGTTGTTAGGCGATTTTGTCATTGTGTCAACATCATAGAGTGTACTTACCAAACCTAGATAGTATAGCTTACTATACTAGGCTCTATGGTACTAATCTTATGGGACCACCATCATATATGCAATTCGTCGTGGACCGAAACATCATTTTGCATGACTGTATTTGAAAGCACTTGTACCGTGTGTAACAGTTCTAGTCACTGTTTATTTAAGTCCTCAATGGTGTTGAATAATTTTTATCTGCATATAAATGTTTCTCAACACGGTTACTTTTACTCTTGTTGAGGAGCTATTAATTGCCAACTAATAGTGGTATCCTCCTATGTTTGCAGTGCAATATCAGTTTTTACTGATTTCTTTTTCTTTTACTGTATTTTAGTTAAAAGCTCGGCGATCTGAGTGTAATTCCAAAGCTACCCATGCAAGGAATGATTACCTTCTTACGTTAGCAGCAGCAAATGCACATCAGGATCGCTACTATCAAACAGATTTAGTTAACATTATGAAGGTAATCCAGCCTTAACATCTGTGGTAATTTTGTTTCATTAAAGACGAAAACAACTCGTGAGTTGAGTGTTGGGTATGTGGGCCTGAGTCTGAGGAACGGCAGCAGGCTACTTGGTATTTCATTGGAATATACTTGATATTGTTTGGATAACCTCTGTTTTGGTAATTCTGAATTAATTTTCAGTGTAAGAAAATGTTTAGAGCAAAATCACTAGGATTGTATTATTCCCTAGTGGCAGATACTTACTCTATAGTGGTTATTAATGTATAAGTTATAACAAGATTTTTTTTAAAAGCTTAGATGTTTAAAATTTCATAATTTCATCCTTAATTGATAGGTAAACATGTACATTAACATTTTATGATTTTAAGGTGCCTGTGGGAAAAACAAGAGGAAATGTCTTATAATTATATGAAAACATCTCTACCCTGGGTATCACTCCGAAATGTAGCTAGATTAGATTACAGTTTCTTATTGCCCAAACTCGATCTTGGTCTTTCCCTGTTTATACACTAATGTATATTTATCTTTAACTTTTACTGAAGTAGGGGAAAAAGGGTGGAGGAGAAGAAAACCTTTTTAACCTGCTGCCAGGTTTCCCTTGTTGCTGGTAGACAAGTTCTGCTTTGAATTGTATCTCAGTCTCTTCTATCTTCTCAAGGACCCAAATATTTGGTTATTCTGTTTTTCTCGTATTTTCAACCCATCTCTCTTAAATGTATTGTTTTTTTTTTCTTGTGAGGAAGATTGGCCCTGAGCTGATATCTGTTGCCAGTCTTCCTCTTTTTGCTTGAGGAAGAGTGTCACTGAGCTAACATCTGTGCCAGTCTTCTTCTATTTTATGTGGGATGCCACCACAGCATGGCTTGACGAGCAGTGCTAGGTCCATGCCTGGGATCCAAACCTGCAAACTTCGGGCCACCAAAATGGAGCACATGAACTTAACCTCTGTGCCACCAACCCAGCCCCAAATATATTGTTCTTAATGACTATCAAACACATTGATTTCATCAAGTTGCTTGCTTTATAAATCAGAGGTGTTGAGAATGGGGAGGCAACAGGAGTGGACATTCTTTTTCCTGCAGTGGCTCTAGGAAAGAGAGAAACTCTGTCCAGAAACTACAAGTTCTTTCCTTGAAAGTAGAAACAGGACATTTCCTGGGACCTTCAGGGGAAAATAGGAGTGATGGAGAGCGTCAAACTGGACTAAGAAGTACCCTATTGTGAAATTTTTCCTTTCCTTTTTGTTCACTGCCTGAAATCCTCTTGTCCTAGCTTCCATCCTGTTCCAACTTCTCCTGGTTAGAATGCAGGTGGTGAGAGAGATAAAGGATTGTTTTGACATCCCAGATGAGAACTCTGTATACATTTCCCCATAAATGTCAGACCTAGAGGTTTAGGCATTTTAGTATCTTATTAGGTGTTACAGAGTGCCTCAGACTTACAGGGACCAACTGGAGACTTGGCCTCCCATTGTAACATGTTTTCTCTAGGGAAATAGATATACTCAGTTTCAAACACCCCATTTAGTAAAGAAGATTTTTAGTACAGCTTGATTTGAGGTTGTGATTCCCTATATACTTTCTACTATTAAGTCAAAGCTGTTAACTGTATATATTTTTCCCTTTGAATACTTTAAAATGAGCATTATGTTGGTTTAGGTGCAGCAAAAATAAAGTCTTTATGTTTTTTAAATTGAATCCACAGGCAAAAAACATCTCTCACTTGAAATCCTGTGGCCTTTGATAAACAGGAAAGCTATAATGGTATTATTTTAGGGGTTTGCCCTCTGCCAAAAACAAAGGGGAAGCTAATGGGCCTGGCCGGCTCTCAGATTATGTGTGAAGTACTTGAACTTACCTTGAAGTCCTCATGCAGGTATTTGATCAGCATTGGGTGGGTTATGCTTTAGATTATTCATTTCATGAAATCTTGTAGGGTACCAAAATGATAAAAATAGAGGAAGGAGTCCCCCTGGTCCCTTAAAAATAGGACAGTGTATTCTGAATTTTCATGTTGTGTATGTTGATTCATTTTCTTCCTTATGCTAATTCTATAGTCTGCAGTATTGGAAAACTCCCGTCAAGCATGCTGTTAATTACTAAGCAAGTTTCTATCATTGAACTGACAGTGGCCCCTTAGTGCCTTTCTTGGAAATGTCTGTTTTTTGAATTGTTGTTAAGGTTGTAATGCCCTAACTAGAATTTTTTTTAAAAATTATGTAAACAGCTTGGAAGCAGGAGATTTGATTCGTTAATTTAATCATACACATTTAATAGTCACTTACAGTGTGGTAGCTATTGGGCTAGGCTTTGGGAAGAAGCAAAGATGAGTAAGACACGCTCCTGATCCTCAAAGAGCTCAATCTGGTGGAAGAGAATTATATAGAAATGATTATAAATTGGAATAATGAAATCACTTACTGATAGAGGACCGTGGTTAGTAATAATCATAGCTATCATTTTTTTTTGGATTGCTTGATATTACCCTGGCATTGTCCTAATCATTTTAGGCATTTTATCCTTTCTCGTTTTCTTCCTTATCCTGGGTAGAGTTCATAGTTCATTATTTAAACAGCACTCTAGCCTGTAAATGAAATGAAATGAAATCCCAGCTCTGGATGAACCTAGATAACCTCTTCCTCTGTTCCTGCATCTAAGTAACCAAGTACTGCTGAAGAAAATCTTTCAACAGAGCAGATTCATGATTGTAAGTTAATGTGGAACTTGTCTCAAATGGCCCTTCAGCACTGCTCAGGTATCCTACTGTATTTCCCTGGTTAATTTTCCCTACTATTTTTAACAAGTTTTTCAACTCTTTCCCTTCTCCTCAAACTTCAGATTTACCCCTTCTCTTTCACACTTAGCAAGTGGTCTTTCTTCCTAATTTACGGAGAAAATAGGAGCCATTAAAAGGAAACTCCATTATTAACCCATTCCTTGCCTTTATCTCTGTTCAAGACTCTTCCAAGGAGTCTTAATAGCAGAGTTGTTCTCCGTATCTAAAGATGATCTTTTCACCTCGGCTTTGGATCCCCTCTGCCTTCTCAGGGATCGAAACAATGGATTTTCCTATTTTCTCCTTATATTTCTTGGGCATTCTAGTCTTAGGTTAACAGTTGATGGGATCTTAGTGATGCCAGTGCTCATTATGTCGTCTTTTGTGTTACACTCCTCTAATCTGGATTCGTTGCCCTCTGCGTCCGATGCAATGCAGTCATTCTGAGAGCTTCCTTTGCCTGTCTCCTATGTTGAATCTCCAGTGTTCTGTATCATTTGTCTTCTGTTTTCTTCGTTTACTCTGTTCTTTGGTGGAATACATCCTCCAGTACTTTCTTGAGAGAGTGGGCATGGGAGTTAAGTTTTTTGAGATATCATGTTTATGAAAATGTCATTATTCTGTGCTCATAGTTGGGTGTAGAATTAAAGGTTGAAAACCATTCTTATTCCGATGTTGAAGTTAATGCTCTACTGTCTTCTTGTTTCCTGTGACAGATTAGATTAGATTGAGAATTGAGAATCCACAGCCATCCTGATTCTTGATTCTTTGTATCTGATCTAGTTTTTTTTCTTTTTAGAAACTTGTGAAATATTCTCAGTAAGCCCTTTGATTCTTGGCTTAATTCTTCCCTTTTTTTTTTCTCTTTCTGGAACTCCTGTTACTAAGTTGTTGGATCTCCTGGTCTTGTTCCTTTTTCTCTCATTTTCCTTCTTTGTCATTATGCTCTACTGTCTGGGAGACTTCAACTCTGTGGTTCAACTCTTTTATTAAGTTTTTAGTTTTTTCAACATGATTTTAGTATCTAATTGTTCCTTTTTGTTCCCTGACTCTTCCCTTTTTTTATAGAAGATTTTTATGTTTTCTCTTTTCAATTCTGATGCATCAGTAATAGAATTAATTTTAAAGTTTGCTTCTCCTTGCAGAGTCTGTTTCAGCCTGTGGTAGAACTTGTCAACTTTGAGCTTCATCAAAGGGTGATCCGGTGGACCATTTGTAGGGGAAACGCGGATGTCAGTATCCTTAGATCTCTGCTCTTGGGCTGGTCAGAATTCCCCTCTTTGCTCCCTTCATCACTTCTTCAGATGTTTTCTCTGGAGTTGTTTTCTGAGGGAGACTTCCATGACCTCCTTAACCAGGTTACATCTGCCGCCCAATCTGATGGTCTCATAAAATGGTGTATCTCATCTTTGACGCTCTTAATACAGTTGTAGTTTTACACCTATCTGTGTGATTACATGGTAAATGCCTCATCTCTCACTTAACTCTACATTCCGTGAGGATGATTATGTCTGTCACTTCAGACTTCATCCTTGCTACCCAGTACAGTGTATGATTCCTAATGTGTGTTAAATGTTTATAAATTAATACTTAATGAATAAATGAACAAATGAATGAGTGAACAAGCAATCTCCTTTCAGTCTTCACAGGATGAATCATTTCCATTTTACAAATGAGGAAATTATGACAGAGCCTGGATTCAGCTCTGGCAGGTCTCTCTACTGTCAAAACCAGTGCCATTAGCTCTTTATGTGACCCTAGCTTGTTGGACATAGTTCCTCTTCTCTTGTTAAAAGGGGGATAATCCTGGGGCTGGCCCCGTGGCCGAGTGGTTAAGTTCGCGCGCTCCGCTGCAGGCAGGCCAGTGTTTCGTTGGTTCGAATCCTGGGCGCGGACATGGCACTGCTCATCAGACCACGCTGAGGCAGCGTCCCACATGCCACAACTAGAAGAACCCACAACGAAGAATATACAACTATGTACCGGGGGGCTTTGGGGAGAAAAAGGAAATAATAAAATCTTAAAAAAAAAAAAAGGGGGGGATAATCCTGCACTATCTTATCTCCTTTGGCTTCTGCAAGGAGCAAATGAGGTACTGAAAAGCGTTTTTATTAATTTTGAAGCTTGGTATACATGTTATACATCATTATTTTGGATAACAGAAATTCTATTAATATATTTTAAATAAATCTTGTTTTTTAGGTGTGAGGAGGGGGATAGTGTAGAAGAGAACTTAAATGCTTGGGAGTCAGAGTGGAGCGACTATTTAGGTGTCTAGCATTGTTAGGTACTCTGTCTAGGTACTTTTGAAATTATTACTTGATTTATTTAAACACATTATTTCATTTAGTTTTTATAACATCTTTCATGCTAAATATCATTATCCTTGTTTTACAGGTCAGAAAGCAGAGGCTCAGTGAGATTCCCTTAGTATGTATAATAGCCAAGACTTAAATCAAGGTCTCTGTGACTTCAGAGCCTGTGTTCTTTTCTACATACCATTCCAATCTTCTTGGTAGTAAAAATTAGTATAATAAGCAGTAGCATACTGTGAATGTCATAAATTTTGTGAGAGTTGTAAAATAAAATTAACAATTGAAATTGCAAATTCTCCCCTATTCTAATTTTTCTAAAGAATATGAGCACCTCAGTATCTAAATACAAATATTTAGACATGTTCCCCAAGGAATATTTTGTATTCCTTATTCCAGTACCAATTAGAACAGATACTGAATATATCACTCTGTTGTCTGTATATCATCAGGCAGGTTTTTTTGAACTAAAAACTAAAGCAGAACAAAACAAAAAACTATTGCTAGGCCATGGAAACTGGATAACTGATTTCATCAGGTCTGTAGAAACCTGTTCAGCTGTCTGCTAGAAAGCAAGGTAGTTCCTCAATGTTCCTTTTTTGCAGCATATTCTTGTACAGTATATAAACTGATGCTTTTATTTTGAGAAGTTTGTGGAATATGTTCTTAGTGGTTTGGATGAGGAAGGACGATGTACAACGCATCAAAGTAGAAAAAGGAACAAATGTCAATATAATGAAAGACTTGAAAAGCTTAATAATACTCAGACCCTACTTCTAGATAAATATTTAGTCTGCAATGGAAGCTAAACGTGTCTGGACTAACTGATAATTGGGCAAAGGAATAAAAAGTAAACATCTTTCTGTGTGACAAAAATCTAGAAAGTATGATAATATGGCATATCTTTTACAGATATTTGTTTTGGTTAAATGAAGAAGAAGTCATTGTTGGTATCTAAATCCCTTATTTTTACTGCTTTTCTGGCTAAGCACTAATCATTCCAAAAGTCTTCCTCATTTATATGCATGATTGTATAACTCTTATCTTTTTGATTGTAAGTCACAGCTCTTCTGGTTTCCTGCCATCTCTCTAGCTATTGTACTTTTTTAAAAAAATTATTTTATTGAGGTCATATTGGTTTATAACATCATGTAATTTCAGGTGTACATTATCACGTATCAGTTTTTGTATAGACTGCATCTTGCTCACCCCAAATAGTCTAGTTTTTATCTGTCACCAGACATAGGTGCCTCTTTACTCCTTTTGCCCCCACCCCCTACCTTCTTCCCCTCTGGTAACCACTAATCTGTTCTCTTTATCCATGTGGTTGTTTATCTTCCACATATGAGTGAAATCGTGTATTGTTTGTCTTTCTCTGTCTGGCTTATTTTGCTTAACATCACATTCTCAAGGTCCATCCATGTTGTTGCAAATGGGACAATTTTGTCTTTTTTAATAGCTGAGTAGAATTCCATTGTATCTATATGCCACATCTTCTTTGTCCATTCATCAGTTGATGGGCACTTGGGTTGCTTCTGCATCTTGAATAATGCTGCCATGAACATAGTGGGGCATAAATCTTTTTGTATTGTTGATTTCATGTTTTTGGGTAAATACCCAGTACTGGGATAGGTATTTCTATTTTTAATTTTTTGAGAAATCTCTATACTGTTTTCCATAGTAGCTGTGCCAGTTTGCATTCCTACCAGCAGTGTATGAGGCTTCTCTTTTCTCCACATCCTCTCCAACATGTTATTTTTTGTCTTGTTAATTATAGTTGTTCTGATGGGTGTAAGGTGATATCTCATTGTAGTATTGATTTGCATTTCCCTAATAATTAGTGATGCTGAACATCTTTTCATGTGCTTGTTGGCCATCTGTATATCTTCTTTGGAAAAATGTCTGTTCATAATCCTCTGCCCATTTTTTGATCAAGTTGTTTGTTTTTTTGTTATTGAGTCATATGAGTTCTTTATATATTTTGGAAATTAGCCCCTTGTCAGATATATAATTTGCAAATATTTTCTCCAGTTGGTGGGTTGTCTTTTCATTTTGTTCATGGTTTCCTTTGCCTTGCAGAAGCTTTCTAGTCTGAGGTAGCCCCATTTGTTTATTTCTAGCTGTACTTCTGTTTATTTCTAATTGTACTTCTGATTCATGTAGTAATGTTTGTTCACTTAACAGATTAGCATGGAAGTCCCCAAATCTCAAGCTTGGCTCTCTTCTTCTCTTACTTTACATCCTCTTTCTTTACCTCCTATTTCTTGGAAAGAGTAATTGTTTGGCCTGACTTTTATTAACACTGAATGATCCTCTGATCTGTCTGTAAGCTCGCCCTTCTAATTATCCATATGTTTGCTTTTCCACCAGTGGCTGAAACTTTCTAAACTAGAGGCAGCTCTTTGTAGCTATATTTCCCTTGAATGGGTACCCTGTCCTAGGCTTCAGGTGACAGCTGCTGTCAATCTGGCTTCCAAAGCTCTAAAGCTGCACTGTCTATGTGGTACTCTGTAGGTACATGTGACTATTTAAAATAATTAAAAATAAATAAAATTTTAAATTCTGTTCCTCGGTCACAATAGCCACATTTCAAGTGCTAAAAAGCCACATGTGGCTAGTGGATACCAAATTGAACAATAGAGATATAGAATATTTCCATCATCACAGAAAGTTCTATTGGATAGCAGTGTTCTAAAGCTTGTTTAGTTTTTACTTGTTTTCCTCCTATCCTCCTTTTCTGGTTATCTTCAATGCTACTGATCATTTTTCCCAAGAACTACAGCCATGATTATATTTGTATTATTTCAGAATTAATTGCTCCTTCATTTGCAACCTAGACCTTGAAAGAGAACAGGAGTTGGCAAATATTTTCTGTAAAGGGCCTAATAGTAAATATTTTAGGCTTCTTTATCACACCTGCTCGACTCTGGCGTTGTAGTAGGGTCATTGACAATACGTAAACAAATAAATGGCTGTGGTCCACTAAAACTGTGTGTACAGAAAATAAGCGTTGGGTTGGATTTGGCCTGCAGGACTTAGTTGCTGACACTTGGCATAGAACTTTAAAAATTGTATATGAAATTTTCTAAATATTTAAATACGTTCAAAGAGTAATGAAATGAATACCCATTTACTCACCACTCAACTTCAGAAATGAAACACTACTAGTAAAATAGAAGCCTCCTGTGTGGCTTCTCCCAGTACACATCCCTCTCATCCACCACGTTGTAACCACCACTCTGACAATATGAGTGTTGTCTTAGGTGGTATCATATCCTGTATTATTCTGCAACTTGCTTTTTTTCCCACTGAACTTACTTGTTGAAATTCATCAATATGGATTTTTAACTTTATCGTTTTATGTAGTATTTCATTTTGTATATGTCATAAATTACTTATCCATCTTCTTAATTGAAGTTTCACTTGTTTTTGTTTTACTGTTATAAACAATGCTGCCATCAACATTCTTATACATGTCTCCTGGCATACTTGTGTAAGAAGTTCTTAAGGGAATATACTTAGGAGTAATGTGTATTAGCAGGCTTACCAAAGAGCGCCCAATTGTGTTACGGCACTTTTTATTATACCTTTTAACATGGTTTGTGTGTTCTGTTAAACTCAGCAAGTATTTGAGGGTGTTCTAGGTGATAGACACTTGGTCATACAGAGACAAATGGACGTGATCCATACCATCAGTGAGCCAGAAACAAGAAGCTTATAATTCTCTGGAGCAGCCCCTAAAGTGCTTTGGAGTATAAGGTGGTGGGTCCTTTCCCCTGCTATTTTGGTTATGTATGGTTGCCTACTGGTGACAGAAGAAGAGAGAATTAGGATTTTTGCCCAGTTTTACCAAACTTTTAAAGCAGTGATTTTAAATATTTTCAGCAGTCCAACAACTGCTACAAACTCCTAATGAACTCCTTATATACAAGCAGATAAAAAGGAAGCTGTTTGGTTAAAGCTTGTGAGTCTGTTTCCCCTTGTGTGTTTCCCCATTCCCCACACCTGTGTTTGTCCTCCACTTCTTTCCCTTGGTTCCTGAGGCATTATGCTGCATGCTAGAACTCCTCGAGGTATAATTTGGAAACAACTATTCTAAGACAGAATTTTCCAACTAGCAAATTTCTTACAGAATTCTAAGCTTTGCCTACATGATCTTTATGCTAGACTTTTTCAAAGTAATCTCTTAAAAATGTAAATCAGATCATGATAATCTACTACTCATACCCTCCGGTGGACAGGTCCAACAGGCAATTGAATATTCTGGCTTGAGAGCCTAATTGGATGTCTTAGCCTGGAGAATCAGCCATAAATGAGGGGTATTGAAGCAGAGAATACATAAAGCTACTTATGGGAGTAGTGTATAAGATGACAAGAGGTATAAGGAGAAAACTTAAATCAACTCTTTTTAAACCAACTTTATTAAGGTATAATTAATATACAATAAAATGCATATATTTTAATTATACAGTTGGTTGAGTTTTGACAAATGGGTGAGCCCATGTAATCACCTTTATGATCACAATCAATATTTAGAATATTCCATCCCCCAAAACTTGTCTCTTGTTCTTTTTGCAGTTATATTCAGTTTATATCACCCTGTAACAAATCAACACAAACTTAGAGACTTTAAACTACCCCCGTTTATTATCTCATAGTTCTGTAGGTTGCAAGTCCTGGTGGGCCCAGCTGGATTCTCTATTTAGGATCTCATAGCCCCAAAATCAAGATGTCACCTAGGCTGGGTTCTTATCTGGCGCCCATTCGGGAGAATTCACTTCCAGGGTCATTTATGTTGTTGGCAGAATCCTGTTCATTGTGGTGGTTGTAGCACTTAAGTCCTTTTTTTCTTGCTGTCCATAGGCTGAGAATCATTCTCAGCTCCTAGAGGTTGCTCTCAGGTCTTTTCCACATGACTCTCCATCTTCAAACTAGCACGTAGAATCTTTTTCATGTTTTCAATCTCTGACTTTCTCTTTTGCTCCTAACCAGAGAAAACTTTGTGCATTTAAAGGGCTCTTGTGATTAGTTTAGGCCCGCCAGATAATCTCCCTTTTGCCATATAATACAACATAACCACAGGAATGATATCTCATTGTATTCATATGTTCTACCCACATTCAGATTATACAAGGGCAGGGGTCATTGGGATCATTTTGTATTCTTCCTTCCTCAGCAGGATTGCATATATTTTGTTAAATTTATTCCCAAGTATGTCAATGTTACTGTAACTGTTATGTTTTAATTTCATCTTTCAATTCTTTTTACTAATATAGAGAAATACAATTGACTTTTACATATTGACCTGTTCCAGTTACTGAGTTACTCTGTATAACAGATTACTGCAAAGTTTAGTGGCTTAAAACAATGACAGCATTTATTTTGCTCTTGCATCTATACTTGGGGTAGGACTCAATGGGGATAACTTGTCCCTGTATCACTCCAGATCAGCTAGAGCAGCTCAGAGGGTAGGAGCTAAATTCTTCCGAGAGTGTACAAATATGAGTTTGGTGGTTGATGCTCCCTAATGGCTGAGACCTTGCCGAGGCTGTCAGCTGGAGCTTCTGCACTTGGCTTCTCTGTGTTGCCTGGGCTTTCTCGGTGTTGTGGTTGGTTTCAAAGGCAAATAAATATCTGAGGAGCAGAGGGAAGCCAGCCAGGCACAGGCAATACTGCCTTTTATAAAACAGTCTCAGGGATCGTATAGTCTCTCTTTTGTTCGTTCTGTTCATCAAAGCAGTTACACAGTTCTACCCAGGATCAAGGGGCCTGATGGAATAGATTCTACTTCTTAATGGTCGGTGGCAAAATTATGGAAAAACGTGTGGCACCAGAAATATTGCTATGCCTATTTTTTTGCAAATACAGTTTGCCACATGACCTTGTATCCTACAGTCTTCCTAAATTCACCTAGTACTAGTAGCTTTTTTCTGGACTTTTTACAATTTTCAATGACAAGATCATGTCAAATTGAATAAAGATAGTTTACTTTTGTCTTTCTAATCTATAAGCCCTTTTATTTCTTGGCTATTTACATTGGTTAGGATCATCAATACAGTGTTGAATAGAAGTGGTGAGAGTGGACATCCTTGCCTTGTTCTAAGATCTTAAAATTATTCTAGCAAAATATGCATAACAAATTTTATCATCTTAACCATTTTTATGTGTACAGAGTTCAGTGGCATTAAGTACATGCACAGTGTTATGCACCCGTCACCGCTATCCATCTCCAGAACTTTTTTATCTTCCCAAGCTAAAACTCTACACATTAAACAGTGACTCTCCATCCTCTTCTCCACCAGCCCCCTGGAAACCACCGCTCTACTTTCTGTCTCTATGAATTTGACTACTCTATGTGCGTCATGTAAGTGGAATCATACAATACTTGTCCTTTCGCGTCTGCTTTATTTCAGTTAGCATATTGTCTTCGGGGTTCATCCATGGTACAGTATGTGTCAGAATTTCATTCATTTTTAAGGCTGCGTTTTTGTTTTCTTTATTCTGTATAGCAAATAATTCTAAGTGCTTCTTTACCAAATGTAAATACCTCTTTACCAAAGAAGTGAGATGAGTGCGTTGTGAATCCTTGCTGTCAGGAACCTTACAAATTAGAAGTAGAACTAAGACATCCACAAAAATAACTAATATCTAAGAGCATGTAATAGTAATAGCCATTATTTATTGAACTTTACATTCATATTATCTCATTTAATCTTCAAGGCAACCCTGTATGTACATAATTAGCTCTCTTCCAATCATGTGTTTCTATGAATGCAAGTGTTACAAATAGCTATAGGCCTTCAGATGTCAATAGAATGTGTGATTCCCATTTTATACCGGGCACCCAGAATTGGTGTTGAATGAATGAGGGGGGAGAGGTTGCAGTGGTCTTTCTTCATGGAAGACCTTTCTTCATAGAGGAATTATCATCTTAGGTCTTGTGTAGGGAGTAGGATGTCAGCAGGCTCTGGTGACAAAGGATGGGATTTCGCAGGGGCAGACTTTTATGAGCAGGAAATGAAATGATGTATAGCAGAAACCACTGGTTCCATTTGTCTTGGGGAGAGGCGTGAGAGTACTTACTAAGAGTGCTAGCAATGGAGTTTTTTAATGAAGCTGAAAAAATTCTTTTCCTTGAGGAAAGAATTATAAAATCCCATTAAAGTAGCTCTTTTTTTTGTTTTTTGACCAAACAGGTTAGGATGTGAATGTTTGAATATTTTTTATCTTAGCTTTTTCATGCAGTTTTCTATGAAGTATATTTTTATTATTTTGGGTTATTTGTATATAAAGTCATTTTCATATATTAGAAATGTTGAATTGTTTTTATTCACTAGGATTGTAGACTCTTGAGTTTTCGAGAATCTTCCTAGTTCTATAACATATTTATTGTTGGTTAAAAACTTGAAGTAGTGGACGTTGATGCCATTGGCTTTGTGGCTAAGGAAGGAAGTATGTGAACAGACAGAATCCTCAACATTCTTAGCCATTTCTGGCTTTAGCAAGTTTTCTTTATCAGTCGTTTATCAAGACCTCTCCTTCTGGGGCCGGCTCCGTGGCGAGTGGTTAATTTCGTGCACTCCGCTTCAGGGACCC
This sequence comes from Equus przewalskii, assembly GCF_037783145.1. Classification (NCBI taxonomy): domain Eukaryota; kingdom Metazoa; phylum Chordata; class Mammalia; order Perissodactyla; family Equidae; genus Equus; species Equus przewalskii. The sequence goes on from NC_091836.1 coordinate 70,917,050, forward strand.
GGGGTTTCGCTGGTTCGGATCCTGGGCGCGGACATGGCGCCACTCATCAGGCTATGCTGAGGCAGCATCCCACATGCCACAACTAGAAGGACCCACAACTAAAATCTACAACTGTGTACTGGGGAGACTTGGGGAGAAAAAGCAGAAAAAAAAAAAAAAAAGATTGGCAACAGTTGTTAGCTCAGGTGCCAATCTTTGGGGAAAAAAAGACCTCTCCTATTGTTTTTCTTTTTCAAACCATTTTGAAAAGCAAATAGTATTCATTTTGCTGGTATTCTGGTGGCTATTGACTATGGTTCTCAGGCTGATGTAATAATAGTCACAAAATGTAATAGAGATTGTATTCTGTCACAGAAGTGCGTAGTCACAGTTTAAAATGGCCCCTGGCCACAGACAGATGCTTCTCTGAGCACAGTGCCCTAGTCCTGTGATGAAGGTCAGGTCTCACTTGTGTGCACTTGGTGGTGTTTTACCTGGTGGGACCACCGTGTAGGTTTTAAATTTTATTTAGTAAAGCATTTAAACCTAAGAATTGTGTTTCTTTATCACAAATAACATTCTATGGAGTTTGCTGAACTCCATTTCCAGACATGGCTTTACAATTTCTGACTTCGATGCAGTCAGGACATTTTAGTTGTTTTTCTTACTTACTAAGTTACTCAGTCAACGCATACTGTATTTCCTTGATTCTAAGATTCAGCTTTTCAAAGAGCTTTTTAATGTTTTTTAATTAGTGAAGCTCCTTATATTCTATGCTGTATTAGACGAAAGAGAAGACAGTTTTTCCTGAATTTTCACTTTGTACAAGGCACAGAAGAAGAAGTAAAAAAAATGTCATAAACACTCTACCTTCAAAAAATTAAGACAAAGACTGGTCTTTGCCTCTTTCTTTCTGTCTCTTTCTGTGTTTCTTTCTCTCTCTCAGACACATTCTTAAAAGTTAACTGGCAATACAACGTGGTAAAACCTAAATGCCAGTCACCTTTTCTGCATAGTTCATTAACCTGATTTTTATTTCAGATATAAATAACTCAAAGCCAAATTAACTGAAATGAAATCACTCTAACATGATCCAAGAAGGAGTAAGTCTGTAATGAAGATGATAAGCATTGGGATGCAGTTCGTTCTTACGAAGGTGTTTGAAGGGAATAAGTAGACTGTTACAATTGAATTTAACGTTCTGCACCAGAGAGTTCAAGTATTAACTTAGCCTTAACAAGTGAGGGGGAGGCTAAATGATAACCCCAGGTATGCTATTTGAAATTGATCTTGAAGAAAATCTGTATAAAAAGTAGTAGTGTAGGGACTGGCCCGGTGGTGCAGCGGTAAAGTTCACGCATTCCAATTTGGCGGCCCGAGGTTCACCAGTTCGGATCCCAGGTGCAGACATGGCAACGCTTGGCAAGCCATACTGTGGTAGGCATCCCACATATAAAGTAGAGGAAGATGGGCACGGATGTTAGCTCAGGGCCAGTCTTCCTCAGCAAAAAGAGGAAGATTGGCAGCAGATGTTAGCTTAGGGCTAATCTTCCTCAAAAAAAAAAATTGGAGTGTATACACACGTGTGTGTGTATAATAAAAACCATACTTTTCACGTAAGATGAATCCTTGGAGAAGGTCTTAATGTTATTACCCAATAATCTTTGAAGGGAAGACTAGCTGGTCTTAGTTTTTGTTTTGTTTTGTTTACAATTTGTAGCAATATCTTTTAAGATTACTATTATAAAACCATTGAACTACCAAGGAGAAGTGTTGGTTAGAGAATGAAACTCAAGCACATAGAAGCACAGCTGGATCTCTGGAGTGAACGTGATTGGTCAGAAGCACCTTGACTTCTGTAAGTAGGCTCATGCTCATGGAGTAGTTCATGGCTTTTAATAACTGCCAAGAACAGTAGCAAGTTTGTAGGGCCCTCTGGAATTCCATCTTGATGTGCTATCCTTTTGGAAATCAGAGTAAAACCTCATTTATGAAATTAAAATTTATCCTCTATCAGTAGAGTTGGAGATAAATATTCTTTGTCAAGAAGGGCCCCCATTCAGGGCCTCTCACTGTTACCTGTGCCACGGTCGTTCTAATCCTACCTGTTGCAGTCCGGGCCCTGGTTGATCCTCATGTATTATCTTTCAATGATGGACACATCAGGATTAATAACATCTGACAGATGACCCTCTGGAGAGACGTAACTCTGTCTGAACAAAAGCTTCAGGTCCACCTGAAGGTATTTTCTAGGAAGCAGAATTATAAGTAATAGTTTCAAATCAAAAGACAGAGAGACCTCAGTTTTACAAAGAGTATTGGATTAGATATCAAGAAGTCTTTTTATTTGTTCAAAAAGTAATTTTGGAACAGATCAATGGAACAGAATTGAAAGCCCAGAGATAAAACCGCACATCTATGGACAGCTAATCTTCGACAAAGGAGCAGAGGGCCTACAATGGAGAAAAGAAAGTCTCTTCAACAAATGGTGCTGGGAAAACTGGACAGCCACATGCAAAAGATTGAAAATTGACCAGTCTTTTTCACCACACACCAAAATAAACTCAAAATGGATCAAAGACCTAAAGATTAGGCCGGAGACAATAAGTCTTTTGGAAGAGAATATAGGCAGTACACTCTTTGACATCAGTTTCAAAAGAATCTTTTCGGACACTATATCTCCTCAGTTGAGGGAAACAATAGAAAGAATAAACAAATGGGACTTCATCAGACTAAAGAGCTTCTTCAAGGCAGGGGAAAACAGGATTGAAACAAAAAAACAGCTCACTAATTGGGAAAAAATATTTACAAGCCACTTATCCGACAAAGGGTTAATCTCCATAATATACAAAGAACTCACACTGCTTAACAACAAAAAAACAAACAACCCGATCAAAAAATGGGCAGAGGACATGAACAGACATTTCTCAAAAGAAGATATGAATATGGCCAATAGACACATGAAAAGATGTTCATCATCGCTAATCATCAGGGAAATGCAAATCAAAACTACACTAAGATATCACCTTACACCCGTTAGATTGGCAAAAACATCCAAAACCAAGAGCGACAAATGTTGGAGAGGTTGTGGAGAAAAAGGAACCCTCATACACTGTTGGTGGGAATGCAAACTGGTGCAGCCACTATGGAAAACAGTATGGAGATTTCTCAAAAAGTTAAAAATAGAAATACCCTATGACCCAGCCATCCCATTACTGGGTATCTATCCTAAGAACCTGATATCAGAAATCTCAAGAGTCTGTTGCACCCCTATGTTCATCGCAGCATTATTTACAATAGCCAAGACGTGGAACCAGCCTACATGCCCAGAAACTGATGATTGGATAAAGAAGATGTGGTATATATACACAATGGAATACTACTCAGCCATAAAAAAAGACAAAATTGGCCCCTTCACAACAACGTGGATGGACCTCGAGGGTATTATGTTAAGCGAAATAAGCCAGTCAGAGAAAGACGAACTCTATATGACTCCACTCATAGGTGGAAATTAGTATATTGAAAAGGAGATCTGATCGGTGGTTACCAGGGAAAAGGGGGGGTGGGGGGAGGGCACAGAGGGGGAAGTGGTGTACCCGCAACATGACTAACAAAAATGTACAACTGAAATCTCACAAGGTTGTAATCTATCATAACATTAATAATAATAATAATAATAAATATATAGAAATGAAAAAAAAAAAAGTAATTTTGGAGCATCTAAAATTGTACCCTACTTAGAACCTTCAGTGGCTTCTTATTGATTCTTATTCCTCCAGAGGAAATAGGAGGAAAGTCAAGATAATTTAAAAGACCCTATGTGCTCTGTTCTCTGCCAGTGTCATTTTTTAAAATTCAGATATAATTCATATACCATAGTATTTACCATTTTAAAGTGTACAATTCAGTGGGTTTTAGTATATTCACAAGGTTTTACAACCACCACCACTATATAATTCCAGAACATTTTCACCACCCCAAGAAAAAACCTGTACCCCATTAGCTATTGCTCCCTGTTTTCCCTACCCACCAGCTCCTGGCAACACTAATCTGCTTTCTATCTCTATGGATTTTCCTCTTCTAGACATTTCATATAAATGGAATCATGTAATATGTGGCCATTTGTGTCCGGCTTCTTTCACTTAGCATAGTGTTTTCAAGGTTCATCCATGTTGTAGCATATATTAACACTTCATTCTTTTTTATGGCAGAATAATACTCCATCGTATGGATATACCATATCTTGTTTATCCAATCATCAGTTGATGGATGTTTGGGTTGTTTTACTTTTTTGCTTATCTGCCTGTCTCTTTATCCTCATTTCATGTCTCTCTCCACCTCACTCTCTGCACTTCAGTGAGTGATTCTCTTTCAGTTCCTCAGTTGTACCTAGCTCTCTCCTGTGCAAGCATGTTAGTACATGTTCTTCTCTCAGCATAAAACCATCCCTCTCCTCGCTGTCCCCATTCACTTTCTTAACCACTAGTCATGGTTCACATCCCAGTTCAAATCTATTTCTTTAGGGAAACCTTCCCCAAACTATATCAGATTCCTTTATTATATGTTCTCATAGTGTCAGGTTTCTTTTCTTCATAATATTTCTCTTAATTTGTTTATATACTTGGTTGTATATACTTATATACTTGATTATACTATATGCTTGGTTTCATTGTCTCTTTGGCTTCCTCTCCCACCCCTACGATACTTTAAGCTTCATGAAAACAAAGTTGTGTCTGTTTTCTACTCATAATTGTATCCCTGGAGCCTGTTCCCAGCATGTGTGTTTGTTGAATGTATTAATACATGAATCTATTTACAGTGCTAAGTAATAGCGATACAAAAATAAAAAGCAGTCTCTGTCTACATGGAGCTTACAGTGCAGATCTAAGCAGGCAGATAAACAATTATTTTGCAATAAGAAATGCTCTTAATGGCAGTATGTACAAATGTAATGAGGCCAGAGGAAACAGGAGGAAAGTCAGGAAAGGCTTCACAGAAGTTGCTTTTGAATTAAAACTTATTCTTTCTTGCTTGGTAGAGTGTAAGGCCTTGAAAGGAGGAACTGCATATTGTTTACTATTGTGTTTTAGTTCATAGAAGAGTGCTCAGTAAATATTTATAGAATTGAGTCAAATTCAGTTTTCCTGGAAGATAGGCAAATTGAATACATTCCAAATATAGAGACAACAGTAATTCTGGACTACAGAGATAAGTAGTTCGTTATCTTTACGGTGTAGTGTGCAATAGGAGTACAGCAAGAGATGGGGGCTGGGTTATAGGAAGAGCATATGACTGGATTTATATGTCCTGCTAAGAAGATTGAGGTCTATTCTGTAGGCAGTGTGGAGCTCTTGAAGCTTTTGAATAAAGGAGTGAAATCATCAGATTTACATGTTAGGAAGGTTGCTGTGGCAGCAGTATGAAAGATAGATTCTAAAAGCAGGAATACCTATAAGGCCATTACCACATGACCGTGGGCCATGGTTTGTAAAGGATGAGAGGATAGATTCAGAAGTTACAGGAAGATTCTGCTGTTGGTGATGGTAAAAGTCAATATTTATAGAGTGCTTACTGGATGTCAGTAACTGTTCTAGACTCCAGATGAAAAGATAGTGACACAACACTTGTCCTTAGGAATGAGAAAGACAGATGTGTCCCTTTAGAGACATGGACACAATGTGATAGAGCACAGAGGGGAAGGAATGACCAACCCAATCTCAGGGAGTAGCAAGGACTTGTCAGAGATGGCGACATTTATGTTGGGACTTGAAGGATGGATGGGTGGGATTTTCCTATTCAAAGAAGAGGTATGATGGCATCTTAAGCATAGGGAAGAACCAGTGTAAAAGCAAGAAGAGTGCCTTCTTCTCATCAGTGTGGTTGGAATGTAAAATCAGAACCATCAACCACTTGTCCTTTATCCTGTACACATTCCATTGATTTTTTTGCATTTATTCCTTTAAAATTAATCCTCTTGATTTCTGTTCTGTCATTCTAATCTATGAAGATATACTTGAGTTCTGATTCTGTCATTCATGATGTTGACCGTACTCTCCATCTTTGTATCATCCATAATTTGATAATGTTTTCTTCTATTTATTCCTCTCAAGATTAGATAAAATCATTGAAATGGATAGAACCCTGTGTTACTTGGTTACTAAGATCTACTTCCAAGTTTACTCCTGTTTCTTAATTAGCACTGTTATTCAGCAACTGTGGAACCTGTTAATTACACAGTTTTTTAATCTAAGTTTTTTCAATTTTATTCACATTTAAGTATAGCATAATGGTTAAAGAAGAGAAGTTTTGGAACAAGGCAAATCTGGTTTGACTTGCCTCCATCACTTAATAGTTTTGCAACCTTGAGCAAATTATTTACCTTCTGTCAGTTAACTCCTCTAAAATAGGGCTGCTAAGTGTCCCAAATTGCTTTGGCAAATATTAAATGAGGTAAATGTATATTAAATGCTTACTGCTTTGCCCAACATATAACAAGTACACAATAAGTGGAAAACCGGTCATCATTGTTATTAATAAAGATAATTATTCATTTATTAATTCAAATTTTATTGCATGTCTATTATTCGCCTAATATTGTTCTGGATATTGGAGATATATCAGTGAAAAAAAGATAATAGTAATTAAAAGCACTTATAAAGCAGTTAGTACATTCCAGGTACTGACCTAAATCATTTATTACTCTCATTAACCTACCAACTCTCTATGGTAGCTTCTATTATTATCTCTATTTTACAGAAGAGGTAAGTGAGACAGAGGTTGAGTAACTTGCCCAGGTCACACAGGTAGGTGGTAAGTGGTAAGAGCTGGAATTTGAACTCAGCCAGTCTGGCTCCAGTGCTTTTTCTCTTAACTGCTGAGCAATACCACCTCTCGTCTAGAGTCACTTCTACCAATTCCTGCTAAAATCAGTATATTCCAATTTTTTGGAAGTTCTACAATCTAGCAACTCTGATTTTTAAAAAATAAATAAGAGAGTCTATTGTGACCTCATTTTGGTGTGTTTTTTGTTTTAACCCGTGCTGGCTCCTGGTGATTACTTCTTTTTTAATTATAAAGCTATCTGTTTAATAATCTTCTCTAGAATTTGATAGGAAGTCACCTTAAGCTTACTTCTCTGTCATTTTTTAATATAGTTAAAGCACATTTTTAGGAAAAAAAAGTAAAGAGAAAAACTCAAAGTTTATGTCCTTAGTTGACAATTGTTGAAGAAAAACATTGCAAAATATAAATGTAGTCATCTCTTAGTTTATATAAAATATATTTTATAAATTTTTCCTGCTTTTTATTTTACATTGAATATCAATAACTTATACCAATAGTTCTCAAACTTTTTGGTCTCAGAACTTCTTTTCACCCTTAAAAATTATTGAGGGCCCTTGGAGCTTTTGTTTATGTGGATTATACTGTTGTATGCTGAATTAGAAATTTACTGAATTAGAAATTTAAACTGAGAAATTTTTAAGACATAAGAACACACAAGTACAGATTCCATCAGCTGTTAGAGCAGTTGCATCATCACGTGTTATCCAGCATCTGGAAAAGTCTATTATATACTGTGAGAGAATGGGGGGTGAAAAAGGCAAATAGTGTCTTAGTATTATTATGAAAATAATTTTGACCTCATAGACCCCTAAAAGGGTCTCAGAGATTCCTCAGTGGTCCCTTGATTTCACCTTGAGAACTTCTGCCTTATACTAAATAACCTTTTACTGCCTTCAGTTAGAAGAAACTGTAAGACTGAAATGAAATTGAATATTTCAGTGGAATTCTTAGGTTTCAATAATACTTATTAAGGACCATCTAAATGCATTAGATACTATCAAGGATGCAGAGATGAAACATACAGCTTCTTCCTTGAAAGAGCTTAGTCTCATTAGGGAGAAACAGTATTTACAGATCAAATTGAAATGCAGAGTGGAAAGTGACAAATGACATGTTTGTGTCTCAGTAATAAACTGGACTCACCATTGCAATTCATAAATTAAGTTGCATAATTCCATAAAGTATATTTGGCTACTTGCGATTCTCTTGAGATAAGTGGTTAAGTATGAACAAAAATTACAGCAAATTTAGAGATCTTTACTTTGCATTTTGTTTAGGTGGTATATTTAATAATTTACTCTGAAAGATTTGGGTGAATAGTGAGCAGGAAATATTGCTATCATAGAGTCATTTCAGATTCAATTCTCAAAAGTGTGTATCTCTGAACTACACATACTTTCTGTATTTAAAATAGCACTAAATACAGAGAAATATAATTCAAAATGACCTGGAAATACCTGGATTTGATATACTTACAGAACACCTAAAAATTAGGGATGACAGAAACCACATTTTTTAACTGAACATTAAAGAAGAAAAACAGGGTCAAAAGTTATATTTTGAAGATGGAAAGCATTAGATGTGAGCAGTGCTAAGATGGCCTCACGCTTACGGTACCTCCCCATCCCTGGGTCACCATGTATCTATTTACTCTTGCAACCAACCAATGGTACTTCAGGTCAAAGGTAGGAAGGCGTGGTGAGTGAGAGGTGTGCCTCTCTCCCTAAGCACAATTTACTTTCTGAACCTCAGCCCCAAAGTTCTGGCTCAACCTGCTTACATCTTGGGAGTTCTTTTTATCACAGCCTTTCTTTACCTGCATCTTTATTGTCAGAGTGTATTTTAAACCTTGTTTCTTTATTATTCTCTCTCCCTGTTCTATACCTTTCCCCCACATCTACTGTCAACATTTTCAAGGCAGAGAGAACTTTTTGGTGGCTTACCGAATGGATGCTCTTTTACCAGAAATCTTTGTGGCTTTAAAAGAAATGAGGATGGCAAATAGGTTTTAGTTTATGTGCCAGTTGAAATAAATTAATAACGGCTGCTTGGAATGCTGGGCCGAGAAGTATCCTGAGTCCAGGCCCAAGTGCCAGGGACCATTAGCGGTCTCTGTTGTGGGCGTGAGAGGAGCAGATGCCAGCGCATAGGCCCCATATTTGATGCCCCCGACCTAGTAAATACCTGCTTTGGATCCATTTAAATGTATATGTGCTGTAGATTAAAACATATATATTTCATATTAATATGCATTTGAAGTATGTAAGTTTCTTTTTATATATCTGTGCTTTAGAAACTGTCTTCCTCAAACTTAGACTGGGCTCAGTGCTTGGAATATCTGAGGTATCTTGATGACACCAAAAAACCTAAAACCCAAACAAGAAACCTTAGAAACTTAGAGGAACTTGAACTGTAGTTCTGCCTCTACTGATCAGCATATAACTTACCTCACATCCTGTCTGGATCTCAGTTGAACCAGTGTCTGACATGCAGTATTAAATACTTCTCTTGCTCCTGTCAGTATACACACAGAAAGCTACTGAGAGCAGGTGCTGTGAAATGGCTGTCTTTGCAGTTTGTTGAAACCAGGTCCACCTGTGTGGAGACTTGTCCTTTTGAGTGGCACCTGGCTGACTGTAGGAGCAGGTCTGAATTGAAGGTCTGGAATGTTAATCTCAGAATGGACTGAGCCATTGTGATGAACAAAGACTGCAGAATATATGAAGTGGAAGAGAAAGAGTAAAAGTTAAACCAGGATTAAAATTTCTGAAATAGGTGAGGAGTATTGACAGAACTTGGGAGACCACCTAGGCCTGCAAATCTCAATTGGCTAGCGCCCCACCCGCCCACCCTCAAGATTCTAATATGTAGAGAGACGCATGGCACATGTGCACACGCACAAAGTATGACTGATGAGCATGTGTTGTATTCTTTAGGTGTGTCAAAGCAGGAGAGTAATTGAGAGACTTCCAGTGCTCTTATTTCCATGGGTGGGAATAGGTCGGTTATTTTGATAGACTACAATATCCTATTCTGAACCAAGATTCTGGATTTTTGTTGCTGTTGTTTTTCCAACTTAAAAAAATTATTCCTTAGGTGGATTTTATTAAAATTGATGATAATTTTTTTCTTAAATCTGGTCACTTTTAAGTGATTACAGTTATGTGTTGCTTATTGATAGGAATATGTCTGAGAAATGCATCGTTAGGCAATTTCATTGTTGTGTAAACATAGAGCGTACTTACACAAACCTAGATACTATAGCCTTCTACACACCTTGCTATATGGTACTAATCTTACCGACCACTGTCATATATGTGGTTTTTTTGTTGACCAAAACGTCATTATGTGACACATGACTGTATAGATAAAACTTAAGGAAGAGATAAAAGACCTTCTCAGAATGTGCGGTTTTAATAAAAAGAGAAAGTAGAATTGGTGAGCTTGGAGTAGAGACTGATGGATCAGTGTGGGAAAATACTGATATAATGAATACCCAGTTGTTAGATTTTGTCCCACAGTGTTTACATGAAGTCCAGCAGCTGTTTTAGAACTTGCCGCTTTTGCACTCTCCTCCTTAGTTCCACAGGTTTACCTATGGTGACTTAAAGCAAGCCGTCTTTTCCCCTTGTAAAATAGTGGGAAAATTCATTGCTAAAGTTTGCAGGTGAAATGAAGCCAAAATCTTTAAGACTAGAGTAGGGTACTTTAAAGTAGTTAAGTGGTAAAATATGGTAAGATATATGTGTGTGTGTGTATGTGTGATGTTTACATATATAGACATATGCATATATATATACATTTATCACTCAGTAAAAATAAGAAATAGGTTTATTTTTATGTTAAATGTTATTTAAAATAATTTATATTAGTATAATTCCAAACATACAGAAAAATTGTAAGAACAGTACAAAGTCCTATGTATCCTTTTTACCTGGATTCCCCAGTAAACATTTTATTAATTTTCTCCCTCTCACTTAACATGTATGTGTATATATGTATATATGTGTTTGATGTGTGTGTGTCCATTGTCATTATTCTTCTTATGATCCATTTGAGAGCAAACTTCAGACATAATTCCTCATCACTTCTAAATGCTCCAGAATTTATATCCCCCAAATAAGGCTACTCTCCTACCTCATCATCCACACCTACAACCATCCGGATCAGGAAATCAGCATCAGTACAGCACTACCGTCCAATCCACAGACACAGTCCAAGTTTTACCAACTCTTCCAACAGTGTATTTTTTTGATTTCTGATATGAGATCCAAACTAGGATCATTTGTTCCATTTAGTTGTCATGTCTCTTTAGTCTCCTTCAATCTGGAAAAGTTCCTCTGTTTTTTCCTGTCTTTCATGACTTTGACAGTTTTAAAAGGTACATCTTTGCTTCAGTAGGCTATCCCTCAAGCTGGGCTTGTCCAGTATTGCTATGTGTCTAATCTCAGGTCATGCATTCTTGACAAATACCTCAGAAATGTGATGCTGTGCTCGTCTCAGTACATCATATCTAGAAACACATGATGTCAGCCTGGTGATATTAGTCTAAATCACTTAGTCAATTTTGTATCTGCTAGGTTTTTTCCACTATAAAGTCATCGTTCTTTCCTATGCAATGGTAACTATTTGAGGGGAAAATATGCCAATATCCTGTTCCCCATCAAATTTCCACCCACCAGCCTTAGCATACTTTGATGAAACACTCTTGAATCAATCACTTTTATGATGATTGCCAAATGGTAAAATAATTTCATCATTTCTTCTACATTTATAAGTTGTCATTCTAACCATAAGAAGTTTCTTTTTTTTTTTTTTTTTTTGAGGAAGACTAGCCCTGAGCTAACTACTGCCAGTCTTCCTCTTTTTGCTGAGGAAGCCTGGCCCTGAGCTAACATCCGTGCCCATCTTCCTCTACTTTATATGTGGGACACCTACCACAGGATGGCGTGCCAAGCAGTAGCATGTCCACACCCGGGATCCGAATGGGCAAACCCCGGGCCGCCGAGAAGCGGAACGTGTGCACTTAACCGCTGTGCCACCGGGCCGGCCCCACCATAAGAAGTTTCTATTCGCCTCTACTTATTTATTTATTCATTTGTGTGTATCATCATGGTCATGGATTTCTATTTTATTCAATGGATTGAAATTAGTTGCTCTTATTATTTGTTATTATGCTTAAATTGCTCCATACATGATCAATAGGAGTCCCTTCAAGCTCACTTCTGTCCTTCAAATGTGTCTACATTATTCTCTGAGCGTTTTCTTTCTGGTGCAAGGTGTTCCAGGCTTATCATTTACTTTCCTTGCCCCAATTCTGGAATCAACTGTTTCCTCAGAAACCCCTATTTCATTTTAGTGGAAGATAGTATTAAGAAACTAAATTCTAGGCACTTGGTGTGCTCATTGCTTCGGGGTGTTATTGCTTCTAATCCTTCTCATGAACAGAGCTAGGAAATAAATGTATGTATATATACACATATACAGCTAGATCTATTTCTATATCTATATGTGTGTATGTAAACATAAATTCACATTGAGATGCCCAATTCCAATCCAATACCTCAGGATTCTTTCTAGCCTTCTCTTTGTTATGTAAATGCCTTCTTTGACAGTGAGGAATTTGGCTCCCATTATCCTCTCTCTGTATAATTAAACTCAATCTTGTTGTGTATTACTCATCTTCTGACCACCCTGGTCACCTACTCAGCCTTTTATTTTCCCCTCCCAAACTTGCTACTCTTGAGTCTTCCCAATCTCAGTAATGGCAACTATATCCTTGCAATTGCTCAAGCCAAAAGCCTTTCTGTTGTCCTTCTTGCCCCTCTCCAAAGCCACATCCATCTCATCAGTAAATCTCTTCAGTTCTACCTCTAGATAGAACCATTTTCCCCCACCTCCACTGCTACTATTCTAAACCAAGCCACCATTTTTTTTTTTTTAAAGATTGACACCTGAACTAACATCTGTTGCCCATCTTTCTTCTTCTTCTCCCCCAAGCCTCCCCCCTCCTCCCCCCAGTACACAGTTGTGTGTTCTAGTTGTAGCTCCCTCTCATTCTGCTGTGTGGGACGCCACCTCAGCATGGCCTGATGAGTGGTGCTAAGGCCACACCAGGATCCGAATCAGTGAAACCCTGGGCCACCGAAGTGGAGTGCACAAACTTAACCACTTTCTACTTACACCCCTCCCTTCAATGTCTGTTCTTCACGCAATAGCCAATGTGATCTTTTTAAAACCTAAATCAGATTATATCATGCCTTTGCTCATAACCTACTGGTAGTTTCTCTTCTCACTCAGTTTAAAAGTCAAAATTCTTATGAAGGTCCTACGTCACCTACCACTTTTTACCTCACTGTAATTCAGCCATATTGACCTTCTTACTATTCCAGAAAAGTCATACTCTCACCTCAGGGCCTTTGCCCTTGTTGTTTCCTCAGCAAGCTATGTCCTATCCCCAGATATCCACATATATTACTACTCCCTCACTTCATTCAGGTCTTTGTTCAAATGTGACTTTATCAGTGAGACTTTCCCTGACTGCCCAAGATAGCATCCTTTTCTTCACTCTCTATTCCTTTGCTTTATGTTTATTGTATGTATTACAACCAGACATAATATTTAAGAGCAGGGATTTTGGTCTTGTTTTTCTTTCCACATATTATCCCCACCACCTAGAGTAATGTCTGACAAGTAGTAGACTCTTGATAAATGTTTGTTGAATGATTTTTTTGTGCATTCATGTTTAGTAAATTCTTTTGGGTGAAATTGATTTGGGTGATAGATTAGTGATATCTGTTTTATATAGCTGTAAATAAGATAGATGTTTTACTTGTTTTACAAGGAGAGTTAGTGTCAAAAATAAGCTATCACTTGGCCTGAAGAGACAGAGTTCATTTTCAGAATGTAAATGATTCAGAAAACAATTAGAGATTAGAGATATTTGGAAAAAGGGCCTGTTAATAGAGCTGATAAGAGATGTGCCCATCACCAGCTCCATGTTTGTAGGATCTGGAGTTTATGTGCTGCCTTAGTTTCTGATGCTGGGCAGACCCTTTCAAGAGCATTTCTCAAAGAATATTCTTTTTCTCTAATTGTAACCTTTCTTTCTGATCCAAGACTGTTGGGCATCCCGTGTTTTCTGGCATAGTTTATTTTTCTTAATATCTAATACCATATTTATTTTATTTCCTATTGGAACAATAACTTCATAAGTTCCTTTTATTCTTTCTACTTCCAGTAGCAAAATTTTTGGAAGTTGAAGTATATTAGAACCAGCAGAGGAGTAGTTCTGTTTGCTTCAGGGTAGCCTGAGGTGCTAGACAGCGTTAACTATTGACCTTAAGAAAAAGTAGATAATTCTTATCAAGAAAGCCTCCTTCTAGGAACAGGCTTTCATTGTCCTGTATTTCCTAACCTGTGAGATCCTGTTTCTTCAACTATGGAAATAGGACTAACAGTATCCTTTTCATAAATTGTAAATACGTATAAGTGGTTGGCACATAGTAGATGTTCTTTAAGTACTCGTTTCTTTTCACTTTCCCTGATTTTCCACTAATCAGCATAACTTAATGTCTTATCTACATTAATAAACTCTCATGTATCTTAACGAATTTTTTTTACCAAAATAGTTAAAATTCATGAATACAAGTAAACAAAAAAGTATATGGAATTGTTTTTGCTCTAAAAATACTGAAGGCTAATATTAGATTAGTGTTTTCCCTTACAGATCTTATATATCTTTGTGGCATTAAAATAGAAGAGAGTTACTTCACCTGAGTGACCAAGCAAGACCAATATAAATGAAAGTACATAGGGAGTTTCCAAGCATTAAACTCGCAAGTGCTCCTCCTCCCTGTGTCTTCATTCGGTGAGACGTGTGCAGACATACTGTAAAGATTTAGGGATTTTTTTGGTTCTTGCCAAAAATAAAAATGCTCTAAAGTTTCCCTGTTGAGAGTGCCAACAACTTGTGGATTCAGAAAGTTATCTTTTAAGTGAAAGAAAGAGTCTGTTTTTAATAGTATTCTTGTTAACTAGATCTTCCCTAAGCTTTATAGAGTAAACACTTTATCTGCTATACTGAACTCTAGCCTCATTTCCTCAGCAAGCATGATTGATTTCAGTTAGATATTAAGAGCTTATAAACAAACTGAAAAGTAGCCTTCAAATCAGTGGGAAAATAACAGATTATAAAGGTAATGATGTTGAGGCTTTCTAGAAAAAAAAATTTGATCCCTACGTTATACCAGGCCAAATTATAGATTTGTTAAAGATAAATGTAATAGAGAAAAACATGGGTGAAGATTTATGTGATCTTAATGTGAGGACGAGATTTTAAAGTATTCTAGCAAAGGCAGATGCTTTGGGAATATGGTGCTAGATTTGCCAATCCCAAATTTTAAAAATGTGTAATACAATAATAATAACAACAATAGCTTACATTTATTGAGCTAAGTGCCGAGCCTTGTAGCAAGTGCTTTACATATAAGTCAAAGTGCCAAGATTGAGAAACTGCCCTAGAACTACACAATCTATAACCCTGGTCTGCTTTCCATGTTATCACAGGCAGCAATACCACTGGATGTTTTGCCGTGGTATGACAAGTATTACCAGCTTCCCAGTCTGCAGCATCTCTTTCCTCACCGCTTGCTACTCTGCTTAATACAGGTGCTTAGGAGATGCAACCTCCCACTACAAGATATTAGTTCTGTGTTAATTAGGATAAGGACTAAACAACTAAAATAGAGAGACCCAAAATGTAATGGCTCAAACAAGTTAATTTCTCATACAGTAGTTCAAGGTTCATAGGTAGGCTCTACCTCATGAAGTTATTCAAGGACCCAGATAACAAGATAACTTCACCACCTCCTCTCCTCACTGGCTGGTCCAAACCTGGGCCATTGACTCATTTGAGTTCTAGTCAGTAGGTAGAGGAAGAGAGCGTAGAGAAGACATACAGTTCTCTTAAGATGTAATCCCGAAAGTGGCATATATTACTTCTGCACACATTGTGTTAGAGAGAACTTAGTCACATGGCCATGCCTAACTGCAGGGGAAGCTAGGAAGTGCAGCCCCACCTTGTGCTCAGAAGGAAGGGAGAACAGATCTTGGTGGACAACAAATAGTTTCCACTACAACCACCATCTGTGCTGCCTCTAAATGTCTGATAAGGTAGGTGACAATGTGGGAGTTAAAGTGTTATTATAAATCAGTAAGAAAAATAAAAACATCCTAAAATAATTAAGGAAAAGCTATAAATTAAGTTTAAAAAATAAAAATACACTCTTCCATGTACAGTCAACTAATATTTGACAAGGGAGCCAAAAATAGTCAATGGGGAAAGCATGGTCTCTTCAATAAATGGTGTTGAGAAAACTAGATAGCTATGTGCAGAGGAATGAAATTGCCCCCCTAGCTTATACTACTCACAAAAATTAACTCAAAATGAATTAAAGACTTAAACATAAGACATGGAACTCATACAAGAAGACACAGGGAAAAAGCTTCTTCACGTTGGTCTTGTCAATGATTTTTTGGATATGACATCAACAGCACAAGCAACAGAAGCAAAGACAAACATGTGGGACTATATCAAACTAAAAAGGTTCTGCACAGCAATAGAAACTATCAACAAAATGAAAAGGCAACGTATGGAATAGGAGAAAATATTTGCCAATTGTATATCTGATAAAGGGTTAATATCCAAAATACATAAAGAACTCATACAATTCAATAGCAAAGAAAAAAATTTTTTTTAATTAAAAGATGGGCAGAGGACCTGAATAGACATTTTCCCAAAGTACACATACAAATAGCTAACAGGTATATGAAAAGGTGCTCAACATCACTAATCAGGGAAATGCAAATCAAAACCGCAATGAGATATCACCTCACACCCGTTAGAATGGCTATCATCAAAAATACAAGAGATAACAAGTGTTGATGAGGGTATTGAGAAAAGGGAGCCCCTGTGAACTGTCTGAACTGTTGTTGGGCATGTGAATTGGTATAGCCACCACAGAAAACAATAGATAGGTTCCTCAAAAAATTGAAAATAGAAATACCATATGATCCATCAGTCCCACTTTTGAGTATATATCCAAAGGAAGTGAAAACAGGATCTCAAAGAGATACCTGTGCTCCCCTGTTCATTGCAGCATTATTCAGAGTAGCCAGGATATGGAAACAACTTATCTGTCAGTGGATGAATGGATAAAGAAGATGTGGTATATATATATAATGGAATATTATTCAGCCATGAGAATCAAGGAAATCCTGCCATTTGTTAGAATTTGGATGAACCTTGAAGGCATTATGCTAAGTGAAGTAAGTTAGACAGAGAAAGGCAAATACTGTATGTTATCACTTATGTGGGATCTAAAAAGCCAAACTCATAGAAACAGAGTAGAATGATGGTTACCATGGCCTGGAGGGTGGGAGAAATTGGGAGATATTAGTCAAAGGGTACAAACTTCCAGTTATAAGATGAATAAATTATGGGGGTCCGATGTACAGCTTGGTGATTGTAGCTAATAATACTGTGTTACATACTTGAAAGTTGCTAAGAGAGAAGAACTTAAATGTTCTCACCATAAAAAAGAAATGGCAATTTTGTAATGATGGAAGTGTTAGCTAATGGTATGGTGGTAATTACATTGTAATATGTAAGTGTATCAAGTCAACACGTTGTATACCTTGAACTTACACAATGTTATATGTCAGTTACATCTCAATTTAGCTGGAAAAAACAGAGAGATATAAAAAACTAGTGACAGTACTTCATAGTCATTTGAGTTTTGACAAGGGTGTCAAGACCATTCAATGAAGGAAAGAAGAGTCTTCCAACAAATGTTGCTGAGACAACTGAATATCCACATGCAAAAGAATGAAGAGGGACTTCTACCTCACACCATTTATAAAAATTAATTCGAAGTGAATCTAAGACCTAGTTGTAAGAACTAAAACTATAAAACTAAAAACTATAAAAATAAGTTATTTTTCCTTCTTTGCCTCAGCAATTACATCCTAGGAATTTATTCTAAGTATATAAATAGATATCTAGGAAAATATTTGTCTACATGCATGATAATTACAATAGGATGAAAAACTGAAAGCAACTAAAATGTTTAAAAATAAAACATTCATTAATTTTAAGTAATTTAAATATACATTTAAATATAATATAAATGTTTAATAAATATATAAAAT
The DNA here is from genome assembly GCF_037783145.1 of Equus przewalskii. Lineage (NCBI taxonomy): Eukaryota > Metazoa > Chordata > Mammalia > Perissodactyla > Equidae > Equus > Equus przewalskii. The sequence goes on from NC_091836.1 coordinate 70,935,083, forward strand.
ATATTATGTAACATTGGTTTTATATAAATTAAATACAATATAATATAAAATATAATAGATAATTTATGATATATCCAAATGATGTCATATGCTCTAATTCATTTTTAAATTATGTTGTAGATTATTTAATAACATGGAAAATGTTAACACTGTATTAACTGATTAAGGTGGATCTTAAATAATATGTAAGATATAGTCTTAAATTTGTTTTTGAAGTCTGTTTTATAAATATATGTTCACATAAGTCATCAAGATACTTAGAAGTGGTTATCTCTAGATAGTGAGATTATCTCTGATTTTTGCACAAAAAAATGATTTCCATATATTCCTCCAACCCCATAAAATTTTCTTTCCTCTGTTCTAACTCTTCTTTATACAAAATGTGCAGTTCAAAATCCACGTTAGTTTCTGTTGCTGTCTCTGGAGTAGCCTGGCGTTTGTGTCTTCTGTGCCCCATCTACCATTCAGAAATGACTAAGCTGTGATGCTTCCCTTGGAAGCATATTTTAGTCTGTGCTGTAGTTACTCCTTGGCAACTCCTTACCACTTGGTTTCAACTTACACGTATTACTTATATATCTTTTATTTTATTAGGTGTAGTGTTTTCATATTACATATTTTAATATAATTTATATATTATTTAACTGTATATAAAGCTAAGCAATGGGCGAAATATCATTCTGCAGCAGTTAACATTTTTTCCATTGATGTGCATAATGAAGTATCCCCAGATTTTGTAAATAAGTATGATTGGTATATATTTTAAATGATGAGCGTAAAGTGGACCAGAACACAGCTGCCCAGAATTATAAATCAAAGTCAATTATTAGTGTAAAAGACAAGGGAAATTAATTAATATATTCTGTAGTTCATCTATAAACCTCATCAGTAACTCTCTTCAGTTTCCTCCCCTTTGGTTAAACTATTAATAACTAACAAAGGTGTGTGAATTTCACCTCTACTGCCTTCCCATAATCAAAAGTAGAAACCTTAATGATAAGTGAAATTAGGGAAAACCAAGAAGCAGAAGAGAATTTTTGAAAGCCCCTAAATTAGCCATAAACTAGATTTATTTCCTACAGAATTGCAAGTTCTCACCCAAGATTTGAGCCTTCCTGAGTGTCTGTGCTCTCCCATACTGTAACACACCTTACTGTTCTCTGCTGCCTTTGTCCTAATTCAGTCTCTTACTAATGCATTCCTTCTCAAACCTTTCCTTCATGCATCTTGGACTTCTATTCAATAGTGAACAAATCCCTTATTTCCTCAACATTAAAAAGCGTTATAAAACATTTCAAACAGATAGCAAAATACAAAGAAAATATATTATAAATGTTCATGTATCCATTACTTAAAATTAGCAAATAGTGTAACATTTTGTTAGATGCAGATAAATTTTTTAAAGAAATCAAGATACAGATATAGTTAAATCCCCTGGTACCCCTCACCTGTTCCATTCCTGCTTTTCTTGTTCCCCTCTACCCTAGAGACAGCCACTATTCTGAAGATAGTGTCTTTCCTTTCTGATCATGTGTTCAATATTTTTTAAAATTCACATAACTATGTATTCATAAATAATATATAATATTGTGTACTTTTAAATAAATTGTATACAGTGGCATCATCCTGTGCTTGTTCTGCAACTTAATATTTTTAATGAACGCATTATGTTTTTGAAATTTAGTCAAATATATATAATTGTAATTGTTTCATTTTAACTTCTGTATTCTATGCCATTTTATAAACTGCAGTTTATTTATGTATTCTTCTATTGAAAGACATTTGAGTGGTTTCTAATATTTTACTGTTAAAACAATGTTCCTGTGGACATTTTTGTACATGTTTTCGTATACACATGGGTCTACACCTAGAGGTGAAATTACTGAGTCATAGAGTATGCACATCTACCTTAATGAAGTACTGCCAAAGAGATTGTACCAGTGTATACTCTCCAGCAGTATTAAGGTGTTCCCATGTTCCCACATCCTCCTCAGTACATAGTATTAGCAGACATTTTAATTTTGCCAATTGATGAGGATAAAATGGTATTTTCTATTTGCATTTCCCTAATCACTAGTGAACTTGAATGTTTTTCATCATTCCTGTTTTTTCTGCTGTGGATTGCTTATTCATAGCCTTCATCATTTTTCTATTATTTTTTTCCCTTACCTTACCTCTTTTGCCCCCCTCCACAACCACCTGGTAACTTTCCGATCTATTGCCCTCTGGTAACCACCAATCTATTCTCTGTGTCTATGTGTTTGTTTGTTATTGTTGTTGTTTTATCTTCTACATAGTGGTGAAATTATACATTTGGCTTTCTCCATCTGACTTATTTCACTTAGCATAACCCTCAAAGTCCATCAAAGTTTTCAGAGATGGCAAGATTTCATCTTTTTTATGGTTTGGTAGTATTCCTCTGTGTGTATGTATGTATACCACATCTTGTTTATCCATCCATCCATCCACTGATAGGCACTTAGGTTGTTTCCTCTTGGCTATTGTGAATAATGCTGCAGTGATCATAGGGATGCATAATATCTTCTCAAATTAATGTCTTCATGTTCTTTGGATAAAGAATAACTAGATCATATAGTAGTCCTAGTTTTAATTTTTTGGGGAATCTCCTTACTGTCTTCCATAGTGCCTGCACCAGTTTACATTCCCACCAGCACTGTATGAGGGTTCCCTTTTCTCCACATCTTCTCCAACACTTGTTATTTCTTGTCTTTTTAATAGTAACCATTCTGATGGTGTGAGGTGGTATCTCATTGTGTTTTTTTTTTTTTCTTCTTCTCTCCAAAGCCCCACACTACATAGTTGTATATTCTAGTTGTAAGTGCCTCTGGTCATGCTATGCAGGATGCCGCCTCAGCGTGGCCTGATGAGCAGTGCTGAATCCGTACCCAGGATCCAAACCAGCGAAACCCTGGACCCCCAAAGCAGAGCACACAAATTTAACCACTCCACCACGGCACCGGCCCCTCATTGTGGTTTTGATTTGCATTTCCCTGATAAATTAGTGATATTGAACATCTTTTCACGTGCCTGTTGGCCATCTATATCATCTTTGGAAAAGTGTCTGTTCAGAACTTCTGCCCATCTTTTAATCCTGATTTCAAAACTTACTACTAAGCCACAGTAATCTAAAACATTGTGGGACTGACATAAGGATAGACATATAGATCAGTGGAATAGAACTGAGAGTCCAGAAGTAAAACCATACATACATAGTTAGGTGATTTTCTACAAGAGATACAATAGTCTTTTCAACAAATGGCACTGGGACAACTGTGTATACACATGCAGCAGGAAGAAGTTGGACCCTTACCTCTCACTATATATCAAAATTAGCTCAAAATGGATCACAGACCTAAATGTAAGAGCTAAAACTATAAAACTCTTAGAGGAAACATGGGAACAAATCTTCAGGACCTTGGATTTAGCAATGGATTCTTAGATGAGATGACAAAAGCACAAACGACAAAAAGAAAAATAGCTAAATTAGACTTCATCAAAATTCAAACTTTTGTGCATCAAAGAACTCTATCAAGAAAGTGAAAAGACAACCTACAGAATTGGAGAAAATACTTACAAATCATATATCTGATAAGGATCTAGTATCCAGAATGTATAATGAACTCTTACAACTCAACAACAAAAAGGCTAGCCTAATTAGAAAATGAGCAGAGGGCTTGAATAGACATTTCTCCAGAGATATATAAATGGTCAATAAGCACATAAAAAGATGCTTAGCATCATTAATCATTAGGGAAATTATGGAAATGCTAATCAAAACCACAGTGAGAGACCACTTCCGTCAACTAGGATGACAATAGTAAAAATAAAATAAAATGAATAGCGTAGACTTCTATAGCATATTTGTGGTAGAGCCGATACCCTTTTTCTTTCATTTTAAAAAAGATACATACTCTGTTTGATTACCAAAATACCAAAAGAAAATTTGAAAAATACAGAGAAACCCAAAAATAAAATTAAAATAACTCTAATTCCACTATGCAGCCATAAACCACTCTTATTGTCATTTTGGCATATTCTCCTAATCTTTCCTATGCATGTATTACATATACATGCTTCAAAATTGGTGTCATTTTGTTTACTAAGTACTTTTCTTTTTTTCACATAAAATACATTATGAACTAGTCCTGCCTTTAAATATTACTTGAAAATGTGATTTTAATGACCACATAGTATTTGATTAATTTGCCGTAAATTTTCTTGTCCCTTTTTGTCTACTTTTATAAATCTGTCGTAAAGATTCTTTTATACAAATCTTTGTACACTTCCTCGATCACTTCCTTAGGATACTTTTTAAAAAGTTCATTCCTTGGTCAAAAACAAAGATTTTAATACTTTCCATACAGACTTATTACTTTCCAGAAAGATTATATCAATTTATAGTCCTAAAAGCAGTGTATGAGAGTATACCTGTTTCCTTGCACCCTTATCAAAACTGTTTTATAATTAAATAAATATACCTGCATAAGCAACCATTTGAATGAATGTATAATATTGTTAATTTAATATTTTAATTTTTTGCTTACTGATAAGTTGAATGTTTTCATTTCGTGTTATTTAAACAACTCTTCTGACCAGTTACAAGTTGAAGAAAAGGATGGATCATTAAAAGAACAAGACAGCTAATGCTGAAGACAATAATGATACATTAGTAGAGTTGGAACCTATGTTTTATACCAAGCAAACTGACGTCCAGTGTAATTTATTCAGGTACTATTTTAGATACTCTTAGATACTATTTTAGACATGGAGGATATAGTATGTTAGCAAACATTTTTATTTTGAGCCATTCATAATTTAACGAAGGTTTATGGATGCCTTCTATGTGCCATTTACTGGAGACACAATAGTGAACAATATCCACATGGCCTCTGTCCCCTTGAAGGAGGATAAAAATATAAAAATAGGGGGCTGGCCCCGTGGCCGAGTGGTTAAGTTCTCAGGCTACGCTGCTGGCGGCCCAGTGTTTCGTTGGTTCGAATCCTGGGCGCGGACATGGCACTGCTCATCAGGTCACGCTGAGGCAGCGTCCCACATACCACAACTAGAAGAATCCACAACGAAGAATATACAACTATGTACCGGGGGGCTTTGGGGAGAAAAGGAAATAATAAAATCTTTAAAAAAAAATAAAAATAAAAATAAAAATAGCCTTATTCATTGACTCTTACTTGCCATACATTGTGCTGACCTCATTACATATATTATTTCCTTTAATATTAAAATATTTGGAAACTGAATTTTGGAGACATGCATATATCTGATCAAAGCTGTTCACATCAACTGAAATACTACCATGCTTTATAAAAGGCCTTTCAGTATAGAAAGTGTGGTGCATTTGTGGTAAGCATAGAGTGAACATACATGCATGTATACACACAAATTCTCATTCCATTTAAGTATTGTGAGATTTTCAGTCTTTAGAATCTTGGTAGTGATGAGTTTAAAAGGCTAAGGATGATGACAAAGCTGATTCCCACTTAGGGGTAAAATTTATTTGTCCTGCTTCAATGAAATTAGAGCCAAGAATCATCTGTGTTAGGCCATTAATGCCCTTTCAGTTTAGCGCTGTTTGCACTTTCTGTGTGAAGGCTGTAGCGCTGTCACACAAAACGTTAGGGGCTCTTGCCAGCAGAGACTGTTGTGAGCAGTCCACAGATGTTGTGGAAGGAGCCCCATGGAACTTTACTGCTTGCTGCCAGAGAGAGCCATCCCCCATCTTCATAGATTTCCTGTAAGCCAGGGAGTTTTCTAAGACATCAAAATTTAACAGAGAGAAATTGGAATGTTTTCACCAAATGGACAGCTTTTAATATCTGAGTAAACCTCTATAACTCTTTAAAGAAAATTGTCATAATTGTAGGTACCGTTAAACTTTGGAATAAGAAAGTAGAAACTTAATTTTTCTTATAATTTTAGATCTATTACTTAGAAAGTTATTTGAGACACAGTCTTCTACAACTACAATCTTACTAAGTGAGGGAAAAATGTTTAGTTGTAACTTTGGTAGAAGGGGAATTATTATCATTGCTGCTGAGAAATGGATCCTCTCTTTCTTGACCTTCCTTCCTTCCTTCCTGAGTGTCCTTGGCTAATGTTTTCTCTGTGATTCAGATACTGCTGAGCACAGCAGAGGTTGGTGCTGGAATTGACTCAGTGTGGACCTGTGAGTGTTTCTAATAAGAAAAGCCAAATTCTTTTTTCATAGACTCTGTGCTTGAAAGCTTTGATATTCTGAATAACAATACACCCAAAAAAGCACAATTTGACTACTGTATTACAATTTAAAAAGATCCTGCTTTACATGTTTAGCTCAAAAGCAACTTTTATTAAGTGTAAAGACCAAAATTTCTGTGACACTGATCGTTAATATAATTTTAGAAAATATTTATGATCTTCAATCTAATTTAGAGTGCAACCCAAAGACTTTTAAAACCTACTGGATTGATTTATTAGGAAAACCAAAATAATCAAAATGATAAGTTAGTCTTAGATGACCTTTGGTAAATATTGATTTCAGTAGTTAAGAACTGAACCATTCTCTTAATAAAAATTGTGACTAATGTAATTCTTAAGTGCTTTCAGATGCACTCGGGCATCGTTTCCTCCAGAAGGTCTTCCTTAAACCTCCACGTTTGTCCAGGTGCCTCTCTTCTAGCTCCTTGTATAATCGAAATTATCCTATTACATGCTTGTCTTCATCACTTGGCCAAATTCTTCATGGTTATCTACTCAAATACACACGTAAACACAGACTCAACCCTTAGCGTAGTTCTTGGCACAGAGTAGGTTCTCAAGAAATATTTTATTGAATTGAACTGTTGAATAATTACTTTATTATTATGCTTATCACAAGTTTCTTTTTGTCATAGTATTCCAAATCACATAGAAAATTTAGGTGCAAAGAAGTTTAGCTGTCACGTGGGAGTATACCATATGTGTAAGATTGTTCCTGTCAGAAGCTGTCTTGAGGCTGGAAAGGGTCAGACCATGTTCAGTGCAACCACCAGTTGTAGTTCAGAAGAGAGCAATGGAAACATCTAAGGACATCAGACTATGTCCTTTCTGCTAATTGTCCTGTACATCCAAGAAATGTATATTAACTCTTCCTTAAAGTTTTAATGTAATACGGAACTTTAAGATTGCCAACATCAAGGATATTGCTTCCTCAACTAAAACTGAAGCTTTATATTCTTCGTGCTAAATACTTTCTGGCATTTAAATACTTTAATGTTGAGCCAGCCCTGGTGGCCTAGTGGTTAAGTTTGGCGGGCTCCGCTTCAGCGGCCTGGGTTCAGTTCTTGGACATGGACCTACACCACTTGTCTGTCAGTGGCCGTGCTGTGGCAGTGGCCTATATTCAGAAAGAGGAAGATTGGCAACAGATGTTAGCTCAAGGCGAATCTTTCTCAGCAGAAACAAAAAGTACTTTAACGTCAAAAATGCACACAAAAGATGTCATTTAAATAACGAAGCTAAAAATGAATGTGGGGAAATTCTAGGTCTAAATTGGAATGCCAAAACTTCGTCTGTCTGCAGAGGTTCTATTTACTGTCTGATATGTATGTTTTTCTGGTTTACATGCCTAAGGATGTGGACTTCTGCCATAGTTTCTCCCAGAAGCCTTTCGGGTTCCTCCATTAGGCCTTTTTGCCCTCCAGCTCTCCTTGCTTCTAGCTGTGTAACTGTGCCCGTCATCACTACCTCTAGGTCATCAGGACCACAGCAAAGGAAGATCATCTCTGCTGTTGGGGTGGTACCGTTGGTGAGCAGAAATCTGCTATTTAATTAAGCAGGAGGCACACCCTTCAGTCCTGTGGTGGAGTGAAAACAGGGATGGTGATGAAACTTCACCTTTGAGTAATCTAGGACCTTCTTTTTAGTGGGCAAAAATTCCTATGAGCTATCTTAGATTATTTTGATTAAAATGTTATTTAAATATGCACAAACAAGACTAGGTAAAAACTTACACTTACAGCTTTTATACAAGTATAAAACCAAGCAAAATTTTCATTTAAACACAGACAAATCTATAAAATCAATAAAATTCAAATTGGCAAAAAGAATTAAATATGATAGCTGATAATAATTAGTTGAACCTAAATTGCTATTTGGAATGTGAATTGTACTGTCTCTAGGCTCTTTTGAGTTCTCACTGTCTATACTACCATATGCCTATAATGGCTTTTTTTCTCTCACCACCGTTTTCAGCTCTGTTAATATAGCATTCACTGATGTCATTTGATCTCCATGTGTTGCAGCTATGTCATTTACATTTTAAGTTTAAGATTATTTTAAGTTCAAGATCTATTCTTATTAACCTAGGACCATTAGAATAAAGCTACTTGGCACATTGATCATAAACACAAGCATAAGCACAGAAATCCCAAAGCAGTATTCCAATAAAAGATAATCATCCATATAATCCTGGATCAAGTTGTGTCATTTAAAGTTATTTATTAAAATGAAAACAAAAAAATTTAAATTTCCACACAGAATTTATGGACTGCAAAGATTATGTAATTATATCCTCAGCTTCTGCTTTAAGGAAAACTACTCATTATTTTTGCCTATACAACATATATTTGAAAACAAAAGAGATTTCCTAAAGGCAGTATACTGAAGCCAGTAGATCTTGGCTTGCGTATTGGCTTGAGTCTCTGGAAGTATACTGCTTTAAGCTTGCCTGGGCAAGCCAGTCACCTTTATCACATAATTTTACTTGATTGCTGATTCTGGTGGGTTTATTGGAAATGAAGACTAATGTTTAGCAGTAGGGCGAGATGGAAAATAATGAATGGCTGGGGGACTAAATTCATATATATTTTAAAAATAGTCAAACTGATGCATATTAAAACTTTCAAATCAAATATTTGTGGAGTCTGTGAAGCTTCTTGAAAAATTCTGGATTCCCTGGAACATAGAGATAAAACATGGTCACTAAGTAAACAAACAGCAGCAGCAACAACAAATCCTGGAGAGAGAGAGGAATTTCATTTCCAGAATTGCCACATTATATAATTTTAAATGTCCAGTTTTTAACAAAAAAAATAGGAGACATGTAAAGAAATAGGAAAGTATAGCCCATGCACAGGAAGAAAAGGACTCAATAGTAACTGACCCCATGGAAGCCCATACATCAAATTTATTAGACGAAGATTTTATATCACCTAGTTTTTAATATGTTAAAAAGAGCTAAAGGAAAGCATGAGAAGAATGTCCCAACCAAAGAGAGAGTATCAACAAAGAGATAGAAATTATAAAAAGGAGGCAAATAGAAATTCTGGAGTTGAAAAATACAATAACTGAAATAAAAATGCACTAGAAGCATTCGGCATCAAAGATGGGCTGGCAGACGAAAGAATCCGTGAACTTAAAGATCAAATGATTGAGGTTATCCATTCTGAGAAAGGAGTAGTTAATTTAAAGTCTGATTTAAAAGACAGTGCAATAATTATAAAAGCAATAATTATAAAACATTGTTGATGGGTTTATAATGTATAAAGATATATTTGTATGACAATAATAGCATAGAGGAGGGAGAGAATACAGCTGTATAGGAGCAGTGTTTTTGTATACTGTTCAAATTGTTTGCATTAATCCAAACGAGCGTAGTTTAAGTTAAGATCTTGATTGTAATCCCCAGGCAACCACTAACAAAACAACTCCAAAAAATATGTGAAAAGAAACAAGGGAATTAACATTATACACTAGAAAATATCTATTTTACAGACCTCATGGGGAGATACTATTAATATCTCTTTATACAAGGAAATTGAGGCTTAGAGGTGTTATACTGCTTACGTTCATAATAAAATCAAGGCTCAAAACCAAGTCGTCACCAAAATCCCTTACTATAGGTCCTATAAGGAAAATAGATGAAATTCTTGGGTAGAACATAGAAATGGTTAAGCTTTGTTATTTTAATAACCATCTTTTACAAGTACCATACTCTTTTGACTCCATCAAATCAGGAATTTAAAGCTCAAGAAGGTTCAGTGTTTTCCCAAAGTGACATTGCTAGTGAGTGGTAGAATTGGGATTTGAATGCAAGTTTCTGTGGCTTAAGGCTTTCTATTGGACCATGCGGCTTTGGGGTTGCAACCTAAAAATTTAGCACACTCACAACAGATGATGCATGCTAGTAAATAACTCAAGAGGACAACACTTGATAGAAAGGCAGTAGTGAATTTTCTTTTCCTGGCTTGTAATTCACAGATAGAAACTTTGTTTTCTTTTTCACAGAACCTGAAGTAACTCAGTGCTTTTAAATAAAAGTTGTAAGTATAAAATTAGGTGATGTGTTTCTACTTTTATTTTATTATTATTGGACAGATTCGACCATGTGTTAAGATATTTACAGTGATACAAATATAGCCAAGTACTTGCTTTGATCTCTTTAAATTTGTAAAAATTGTTTTTCTCTTTGCATCCTGGTTAAGTACAGATTGAAGTCTTCTCAGAAAGATAAACAAATGCAGGCAGGCAATCAGTTTTCTTCCATCAGCAAAGGAGGACTGCAGGACTTCATGATTCAGTTTTAAGATAGCTTATATTTATCACCATCTTGATATTTATATCCGTCACTTTTCCAGAACAAAGACTATTTTAGAATGCCCGTTGCTCCTGAAAAAAGAAGAGTTTGCTTTTCTAGGCTGCATTAAGGAAACTGAAGAGAGTTCAGCATAACTCTGTGACTGCAAGACCTGTACCCTTCCTGGATCTAAATAAGGAGGCTACTGTTTACAGTTCTCGCTTTAGGGGAAATTTCATCAAATGCTTAGAAAAATGACACATTTTCTTTCTCTGAACTCGTAATTCATCATAGTTTTCTTCCTCAAACAAGTTCAAACAAGAAATTTACAGTTTCCTGTAAAATAAGTGTTTGGTGGAACATCCTAGAGTTCTGTTTTTGAATTTGTTTAGGATAGCCCAATTTTTTTTTACTATTTTGAGTATTTACTATTATGAGCTTGGGTTCCAAACTCAACTGATTTTAGAGATCAAGTTGATCACATGAGTATAGAGGGCAGGGGTAATATATAAGGGAATGTGTGGTCTATGGGTAACTGAAAAGAACATGGCTGCTTAAAGGCATTCAAATTCAGTTTTTTCAAAAACGCTGCTAGACCATTAGAACATATGGCTGAACCAAGGCCTCATGGTTTCTCACTTTAGATTTTACAGACTTCTTCCCCTAGCAATTTGTATCAAATAAAAAGAAAAGTTTGACTGTGTCTCAAATGTGCATTTGGATGAGTTACCTACCAAGTTTTTGCATAGTGGAGACCACCAAGGAGCTAATCCTACCAGATTAACTCATGTTTGTACAAACCTTGAAAGAATGCTTCTCCTGCCCTTTCTAAGCATATATGTGAATTCTGGTGTATCACTGATTCGAAATTTTTGGCTCTTCACACAGCTCTCTATGTGAATTGAAGTTTTTGCACATCTGCTCATTTGAAATTGAATAAGCAAGAGTCCTTAGAGAACATCTTGTGCCTTGCTCGTATAAATGCTAGATAGGGCTCAGAGGCATCTTCACCATGCATGCCCTTGTCAAACGTTTACAGTTATGACACTTATATCATTGATTGTGAGTTTTAAGTAGTTGTTATCTGACTTTAAATTTATAAGAAAGACATGTAGCGGGACCGGCCCCATCGCTGAGTGGTTAAGTTCGCACACTCTGCTTCAGTGGCCCAGGGTTTCGCCAGTTCGGATCCTGGGCACAGACATGGCACCACTCATCAGGCCACGCTGAGGCAGCGTCCCGCATGCCACAACTAGAGGCACCCACAACTAAAAATACACAACTATGTACTGAGGGGCTTTGGGGAGAAAAAGGAAAAATTTTTTTTAAGTCTTAAAAAATTTCTACATGTAGAAATACATGTAGCTTTTGGATTATATTTATGATTCAACTTTGAAATAAAAATTGTCTACTTCAAGCTTTTAGATCTGTTTGACTGAAGAGAACCAGCAATAGTAAGGCAAGCTATTGAATTATTATTACTTGCCATTAATTATCTATATGAATCAAGCTTTTCTCTTATAATGCAACCAAAAGAAATAATTTAGATAATAGGGCTGATATAAGCTATAGTTATCGTCCATAACCCTTTAGTAAGGAGTCTCTTAATTTCAAATAATAAAGACTCAGTGTTTCTTGAGCAAAACAAGAATTTGTTGGCTCAGGTAAACAAATCACAGAAAGGACAAGGTGGTGCCTGCTCAGGAACCACCCGATCCAAGGACATTCTCTGTCTCTCTCCTCTGCCCCCTATTCCCAGCTTCATTCTGCCTATTTCCCATCACTGCTTTTCCTTGTGAGTTGGTTTAAGTCCCTCCTATTGCAGATAGGCTTTCTCTACTTGGTGGGAAGAATAGCCACTTGGTGGGATGAATAGGCCATTTTGGACTCATCTTTCATCTTCCATCCCAGGATTGACCTACTTTAGGTCAAGTGCCCTCCTCTGCCCAGTAACTGTGGGCAAAAGGGCAGAGGTATGATGTTCTGTCTTGCATACCAGCTTGGCCTGCAAGTTCAGCCCTGTGGCCAAGAGAGCGGGATCTGTCACTAGAGGGAGAGAAAATATGTGTGAAGTTTTATGTCCTGAGAGTCCACATAAAAAGATGCCGCTACTAAAAAGGTTTGAAAACTACTGCATTAGATAGAGTTTTGTGAAGTTAGTTTCTTCTCTAGCTTGTACAGAATTTTACGAATGCTACATAACGTCTTCAGGCTTACTTAGTCGTGGGACTCAAGTTGGGCTCATTCATTTTTTTTTTAGCATGTGAATTCTGATTGGTGTATTGTTTGTTGAACAGATACTTATTAAGCACTACCAGTATAGCAAACCCTGTAACTCAGCACAGAAGACACAGTGGTAAACATACAGACATGGTCCCTCCCTTCAAGGAACTTAACAAACCAAAAGGAGAGACAGACAAATAGGCATCACCAGTGCTAGATTATATTTCATGATTCGGAGGTATGAAGCAAAAGACAAGAGGGAGGTCCAGAATAGATAATGATTAAGAGAAGATCTTAAGGATGAGTACGAGTTAGCCAGACCAAGAAGGAGAGGGGAGAGAGTAGTCAAGAAAGAGGGAAAGCCTGTGTGAAAGCTCAGAGGCAAGAGAGAAATACTGGAGGAAACAAAAGATGTGCGTCGGGGGGACAGTGTACTGTGGAAGGAGAATAGGAGTAATGAGTGAAGAAGCTGGAGAGGTCAGCTAAGTCCAGATCCTACAGTCACGAAATCATGAATTTTATTTTGTTTTTCTTTATCCTAAATGTAACAGGTAGTCAGTGAACATTGTTGAGCAGTCAAGTAAAATATGCAATTGAGAAACTTCCTCCCAGCTGCAGAAGAGCAGTTGGAGAAGAGAATGGTTCAGTCTAAGAGGCAGTTTGATACAAAGGTGTGAAAGTCAGAGGAGGGGAATAGTGTCTGGTCAAAATCTAAGTTAAATAATTATGTATTTTTTACTGGAGTAAGACTGACCCAATTAGGATAAATTAAATGCCTGATTCTCTCATTTTCTCTCAATGTTTCTTCAGTGCCTTCCCTCTCGTGCAGTTGGGGCCTGCTTTTGTAGCTCCCGCCTTTCTTGGTTCCGTTCATTTCAGTGATCATTTACTGCAGGCTTTCTCTGCTAAGGTTAGAGATAAAGGGAAGAAGCAAGTGCTGCCTGCTCTCAAGGAACTGATGGTCCCTTGGAGAAATCAGACATATATATGTATGTACATATAAATGGTTTCAGTATGCAATTTAGAAACATCCTAACTGCAGTGTGGAAATGGGTTGGCAGGAGGGACAGCTGGTTGCAGAGCAATAGGAGATTGCTGCAGTAATCTAGATGAGACAGCTACTAAGTGCTATGATAGACAGTGATACGTACTTTGTGTGATAAGTACTGTGATGCAGGAGTTTGTAAAAAGCGTTTTCAAGCTCTCTTCTTTGGTTCCCAGTATTTTTTTCTGTGTGGGGGGACAACTTGTTTTCTAATTATTGGCTTTTTAGTCAAAGTCCATATAAATATTTATGTATTCTACGTTCTAATCACAAACCATATTGAGACAGTTCTACCCAGAATTGCTTTGAACTTCATCTCTAGGCACCATCACTGGTTCAAACGACTGCAGTTAACTTGAGGCATGGGGCTGGAGCCAATCATAGGATAATCATCCACTTCCTGTGCTTTGAATTCCAATCATTTCTTAATTTTCATACCTCCTGCATTAACTCTGCACACTGGCAATAATGCACCTGGGCCAGAAGGCCTCCAGCTATCTCATTCTTACCCACCAGAAAAATTGATACGTGTGCAGGTTAATGAATACAGCCCCCCTGCAAAGGTGATAATTAAAATTCAGGAGATTCTGGGTGTTGAATAGGGTGAAAGAAATATTTTAAGGTTAATCTCTGTCTGCTGGAAGAGACTTCCAACCACGTGGCCCACCTCCCACCTAATGTAGTTTCATGAAGCCTCCCTTGGGTTACTGAAGCCTTTACTGTGTTTGGTACATGATGTCTAATAGAACATCTCTCTTACCTGGAATGTCTTGGGTGTAACTTGCCTGTCAGCCAACTCATTCAGTGCATATTTGTTGCTGTGTTAAACTCCAGAGTAGAGCAACCATTTATATATTCTTTACATATTTTTGAGCATCCGCTGTCTGCCAGGCACTGTGCCTGACTAGGACTCAATCCATGCCTTGTAGTAATACCCATACAGCATACAGAAGATTGTGGAATCACTATGGAGGAACTGGTTGTCAGTTTTGTAAAGCATTTGGAACATGGTAAGCCATTAGTAAATGTTAGTTGCCTGTGTTAGCCATCATTATTACTGTCTGACTGGGAGAGAAGAGGGGGCAGGACGTTCCAGGCTAAGAGACTAAGTGAATGGCATTTTCCAAAATGGCTCAGTCTGGTTGGGGTGTAGAGTACAGTGCAGATGACAGTGATGCGAGGTGGTGCTAATGAGAGGTAGTCTGGGACCAGATGATAAAGGACCTTAGATATCAGCTAAAGGATTTTGACATTTCAAAATATATCACTGTAACCATTTGACTTTTCGAAATATGCCAGTGGGAAAGTATTGGGAAAAAAAAAATTTGTGGCATCACTTTATTTTTCTGTTCTGATATTCAAGTTTTCTTTTTACAGTTTTATGGAAAATTTCCAGCATACACTGAAGTAAGAAGAGTAGTATAATGCCCCACATGTACTTGTTACCTAGCTTTAACAATTATCAGTATGTGGCCAATCCGTTGAAGATTTTTAAGCAAGGCAAGAAAGGAGACTAACATTGTGCCACTTCCATTACCTTATTTAATCTTCACAGTGTCCCTTGGAGTATGTGGTTTTCCTACTCCCTGTTTACAAGTGAGAAAATCATCAAAATGATGAAGTAAGTAAGAGTTCTGAGATTCTAACCCACATCCAGCTTATCTCAGAACTCAAGTTCTTTCCCATGCTGTATCATGCTGCCTCAATAATTCTGAAGCAGAGCATGATTGTCAGTTGAAAACAGCTGCTGATCTGCCTACCTGCTATGTTGGTGCTGTTGAGGCTACTGAGGATGGTAGACTTCCCGCCTCCAGCCACTTTTACAGGGTCAGCAGGATCTAAGTCTACATAAATGCACTTAATCAACCTAATCAGCTAAAATGACTCTTTAGTCTAGTGGTACTCAAAGTGTGGTCCCCAGACCAGCAGCAAGTTGATAAAAAATAGAGGGGCCGGTTAAGTACGCATGTTCCACTTCGGCAGCCCGGGGTTCGCCGGTTCAGATCCCGGGTGCAGGCATGGCACCACTTGGCAAAAGCCATGCTGTGGTAGGCGTCCCACGTATAAAGTAGAGGAAGATGGGCATGATGTTAGCTTAGGGCCAGTCTTCCTCAGCAAAAA
The DNA here is from genome assembly GCF_037783145.1 of Equus przewalskii. NCBI lineage: Eukaryota > Metazoa > Chordata > Mammalia > Perissodactyla > Equidae > Equus > Equus przewalskii. The sequence goes on from NC_091836.1 coordinate 70,951,045, forward strand.
GAGGATTGGCAGCAGTTAGCTCAGGGCTAATCTTCCTCAAAAAAAAAGAAAAGAAAAGAAATTCTCAGGCCCCACCCCCCAATCTACTGAATCAGAAACTCAGAGAGTGGGATACTCATGATGCTTATGTTGCTATTTGCTGTGTTTAAATAAAGTACTCCATTGGTTTCTTGCAAACACACGGTTTCAACAATCTGCAAAAGCATTTCTAAGGCAAAAATCTCATATCAGAAGAAGTCCTGTTTCTTTTTTAACAAGTTCATGAAAAACATGTCTTAAGAGGAATTTTTATTCAGACTTAACACCAGCAGTCTCTCTGGGGATGTTACATAACTACATGTTATAATGGAAAGGAATCTTAAGGAATTTGCACGGCCCGTGTTTAAAGTACTTGATGGCGCCATCTGCTGGTTAAAGCACTACAGAATGTGCAGCTTGATTACTCAATGCTTTGGGGACAGACTCTGTTATTTCTAAAAAATCAGTTTTATAGTAAAAATTTAATGGAATAGCCAAACATGAGATATATGGAGAACTTTTTACTGTAAAACCGCCATTTAGAATTCTTAGATATCACAGCAAAACACAAGCAACAAAAGAAAACATAGCTAAATTAGACTTCATCAAAATTAAAAACTTCTGTGTCAAAGGACACTATTGAGAAAGTGAAAAAGCCCACAAAATGGGAGAATATGTTTGAAAATCATATATCTGATAAAATATATATATCCAAATACATAAATAGTATCCAAATATATAAAGAATGCTTACAACTCAACAACAAAAAGTAAAACAACCCAATTAAAAGATGAGTGAAGGGGGCCAGCCCAGTGGTGCGGCGGTTAAGTTCACACATTCTGCTTCTGCGGCCCTGGGTTTGCTGGTTCGGATCCTGGGTGCGGACATGGCACCACTTGGCAAGCCATGCTGTGGCAGGCTTCTCACATATAAAGTAGAGGAAGATGGGCATGGATGTTAGCTCAGGGCCTACCTTCCTCACCAAAAAAAGAAAAATGGTTAGACACAGACTTACCATAGAACCCAGCAATTCCTTTACTATGTATATACCCAAGAGAATTGGAAACAGGTGTTCAAACAAAAACACAAATGTTCGTAGTAGCATTATCCATAATAGCCACAAAGTAGAAACAACCCAAATGTCCATCAACTGATGATTGGATAGATAAAATATGGTATATTGATACAATGGAATATTATTCAGCCATAAAAAGAAATAAAGTACTAATATATTGATGAACCTTGAAAACATTATGCTAAGTAACAGAGGCAGGCACAAAAGGCCACATGTTATATGATTCCATTTATATGAAATGTCCAGAAGAGGCAAAGCCATAGGGATAGAAAGTAAATTATGGTTGCCAGAGGCTGGGGCAAAGGAAGAATGGGAATGAGTGCTGAATGGGTGTGAGATTTCTTTTTGGGGTGATGCAGATGTCCTGGAATTAGATAGTAGTGATGGTTGTACAACACTGTGAAGGTGCTAAAAGCCACTGAATTGTACTCTTTAAAATAGTTAAAATGGTAACTTTTATTGTTGTAGTTTATTTTGTTATTCTATGTTTTTAACTCCCACACCTACTCTGTTATAAAGTGATTACAGAAGTTGACACAGCTAATAAGCAGATGAGCAAAGATCAAAATTCAACCATTTTGTCTCCAAGTTTTGTCCTATTCCGACAGCTTTTTTCAATATTGGTTACCTTTACCTTTTTCAGTTCCTATTTGTTAAAAAGATTCAACGTTTTCCCAGGTGATTGTTTAAGGTATATGTTTACTCTTACAAAACAAACTGTATCTTTTGTCCATTATTAATAGATTTTAAACTGAACTTACCTTGTATGCAATAGATATTATATGTCAAAGCCTTATAATTTCTTTGTGTTTGTTTACTCCTCTTTTACAGGCTCTTGATGGAAATGTGTATGATCACCTCAAGGATTATTTAATAGCCTTCAGCCGGACTGAGCTAGAGACATGCCAAGCTGTGCAGAACACATTCCAGTTTTTATTAGAAACCTCCAGCAAGGTAAGTTACCTTAGTACAATATGTAATGTTATCCATTTTAGAATCTAAAATGTTTTTGCATACAAACAAAATGAAAGTACCAGTGACATTAGGAGAATGCTTTAAAGGACAAGTTTCCTGGAAACTGTATTCCTTCTAACAAAGTTCTGTTCTCCTTGATGAGTTGGCAAGAGGGAGGTGATGACACAGGCTAGCTCAGGACACCAGTCCACTGTCATGCTCGTTGCTTTTGAGAGAATGGTTTAAAGAATTTTATCTTCCACTCAGATTTTGAAGGCACTCATATGAGGGAACAACAAGGTCAGGTGTCAGTGCAAAGAGTAATAAGGGGGTACAAAGGGGACAGTAGCATTTTATAATCGAAAGAAAATGAATGGTATAATGTTTTTAAAAAATTAACCTTACCTTCTATGCTGTCATTCTTTAGTAGTAATCTTTTCATTCAAAACTGTTGAAATCCATCATCTTTACTGGCATGTCACACTGTGTACGGAGAAAATAAATGAAGTTGCTTTTCTTCAGGATCTGACAGATTAAAATTTTTTGCAGTGGAGAAACTGTCCTTTGGAAGATAAATTGTTCCTGTGATTAGTAAATGTTATTTTCCTTCTGGTAAATTCAGTGCATAGTAAATATTTCCTGACTGAATGCATGCATTTGTAAGAATATATTCATTTTATAACTGCTGTTTTAAAAGATCCAGTTCAGTTCTCTTTTTTGGCAGAGAGAGCGGGAACTGACTAATACCCTAGGAAATAGTTTGGAAGGGGATCAGGGTGTCCATCTCACAAGACAGCGTCCAAAGACAGGAGAGAAAAGGGGCACAGACCCTGCTTCTGAACTCCTCCTTATATGCTTGTTCTTGTTTTCAGCCGTCCATACCTCCAGTTCTGTTTTTAGAAAAACATTTAAAATGTTAAGTTGATACAGAAATATAAAGATCACTAGTCTGGTGCTTTGAAATCCTGTCATATTTGTATTTTCCTATATTTTTAGCCCCCAGGATCCAATAAAAGACATAAAAGGATTGATGTATAGAAAGAAGGATGGATGGATAGATGGATAGTTATGTGAAAGCAAATATAGAAAAATGTTAATTGAAGAATCTAGGTAGTGGATATATGGGTGTTTCTATACAATTGTTTTTATTTTGATGTGTGTATCTTGGAAGTTTTCCATAAGAGAATGTTGTGGGGAAAGGCCTATAAAAGCATCTTGGCTTTATTCCTTTCATGGAATAGTTGATTTTTGACTAGTGACCAAATTATTTATATTTATTGATCCATTCAGGTTTTTTGTTTTGTTTTTAATACATTTTGGTAGCATATTTTATTAGACAATTGTCCATTTCATTTATCAAATTTAATGGCATAAATTTGTGTATAAACTTGTTTGCCTCCATACGTAATTGTCTCCCTTTTTGTTTCTAATGTCTCTTATTTTGATCAGAGTTACCCGTCTATTTTATTACTCTTTTCCAAGACAAGCTTTTGCTGTACTTCTCAATGTTGTTCTTTTCTGTTTCCTTAATCTTTGCTTTGATATTCATTATTTCTTTTACTTTATTACAATTTATGTTCTTCTTTTTCAGGCTACTTTTTCTGTTAGGCCCTATGTTTTCAGTCTTTCTTATTTCAAGTAAATCCATTTAAGGCAAAAAATTTCTCCTTCTACTTTAAGTGCATTCTGTGATATGTCAGGCTTTTTTGCTGTTTCTACATTTTTCCCCCTTGTTAACCCATGAATTACTTAAAGTGAGTTTTTCCAGGTTCCATTCAATGGGAGTATGTAGTGGGGTAGCATATTTCATTTTTAATTTTATTAGAAATTGTATTGTATGATATTCATTCTAATTTTATCAGAGAGGTTCCCCTCTAACAAAATTTTTGAAAATCTCTTTTTCCAAGAATAAGTTAGGTTGGATACACCGCTTTTAGTTTATAAAACAGGTATAGGTATAGGCTTAGAAAATAACTAATATTTTACACAAAACACTTAACAATTTTCTGGAAGTTTTTAGCATATCCTCTGGTATTATCATGCTTATTTTATAGAGAGGAAAAAACTCAGGAAGTTGATGTGGCTTGCCTGAGTCACACACTCACACATAGTGTTTTCCGTGCTCTACTGCTATACTATATTAGTTCTTCAGCTTATGTATTTTTATAGAATTGAATTAAAAATGTATAAACTGATTTGGACACAGATAAGCTTTCATTTTCCTCTGCATTTACTCATATGAGTATCTTCCTCCCCAGGGATGAGGAATAAATGAGATGCTCTTACATTTAGATTGAAAGTGGTAATAATAAAAATTTAATAAGAATGGTGTAGCTGGGAGATGTGCCCTTTTGTTCCAAGGACCAGAGGAGCTCACAGCTACAAACTGTATGCCATGTGCTTTTCTGTTACAAAGAGCTTGTTATGCTGCTCTTGTTATACGCTAAAAGCAACCCAGTGATCTGATCACCCAAAAAGAAATTTGAAACCCCTTACGTTTTCATTCTACTGCGTTATTACTTTGTCTTTTGGTTGGGGGGATCCATTTTTTCCCACATAGCCAAAGATATTGGGGGGTAATCCCTACTGACACACTGTAAATGTTACAGTGCTCTCTCTATCTTTCATCCCCTGAAGGAAAACAGCCAGCCCTAGGAGCTTTTGTTTGATTTTAATTATTTATGAAGCTTGCTCTTCTCCTTAATATTTTATGAAATTCTTTGTATATGTAACTGAAGCAGATGTTGCCATAGACACTTTCTGTAGGATTGTAACTCCAAAGGTAGTTCTCCTGGCCTTTATGGTTTCTTTCTGTGTGCTTGTTTTCTGTCTGCATAAGGAAACTCAATACCAATGAAGAACGTAGCTCTTTTAACAATTCAGGAAATATCAGTGTTATTCTATATTTCTTTGGAAATTGAATTGTCTAGTATTGCCATTCTTAATGCCTTGAAGACTAACCAAAAAAGTAAACAATAAAATAAAAAGAAAAACCACGTGATTGTCTTAAAAGACACAAGAAAAGTATTTGACAAAATTTAACACTCTTTTATGATTAAAAAAACATTCAGCAAACTAGGGATAAAAGGGAACTTCCTTAACATGATAAAGAGCATTTATGAAAAACCTACAGCTAGTATCCTACTCCATGGGGAAAGACTGAAGGCTTTCTCCCCTGATCTCAAGATGCTCACTTTCACCACTGCTGGTCACCATTGTACTGTAAGTCCTAGTCAGAGCAATTAGGCAGGAAGAAGAAATAGAAGTGTCCAAATTGAAAGGGAAGAAGTAAAATTATCTGTATTTGCAGGTGACGTGATTATATGTAGAAAACTCTACAGAATCCACAAAAAAAGTACTAGAGCTAGTAAATGAATTCAGCAAAAGTTGCAAGATCAAACACAAAAGTCAGTTGTGTTTCTATACTCCATCAATGAATGAGCTGTGGCATCTGAAGAATAAAATACCTAGGAATAAATTTAACCAAGGGGGTGAAAGACTGGTACGTTGACAACTACAAAACATAACTGACAGAAATTAAAGAAGACCTAAGTAAATGTAAAAAATAAATGCTTATGGATGGGAAAATTTCATATCACTAGTATTGCAATTGGATACACAGGTGTCCTTCAACAACTATTTATTGAATGGTGCTTTAGGCAAAGTCACTATGCCGGATGCTGAAGGATACATCAGTAATGAGATTTAAGGCCTGATCTCGGTTGTCACAAGAAATGACAGAGGGGAGCAGGTAGAGACTGGAGGGAAGAATTACAAGGGGGATGAGGAAACTTTCGAGAGTGAGGAATATGTTCATTATGTTGATTGTGCTGACATTTTTACAGGTGTATAAATACGTTAAAACTTACCATATCAATAAAACTTTGCTGTCTGTCAATCATACACTAAAGTAATGCCTTTAAAGAGAGAGAGATTAGGCATATGTCCCAGAGAAGATGAAAATTTATTTTCACACAGAAATTTGCACACCAGTGTTCATAGTAGCCAAAAATTGGAAACTGCTTAAATGACCTTCAGTGAGTAAAGGATCAAATAAACTGTGGTATGTCCCTACCATGGAATACTACTGAGCAATGAAAAGGAACAAACTGTTGATACATGCAACAACTTGGATTAATTTAAAGGGAATTATGCTGAGTGAAAAAAGGCAATCTCAAAAAGATACATACTGCATGATTCCATTATATACCATTTACGAAATAACGTTTACAGAGGTAGAGAACAGATTAGTGGTTGCCAGGAGTTAGGGGTGGGGAGAGTGGATGTAGCTGTTACACAGTAGCACAAGGGAGCCTTGGGGTGATGGTTAAGTGTCTTGATTGTGATGATGGATATCTGAAGCTACACATGTGATAAAATTCATAGACTCTACACCTACCCCAAATGAGTGTGTGTGTAACTGGTGAAATCTAAATAAGCTTTATGCTTTGTACCAGTGTCGATTTCCTGGTTTTGATAACTTTGCAGGATGCCAACATTGGGAGGTGCACAGGACCTCTATGCAACTTCCTTCAAAATAAATTGTTGAGAAGGAGAAGACCAGTGACTAGCCAGTACCTCTAGTGTCCAGATTTTGTTTTCTCCTTTCTCCTACCCTGCCTATAAAAACAAAAAGCAGGGCTTTTTTGGAAAAGAGAATTGATTGTAGGTCAGGGGCACGAAATATATAAGACAAACCTTAAATAGTTTGTCATAATAGAAAACAAGGAAACTGAAAAAACTATGAAAAAAAAAACTGCTAGTCATGCCTCATAGAAAGCAAGGAAACTGAAAAACTATCAAAAAAACTACTAGTCATGTCAAAAATCAGGATGTGATTTTGCTAACCAAAGATGGGATAATTTTAGCATCAATAATGGTAATAACCGCAGTAGATTAAAACACATGAAATATTTTTAAATCTATGACTTCATAATAATAATTTATTAAAGCTATAACTGGTCATTCCTTGGTGGTTGCTAGGGAAACAACTCAATTTGAAAATTAGGTAATGAAGGGAAAGAATTAAGCATTTATCCTGCCTTATGCAAACTGTACCTCAAAGCACTAAATGATTGACTTGGACAGTTTCTCTTACAGAAGTATTCTAGCTAGTAAATGAAAAGGCACTGATAGAGTTCCTTGGTAGAATGATAGAAAAAAGAGAAAATCTCTAGTTTTTCCCACCCCTAATGGATTTAGGCAATTATCATCATAGGCCTATTCTGTTAGTTTCCTAGGGCTGCTGTACAAATTGCCATAAACTAGATGGCTTAAAAGAATAGAAATTTATTCCCTCCAAGTTCTGGAGGCTAAAAGTCAGAAATTGGGGGGTCAGCAGGGCTGCGCTCTCTCCAAAGGCTTTAGGGGAGAATCAGCTCCTTGCCTCTTCCACGTGTTCTTTGGCTTGTGGTCACATCACTCCAGTCTGTGCCTCCATGGTCCCATTGGCTCCTCTTCTGTCTGTGTTTTCTTCTGTGTGTCTTTTATAAGGACACTTATCATTAGATTTAGGGCCCACCCAGGGAATCCAGAATGGTCTCTTTAACTCAAAATCCTTAATTACATCTGTAAAGGCCCTTTTTCCAAATGAGGTCATATTCTTAGGTTCTGGGGATTAGGACATGGGCATGTCTTTGGGGGCCACCATTCAGCCCACTACAGCTGTTAATAGCATAAAAAGAGGCAAGTCGGAGTCTCGCCTTCTCATGGAAGTAAACACCACCTTGCCAAAACAAAACAACAAAAACCTGAATGCAATCAGCATCAATTTATAGCAAATACAGGAAACTAAATACTACCAGGATGCAGTCGACCAAATTCAGACTGTGGGAAACTCTACAGAACAAAAACCCAGTTTCTTCAACAAATAAAATGGAAGGAGAGAAAAAAGAGATCGAGGAAGCAACTTGTATACGAAAAGAAACCTAAGGAACATCATCCAGTTGCACTGTGGGGGCCTTATTTTGATCCTGATTTGAAAAACTTGAAAAAATATGAAACAATCAGGGAAATTTGAACACTTACTGATTGTTTTGTATTTATTGTAAATTTTAATATAGATATGTTTTTAAACAAGTCCTTGTCTTTTAGATATCATACTATAATATTTATGGATGAAATGCTATGTTTGTAACTTGCTTCAATATTATTGGGGGTGGAAGGGGTAGGTGGGTTTATAGATGAAAGAAGATTGGCCACGAGGGGATGTTTTTGGGAGTTGGGTGATGGGCACATGGGGATTCATTACTCTGTCGTCTCTACTTTTATATGTGTTTGAAATTTTCCATAATGAAAAGTTAAAATTTTGTAAAGGTTGAAACTTCCCCCTTCCAAAAAAAGAAAAAAGATGTGTAGTTCTTGAGAGGATAGATTTGGCAACCTAAAGGATGATCCTCTTAGCTTTTTCTGCCTGGTGATTAGTGAGGCTCTCAGGGCTGTATCAAGAGCTTTCACAGCTATTCTAGCTTAAAACTGGAATCCAAGAAAAGAACAAAACACATTCCCCTTTGGAATATGTTTATTCAGCCAGCCTCCCCTGACCAAATTTCCCCTACCGCTCCTCACTCCATACCATCCCTTCCACCTGGATTAAACATCACCCTCTTTTGTGCTCTCCTAGTACCCTCCACATACTTCTGTAGTGTATTTTAATTGTGGAAGCTGTTTGGCTCTCCCGATTTCCAGACTATAAATTCCTTGAAGACACTAACTGTGTTTCTAACTAACTTTATTCATCTATATATTCCCCTGCATTTAACACTGGGCCTGGTAAGCTCTCTTAATAAATGGTTGTTGAAGGAAGGGCAGGGGCGCAATAGAGAACTGGGGTTGTAGTGGTAAACAAAGTGCGAAATACACCTCCTGCTCTCTCCGTCTCCTCAATAAGTTGCTCTCCCAGGAGCACTGTGGTGGAGCCGCAGAGCTACTTGACACTTGGTTTTCTCCTTCTTCTGCCCATCCTCTGGCAGAGGTGCTAATGAGCTGTAATACACCTCAAATGAAAGATAAGTCAAGGATAAGCAATGTAGCAAAATAGAAAATGAGTTTCTGCACAATCAAATGTTGCTGATTTCTATTCTTTCCCAGGGTATATAATGCAATGAATTCTTTTCAGGTAACTGTCTTTCTGTACTGTGTGTTTTGCTACTTTTTGTGTATCAGAATTTTGCTTCTATATAACTTCCTTTCTAGTCTGTCTTCATGGTATGCTTTAAGATGGTAATTAGAATGTAACTTCTAGAAAAGGTGTTAAGAAATACTGTAAAAATACTGTTTTGTGCTATGGGTGAGGCTATCTGGCAGCTTCCTACTGAATGGCAATCTCCATAAAACAGACTTTCAGAGGCCTGGGAAACTTCAGAGCTGGGAGAGATATCAGAGACTAATGTGCTTCCCGGTTTGCACCTCCCCCTAGTAAAAAGAATAGCTTTTTGTGTAATAGCTATCTTCTTGCTGTCTGAAAATATTGCATATTGTCTAGTCCAAAAATCTGGGCTAGTTTCTAAACTAGTACTTTCCAAATTTAGATTCTTGAGAAAATAGGACACATGAGTAACAACTGTTATCTAAAATTTAAAAAAAAAAAGTATAATTATCATTTCTTTTTGACCACATAGTGTTGGATGATTTCTCATTTTTGGAAAACAGCAAAATAAATCTTAAACTTTGAAATGTAATCACTGTACATTTTAACCTTCTTAAAGACTTACGGATATTTTCTTTTCTCTTTAGGTGGTACGAGACTATAATCTTCAGCTGTTTTTACAAGAGAATGCTGTGTTTCACAAACCCCAGCCCTTCCAGTTCCAGCCTTGTGACAGTGATACTGTAAGGGAATTCCAGATCTTCATTTCAATGTTGTTAAGCTACGTTTGTGCTCAAATGACTATTATCCTTGGAATAGACAGACAAAAAATCTGAATATGTCTCATTAATTTTATAACAAAGCTGTGAAGATGCAGAGAAACTGTGACATTTCTTCTTTCTAAAATATGACTAACACATACAATATCTTTATGCTAACAACTTTCCGCTAAATAGGGTTAAATTATAAGACAAGCTACCTAAAATCTGAAAACTGAACTGAGGAAAGAAGAAAAAATATTAAATAAATTTTATTTTCAATTCAAATATAAATTATACTTTTATCCATGAAATTCTTTATATACATATCCTTCCAAAGAAATTAGTAGTTAAATTTTAACCAGAATAGAATTAATAAATAGAATAATGAATATGTGCATGCAAATAGTTTGATTGATTTTATTAAAAAATTACAGTCCCTCTATAATTCCTTTCAGATTTCTTAGAATGTTAAAGTATTAACACAAATGCTAAGTTGAGTTCGCAGTTTTTAAAAAGCAGACATTAATCATACATTTTTATGCTTGGGTTTACTCTATGAAAAATTATTGCCATTTTTGAATTTTAAGAAAAGCACTGAAATGCTAATTTGATAACATAAAAAATATATTTAACTTCGGCAAGGTGAGAAAGCACATATCTATGTGTTAGCATGTTAGAATGTCCAAGATATGCTACCACATTCTCTTAATGTGGGCAAGCCAAGAGGGAAGTCAGATTATATTGGTAAAATCTGTTGGTAAACCTAGAATCAAAACCAGGGGGGTTTATGATATCAGAATTTAATGGTATCAATTTGATAGAAAGCTTCCCCGTAGGTATCTTTGTTATTTTTCTTACTAAATTTTAATAGCTCTGTTAGCAACTGTGTAAAGAAATGTAGGTCAAAATGTTTCCCTCTAGATTATAATCCTTGCCTTTAAATTAGTGCCCTTTTTTATCAGTCAGGTTTTGCTTAATGACTCAGTGACATTGTCCTATAATTTGACTTCTTTGAAACCTGGGAGGAATGAAGCAGAGCATCAGAAGATACAGGATATGGACAAGTTTGCCAATCTAGACTTAAATTGCGACTAATTTGAGACTATTTTATCTTTGCCCATTTTCCTCAGAAAAATCAGAGTAACAGTGATTCTCATCTCACTTGTCCAAAGCCCAGCTACAACCCTATATCCTCCTCTGTTTCTAGACACTGTGCTAAATGTTCTTAGCTGTGTGTCCCTGTTTGCCTTAAAGTTCTAACTCTATGCTGTTTTCTGTCCTTGTGCAATCTTTACTGGGCAGAGTTTAAAAGCTGCCCAACTGGTGGATATTGAGCTCTCCCCTGTCAGTGCTCTGAGAATGACCATAGCTGAGGTATATGGGGGTGTGGGTCAAGGGTGGAGGGGTGGGGTGTGTGGGTTTGCATGTTAATAATGGGTGGGACTTGGTATTGGGATGATAGTTTATTTATATACACACCTGTATAAGGGGCCACGGAATGTATAAGCTAGGGCTCTCCATTTTCCCTTACAAATTGATTTCCTTTCCTGATTATGGTGAAAAGATTGAGCTTCTCATTTTTCATCTTGTGTGAAGCACCTTAGTTTTCCTCAACAGCAGTGCTGGAAAGAACCTTAGAGTTAATCTTGCCTTTATTGAAGGGGAAACTGAAGCCTAGAAAGCAAAAGAGACTTGTCCAGAGTCATAGATGAATTAATGAAACATTACAGTCATGATTGCAATATTAATGTTCTTTCTGCGTGCTACTCTGCCTTCTGAGAAGAAATGTTCAGCACGTGGGGAGAAATTAATTTTTTCCTAATGAAAAAAGATAAATGCCTATACTTTTATAAAAATCATCCCAGATTGTCAACCATTGAAAAAGTCTTTAGAATAATCATTTTGAAAATGTTTTTAACTACAAAATATGTTTGCATGTAATTTTTATTTTGTTGTAAATTAAGAATTTGTTGTAAATTAATATTCTTGCTGCCCACGAAGAATAAAATCCCAAATAATTACTTTTGCTCAGTATGGATTAGTACTGTCCTTCCCTGTGAGAATGGAGCCATTGTTTATTTGATTTTCTGGTTTCCTCTTAGAGGTGGTAGCACTAAGCCTGTTGTGGAGTAGAAAGCTCCAGTGAGTGCCCATCAACTCACTGTTTCTGCCAGGCGAATATAGGACTTGTAGGAAGGACTAATCGATACCATCTTCTGTTGTATTTCTGAAATTGCTATTGTTCCTATCCCATTTTGAAGCACATTTCAATTCAACAGACCTCAGCTCCTACTCTCTGTACCAATGTCTCAGATAGCTACTGAGGATACCTACTCCATGTTAGGCTACAGACCCTGAACTAGATGAGCTCACTAAACATGTATACAAATAAGTAAGATGTAATAAGGCAAGTGCTGTATAGAATAGAATGCTACTGCTGTCCAGTGATGGGTACAGTTAATGCGTCTGTATGTAGTGCAGTTCTTTTACAATTTTATTGAAGCACATTTACATATCATATAGCTCATCTTTTCAAGTGTATTATTCAATGATTTTTAGTAAATTTACCAAATTGTGCAACCATCGTCATATATAAGTTTTAGAACAGTTTCATGACCCCAATAAGATCCCTCATGTCCATTTACCGTTAATTCCTAGTCCGCTACCCCAGGAAACCCCTAATCTATTTTCTTTCTCTGTAGATTTGCCTTTTCTAGACATTTCACACAAGTTGAATCATACAATATGTTGTCCCTTATGTCTTGCTTCTTTTGCTTAGCATAATGTTTTTGAGGTTCGTTCATGTCATAGAAAATATCAATAGTTTGTGCCTTTTTATTGCTGGGTCGTATTCCATTGTATGAATATATTACATTTTGTTTATCTCTTCACTAGTTGATGGACATTTAGGTTGTTACCCACTTTTGGCTATTATGAGTAATGCTGCTATTAACATTGATGTGCAAGTCTTTGTATGAATGTGTTCTCATTTATCTTGAGTTGCTGAGTCTATGGTAAATTTAGTTTAGCTTTTTATGGAACTGCCAAACTGTTTTCCAAAGTGGCTGCACCATTTTACATTTCCACCACCATTGTATATGGGTTCTCACTTCTGCACGTCTTCACAACCTTTTGTTATTGTCTGTCTCTTTGATTACAGCCATCCTAGTGGGTATGAAATAATCTCTCATCGTGGTTTTGATTTGCATTAACTTAATGACTAATGAGGTTGAGTATCTTTCCATGAGCTTATTAGTGGTTTACTTTATTTACTTTGGTAAAATATCTATTCTCAAATCTTTCGTCTATTTTCTGCTTGATTGGCTTCTTATTATGGATTAGATCTCAAAGAAGAATTGAAGTTTACTCTGCCGTGATTGCAAAACAACATGCCAGGAAGTGAAAAGAACAATTGAAAATAATAAAAATAATAGGTGACATTCAGTAAAGGTTTATTTCATACTAGACATTTTTCTAATTGCATTACCTGTATTAACTCATTTAATCCTCACAACGACTTTATATTCTAGGTGCTATTTTTAATCCTCATTTTAAATTTGAGGAAACTAAGATTAAGAAATTTGCTCAAGGGCCAGCCCGAGTGGCCTAGTGGTTAAGTTAAGCACACACCACGTCTGTGGCCTGGGTTCAGTTCCCAGGCATGGACCTACACCACTCTGTTGGCAGCCATGCTGTGCTGGCAGCCCACATACTAAAAAATAGAGGAAGATTGGCATGGCTGTTAGCTCAGGGTGAATCTTCCTCAGCGGGAGAAAAAAAAATTTGCTCAAGGTCACTCAGCCAGTAAGTGTTGGAGCCAGAAAAGTTTGAAAATGCATTACCTACCCTTGAAATAGCAAGTAGTCTTGGGATGGTGATGGAGAAGTTGAGTAACACCATAAATGTGGGTTGCAACCAGATTTTGTGTTTCAGTTTTATATATGGTACTATATGGAGAACTACCATATATAAATGTTTTTATATATGGTATATATAGGTTTCTATATATGGGAATGTTTTCAAGTAGGACAGTCATATGATGAGGTCCATTGCAGATGGAGTGCCCCTGCAGGACAGTATTGTTCCTTAATGTCATTTTGAATTAGAAATTTGAACTGCTTATGGGTTTAACATATTCAGTTTTCATTCACTCGATAGATATTTATTATATATACTTTGCATATACCCTTGCCTTACATAGAAAAGAGTATTCAATAAATATTGATCTAGATTTAGGTAAGATATATTTAAGAAAGCCATAGGACTTTTAAAGTTACTACCTTGATAAAATGTAACTTATTTTCTTCTGAATATTTTCATATACTGTCTTACAATTAAAAAAACTTTTTAATATAATCCATTTCAAATCGTAATATTTTCCTTACAAAAGTCTAAGGTGTCCAGTTGAAAACTTTTAGTCACAATGTTACCATCAGAATTTAATCCTTGAAATTATCACACTCTTGTTTTCTTGGCTTGTCTTTTATTACCTGCTGATGAATCAAAATTCCTTTTTCTTTTTCTGTTAATATATGATTATTTTGACTCATGCTTTAGAATGATATACCAAAATGAACTGGTCGAAATGGTTTTATAAAGCCACAATTATGTCTATTCTGTACAGCCATAGAATTAAATTGGGAATCTTAGTATTAACCATAAGATGGTTACAAGTGACACTGATCAGTGGCAAGTTTTGTCTGATGTAGTAACTTAGTAGCTATATCATGGTTAATACTGAAAGATTTCTTTGTCTATTTTTCCATATAGAGTTATTGATTTCTTAAGTGCCGTTTTTTTATATCCTCAAATACCATTTCTCAGATGATACCAGAAAGTCAAAAATCCTTTCTAGAAAGAGTAAAGTACACCTTTCTTTGCTAAAATGAAGGTTTTTAATGCACAGTTATTCTGAGAAGGATACGAAATGTACCCTAAAATTCCCCTCCCCCCAAAAAGGGATATTCTATGAGGGAGAATTGACAAGTACATCTATTAGAATCTCAATTTTGGAGAGTCATTCAGCTATCGCGTGGGTCATACTTGTGTTAGAGATTCATATAGGTGTTATACAATGAGAAATCACTGGCTTTGGAGTCATATCCTGGCTGTGCCATGTACTGTGTTTATTTTATTTGTGTATTTATATGTATATTTAACCTCTCTGATTCAGCTTCCTCATATGTAAAATGACTACCTAATTGGGTTTGAAAATTAAATGACATACTTAAGCATTTGACTCAATGCCTGGCACATAGTAGATATAAAATGAATGTTGACTGCCTTTCTTTCTTTTGTTTTTTTTCCCTATCTTTCTACAAGACAAATGTATTTTATTTTTTTAAGTTATGTCCCTAATTCCTACAGGAAATAGCAAAATATCAAATATAGAAGACATTACAAAGATTATGAAATCTTGCAACACTTTTGTAGTCATGATCCCCAGCTCTCAACTCCCTTATCAGCTGAAAGTCCCTTGGGACGTCTGCTCTCCTATTTTATTCCACAACGTAGATCTCATCAGCCTCTCTCTCAGCAGTTATAAACCTAAAAGGCAGTCTGTGTGGAATAAACAGTAGCCAGTAGCTAACAATTAGTGTCCATTCTTACTCCTCTTATCATAAGTACATAACTTGCACTTTTCACCACCTCTGCCCTACGTGCATCTCAGTGTGTCTTCCCTTCCTTTATGAAAACTGGTGATGTGTGCCCTTAGGGAGCATTTTCTCACATCCTGTGAAAAAGGACAAGGTCAGCCTGGGATGGGAAATAATATGGGAAATACACACATCCACAAAACTTAGGTAAGTATGATCTATACAGGCAGGAAAAACTTAAGAAAACCTTTCCCCCAAATTTCCTGATAGGAATGGAAAGACCCTTTCCTCTTTACCTTCTCTGAACTGCAAATAATAACATCTTTACAGATATCAAAAAGCTAACATTAAATTTCTGACATATGATCTTTTCCTGTTATTTTAACCACTAGTTTTGAAATTTAATTCTGCTCTCTGTAAACTAACAGTTAAGTAAATTACCACTTGCTGTAATTTAGGACTTTTGCTGTTAAAGTTTCACTTAAGTGGGGCATTTTATGCATTAATTAAAAAAATTTATAATATATGTAAATTAGACCATCATGCTGTACACCTTAAACTTATACAATGATATATAACAATTATTTCTCAATAAAACTGGGGAAAGAATAAATATTTAGCAAAAATTGCCCTCGTCTGTAAAAGAGTGTGTAGGGTTAATATACCATGCAGGAAATTTACCTGAAATTTCTCATTGTTATGAGTGGCTCTTTGTGCTGATGGAAATCTTGTATGGCATATAGCAATGGCTCATAAACATGAAAGTATTGTGATAGCGAATTTGTGAAAATCTTACTGCTGAGTAAATAAGTACCATCCTCCTACACATAGACTGGCCACAGTAACCAAAAATGGAAGGCTCTGATTATAGACATGAGTGTTGCTCTCCAGAGTCAACAGGTGACAGTCAGGTGTTCAAAGCGGGCTGTCCTAAGTTATTCAGCCTTTCAAAAAGGACTTATCTGCTTTTCATAGAAAACCTACCATCTATTATAATAGGTCTTTCTCCTGGTCTGGTACCTTCTCTAACCATCCAGAGGTATCCAGAGCTTGCCATGGATGCCTGGGGAATGCATTGACTTGCAGGAGCCTGGAATTTCACTTTTTTATCTAACTTGTGATTGTAGCTCTTACAGCAAAGTCTCTGTAAGAGTTACCAAAATAAAGGTACACTCCTCATGCGGCTGTACTATTCACTCATGCCTCTAGACAGTCTAAAGGTACCAGATACAAGGTTTTTGTTCTGTTTTTATGTCATAACTCAGGGACATATTTTTCTTTTAGATTTACCTTTGATGTTCTAAGCTAAGACAAAAGAAGGGTGCTCCTTTCTCAGAGTTCTCATCAGTTCCTCACGCCAGCCTTACTGGAATTGTATATCCTTTTCCACAGTCTTCCAGAGTTTTCCAGAAGTATCCAAAAGCTCATGCCACACTAATTGTCCTCAAGTTTACTCCCCTGAGAGGCTAGTTATCTGTAACTATGGATAACTAACCCAGTTATCCAGATTAGTTCCCACTTCTCTGTTAAGTGAAAGAGCTGCTATCTAAGCATTGCTGGAATAAAAATTATGTCTCATAAGGAATACTGCTCCACTCCTCTCCCAGGTGTGTGGTATATTTAAAGTATGTGACTTAGAGGCCCGCCATCTGTTATCAAAAGGCTTCGGCCAGATGTATTTCAAAATTCGGAATTTTTCAGGTTAAGAAAGGTGATCCATGTATCATATGTTGCATAATACCCTGAGGAGGGTGTGGGGAAACACCCCATTATTAAACACAGAATTTTTGCAGCAAAACATTTGAATATTTATCCTAAATGAAATAAATAAAAACTGTAAATAACGTCTATTTAGTTCAAGTCAGATTTTGCCACAAATGAGTTTTGTCTCCAAACTTACCCAAAAAGCCCTGTGATTTTCAGAGCATTTTGAATTTCAAAATCACAGGATTGTGAACCTGTATAAACATGAGTGCTAGGAATACAATAGCCTACGAAGATCCAGATGCTTTTTACTTGAAGAAGTCCTTTTGAGAACAAGTAATAATTAACTTTCTTGAAATAATTAACAGTATATTATTGAATTTCATAAAGAATAAGATGGATCAAATATTTAACACAATACATTTCCTATCTGTTAATAAACTGGAAAATGCAAGTAGTACAAATTCCTTGAACGAGGGTTAATAAGATTGTTTCTGGCACATGATATTGGCATGACAGTCCTAACATTGTCTTGTTTTGGAGTTGGGTTGGAATGCTAGTGTTTTACTGTTAGTGGTTTCAATTCATCATATGTGACCATCTGTTTTGCTCTCTTTCTAATGGTTACATTTTGGTTACAGACTTGAAAAATAATGATTGTGTTTCTGCTGTGAAAATCAGCTATTCTATCCCTATTCACTTTGCTCTTCTGCACACAGGTTCAGATATCTGTTTGAACCTTCTGTGCCCTGTGTTAACCTTAAAATGAACTGAAATCATACCTTTAGAGGATATCTAAGGACAAAGTAGTTAAGATGACATAAAGACTAATATTTCAAGAATATTGGACTGTTAATTTCTGTAGTGTAGTTCTTTAAAGTTATTTAATAACTTTATAAATTTTTTCAAGACTTATGTTTTAATATTGCATTCTAAAAGGACTGGAAATTTTTAAAAGCTTAACATTACTAGGCTCTGAAAGCCTGCTCAAACTCACTTGAAACACTTTGGCTTTTTTTTCCCTAAAAACAAAATTAAATCAAAAGATATCTTACCTCTAAGTGAAAGCCGTGCCAGAATTTCATTGAAAGGAAATTTGTAATTTTAGCAGTCTTTTTCAGTTTTACAGTCTCTATGTTACCAATATTACATTGGCTAAATAGAGCACTTAGTAAGACAGTATGGTCATATAAAGATAGCAAGGAATTTGAAGTCAAAGAGATCTCACTACAAGCTCCAGCTCCACCACTTACTGGCTAAGTGGTTTTGGGAGAGAAACCCTTTCTGAGCCTAGATGTCCACACCCATAAATTGAGAAATTCTCTATTAGGATGGTTTTGAGAACTAATATATGTAAAGCAGTTAGCACAGAGCTTAAATATTCAATGTGATACCCTTTTTTTTTTTCAAAATAACATAGCTTTATAGATTTCTAATTATAAAAAGAAGGTTTTTCACCTGGACTCTCATTATTCAAAGGTAACCACCGATTACATTTGGTCGATAGCCTTCTGCATCTCTCTCTGCAGGTACATACTCACATAGATATGAACACACAACTTTACAGAAGTAGATTTATAATATACAGGCATAAATTTAGACTTTTTTTTCTGTTCAACATTGTGTCATGGCTATCTGATATCCGCAGGAGTATCCATACCCACTAACCCTCTCAGAAATTTGACATCCTGCACCTCCCATCAAACAGTTTGTTTTTATATTGTTCATCTCCAGTACCTCCTAAAGGTTATACCTTGTCATGAATTTAAAGTTCCAAGAAAATTAAAATTATGTTTTGAGAATATTTTAAAACTTTTTACAGGACCTGCTCTTGGGTTAGGCTAGGCTCTCAGATAATGCTCAGAAGAAATTTGATATTCAGAGCAGTAGCAGTAGAATAGCATAATTTCTGGTTCTCATACTCAGAGAAACACAATATTCCCAGTGGTAACAACCAAGACGTGAGCCTGTTTGTTCTCTTAAAATTAATTGCAGCAGTAGTGAGAATCCGAGATTTCATCTCATCTTCAGATGTCTTGATTTTTAAGTGAGGAAGCTGAGGCCCAGAGAGGAGGTAAAGTACATTAGCCAGGATGACACAGCTAAGGTCTCTTTGGAGAGTAAATATGTATACAATGTGAATGTATTTGAGGAATAAATGTATTTCAGATTTCAGTGGCTACTTTTTAAGGAACAAATAAATTTATAAAAATTCCTCAATTTGGACATTCAAAAAAATTTCCTTCCTCAGTCATCCATTTTGAATGGATTTTGTCATGGGAATTTAAATGTGAAGAAGGAGACCTTTTATGGTACAAGTGGGAGAGAGATCTCGATCCTAATGTCACCTTTGAGAACCTATGTTAAAATGCGTGGCACTCAGTAAATTAGTTCCCTTTCTCTTCTGTTCCTTCTTCCCCACACAAAATACTCTCCTTCATCAGTTAGAAACTGATTCTAATTAGGTGTGTCATCTCTGAAGGCACCATCCTAGTATCTGGAGACCTGGCCCTCACTTCAGAATCAGGGCCTCAGGTTATCTTTGTGTAACCAGCCTTTACCCAGGACACTCTGTGTACTATCAGGCACGTGCTGGATGCCAGGAAGGCATCGCTGAGACCCTCAAATTGCCGGAAGACGAGCAGGAGACGTTCACGCAGCAGTCACGGTATAAGGTGGTATCTGCCTGACAAACAAGTGACTGAATCAACATAATGGAGTTTGTCAAAAGTGAAGGAGCCCCTGAGTCTGTCTGGAAAAGTCGGGGAAGATTGCACAGAGAACGCAGCACTTGAACTGAGATTTGAAGGAGGACTAGAAATTTGTCTGTAGACACAAAAGACAGGGCAGTTATCCTAACCAGAGACTTGTGTTTAGGCTGACATTCATTTTCCAGGAAAAGGCCCATCTGCTTCTGAAATTTTTTTACTAAAACTTGTATGATTTCTAAGATCCAATGTTTCCAAAGATCTGAAGAATCTCATTTAGTTGCCCTGACTTCCCTGTGTCATCCAGACTGACACAGACAAATGAAAAACTACCTATCCTGGACTTAAGTGTCTATAGGAAGGTCCTTGTATAGCATTTCTCTCCAGTTTGTAATTTATTTGCATTATTTTTGTGCTACTATTATTCTGAGAATTGCTGTATTATTATATATGCCTCTTTAAAAATAAGTTAAATAAGTGAACTTTTCCACAGCTGGGCTACAGTGCTGTTTGGTATTTAATTTGTAAATTTTCATATTCTGTTTCAAGAAGATAACAGTGTTCTTTAAATTATTGTGTTTAATAGCTTATATGTTACTATTCTTTTATGTGTTTAACTACTTTTTTAAGAGGGAAAGGAAAAATGTTAAAAGAGTGAACCGAAGATTAAATTAGCCAACATTTTAAAAAGAAGCAGTTCCTAGCAGTTCCTTTGCTGGAATCAACCACTGCTAATACCACCACCTTAAAAGCTAATGATCTTCACCAGATTTCTGATTTGTATGATCTTCGGTAGTGGAGGCGACGTTAGAACCTTTCTCTGTGTTTAACACCCGGGCTGCGTTTGCCTTGTGTGAAATTCTTGTTCGTCTAGACCTGTGTTATAGGAAGCTTCCGCATGTCTTTCAATTGCTTGATTTCAGAATTCATGAAAAAGATAAATTAATTTGAATTTTAGTTATGTGTCATTCCCTACCCAGAGGATCCCAAATCACATTTCCCACTCAGTGGCGTTTGTTGTCTGTCCTGATCATTGGGCACTCCTGTCTGAGTAATGGTAAACCCATAGTGAATGAGAAAAAAGCCCTGTCTTTACTTCCCCAGTACTTAAGCACAGATAATGTTCAGTAAGAAAGTACAGATCCTGTGTGGGCAAATTGGGCTATGGCCTGTCTGCAGCCAGCACACATTTTAGACCTATCTACCTGTTCCTGAAATGTTGCTTGATAATAAAAATTGTTTCTCCATCAGTTGCCTCCTTTCTCATATACTCTACTCCTTACAAGTTCATACTCTTTTGAGATCTTTCACTATATTTTCAGTCTTATTTTTTATTCATTCTTTGGGCTATCAAGAGCCTGGGAATTATTTGGATTTTAAAATTAACAATAATGAGAAAATTTTTTGTTTCAAGTAGTTTTCAGTTGGGTCTTTAACATTAGTGATTACCATTTATTGGATACTTAATATATGTAGATACTATAAGAGAATGTTTAAAATATGACCTCATTTTATCCTGATAATCCCAATGAGATAAGTGGTATTTTCACTAATTTTCAGATGTAACTAAGACTCAGATTAACTAACTGCCCAAGATCATAAAGTTAGTAAATGGCATAGAGGATTAAAACTAGGTCTGTCTGGCCTAACAGCCTGTACGTGGGCTCTGTCTTCGTACGTCAGGTTCCTCTGGCTAATGTAGATTGCGTTTGCATCTATGTCCAGGGTTTAACATTTTAAACCCTACCTTCTAAGGACAGATATAAATTTAAATGCCTAGATCCTTTTGCAAATCAGAATATAACAATCAAGTTGGTTCCCAGATTTCTAATAGCCCAAAGAAGGGAATCAGAATATAAAATGTAAAGTTGGTTAGATTTGGGTTTTGATTCTTTTGCTCTATTTCAGTTCATTTATCATTATATAATCTAGCTTTAGCTGAAATGTCTGCAGAGAGTAAAAGTTTTTCCACTTTTCCTATAATCCCCCCAACAAAAATATTAAGTTTTTAGTTCAATTTATCAAATTATACTTACTCTACCAATTTTGAGCTATGTGATCTTGCAAAAGTCATTTTTTTAAGATCTTCCCACCCTAAAATTTTGCTTCTTTTTGTGTTAAAATCCTCTTTGGATGATTCATATTTAAGAAATTGTTTTCTCTCCTAATTATTTTAATAAAGATTGTTTTTCATGTGTTCTTAAGAGTTCAGAGAAAGGTTAAAGTAGTTTGTGGTTAAGAGCTCTGATTCTGCAATCAGACTTGTGTAATAAAAGTTGTAACATTTAATATCTAGTAGACACTGGAAATTTTACATAACCTCTCTGAGCCTCCATTTCCTTTTCTATAAAATGGCTGTGTGACTCATAAAATTGCTATAAAGTTAATGTGAAGCACTTTCTACAATACTTGCATAATAGGGGTTAACTATGACTGTTATTTAAGTTTGTTCTTTGTAAAATATAACGACAGCATTTTAGGACTAGAAGAAACCATTAGTGATCATTTGATCTCGCACGCCTGTCTTTCCTATGTCAATAAAGCCCAGAGGAAGGTTAAAAGCTAGTTTGAGGTTTGGTGGTAAGTTGGTGATGGACCTGAAACTAAATTAAACCCAGCATCTTTGCGGGTGGAGAGTTTGTGTTGCTATTATTGTATTGTTTCATTGTGTTCTTTTCACTTCTATCCAATGATTCTTTCTTTAATCTCATTGAAACTATTGAGTTGTTTCCATTTTTATCTATGCAGCTGTTTTAGTGTTATAGTAGGTTGGCATGAATACTTTTTTCTTCTTTGCTTAGCTTAGCTGGCTTTCTTCACTTCCAAAATGGATCAGTCCACAGTGTTAGAGATGCAGCTTTAATATTCAGCAATGTAAGGCAAAAACCTGTGGTCATTCATGGTTTCATACTGTCCTCTTAGTCTTCTGCTAATGTTCTGTGACATGAGACATTGCTTCCCACCGTATTGGAATATGCCTCCTGTTTTGAGTGCTGTTAAATGAAGGCCCTCTGGTCCAGCTGCAAGATGGTAGTAATTTCAATAAGGATAACAATACTTTTCTCTCCATTCTCTCTTGTGTTGTAGAGCCGACAGTTAGAATCAGAAACGGGGACCACAGAGGAGCACAGTCTAAACAAGGAGGCTCGGAAATGGGCCACACGTGTGGCACGTGAGCACAAAACCATCGTTCACCAACAACGGGTAAGTGGAAGAGAGAGTCTTAGGCTATAGAGGAGAATCTGCTCCCAACCTCATTCAGGTTGTTGGGTCTACACTGAGCTTGAGCCACATGTCAAACCAATTTAAGGAGCTGGATTTTATTCATATGGAAAATATCCTATGTATGTTTTCTCTGTAATTTCTCATGACTCAACAGTATACTCTCGGCTATCTACTTAGCTTGGAAATTCCTTCAGCCCTCTAGCAGCACGCAGTGTCGGTACTGTTGTTATCAGAATCCAGTTTCTTATAAGTCTAGAACTGAGGTCGCTGTTTCCTTCCTGGCTGTCAGATGGGGGCTACCCTTAGCTCCTGAAGGCCACTCACTCTGGTTTTTGCGGAGGGACATCTTAGAGCCAGCAATGGTGCGTGGAATCCTTCTCATGCTTGGCATCTCTCTGACTTCACTGTTGGCTCATTTCTCATCTCTCTCCAGCTGGAGAAAGTTCTCTGCTTTAAGGGGTCATGTGATTAGATTGGGCCCACTCAGATAATCCAAGATACTCTCCCTATCTTAAGGTCCATAACACTAATGTATCTGCAAATTATATCTTATTTATACACACTTCCAGGGATCAGTGTGTGGACATCTTGGGAGGCCATTCTGCCTACCATAATAATAAAATAAGACAACAGTACCTATCATCACCACTGCTTTTCACTGTTGTAAGAGGATTCAGTCAATGTGTTAATGAAAGAAAAATAAGGTGTTTAAATATTAGGAAAAGATACATCTATCATAATATTTGGATGATGTGATTGTTTACCTTCAAAAACATGAGACCCAACTGTCAAACTATTAATAGTAATGAGAGTTCAGTAAGGTGAATAGATCCAAGACTATATACAAAAATCATGTTTTCCTATTAACTAGAAATAATAAATTGTAAAATGCAATTGGGGAAAAATTATTCACCACAGCCATAAAATACTGATGAATCAACCAATGTAATGTAATGACCTATAAGAAGACTTTTTTTTTTTTACCAAAGAATATAAAAGAAGACATGAGTCATTGGAGAGATGCAAAAACTGTGGATATTTATTAAATGTATGTAATTTTAATGCAATCCCAATGAAACTGAAAATATATTTCTAAGAGAACTTGACAATCTGGTTCTAAAATGTGTCGATTTTTTTTTTAGTGTATAAGAATAGCCAAGAATAACAATAATGAGACTATGTGCCTTAGCATGTACTGCAACATACAATAGTGACCATAGGAATCAAAACTGTGGTATCCTACAAGAGTGAACTAATATATCAAAGAAAATGATCTGTGTGTATGTGAACCTTTAGATACTGCTTCAAACCGACCAACCATAAACACTCATTCTGAGGCACGCAGGGAAGTTTAATGATGAACAGCATATTAAGGCCTCCGAGGAATTGTTGTTAGGTCCAATAATGGTATTGTGGTTGTATTTTCTTCTTAAAGTTTCTATTTTTAGAGGCTTTTTCTGAAGCATGTACAAGTGAAATGACATGATGTCTGGAATTTGTTTTAAAATGCTTTAGCAAAGAAGAAAAAAGAATAGGTAAAACAAATGTGGAAAAATCTTAACTGTTGAATCTTGGTGATCAGTATATGGGAGTTCATCATACTAGTCTCCTTACTTTTGAGCATGTTTTAAATTTTTCATAATATAATGCATACTAATGGCATTTCAAATCTTTGGGGAAAGGATTTATTCAGTAAATGATATTAGAGCAATTGTCTGTGAAATAGACATATGGGAAAAAGTATAAAGTTAGATTCCTCCCTTCCACCATATACAAAATAAATTTCAGAGAAATTAAAGAGTTAAGAGCTAAACATAAGATTATTAAAAGCTAGAAAAATATGGGGGCCAGCCCCGTGGCCGAGTGGTTGGGTTTGTGCACTCCACTTCGGCCGCGCAGGGTTTGTTGGTTCGGATCCTGGGTACAGACCTGTACACCGCTTGTCAAGCCGTGCTGAAGAGGAAGATTGGCAACAGATGTTAGCTCAGGGCCAATCTTCTTCACCAAAAAACGTTAAAAAAAAAAAACTAGAAAAATGTAAAATATTTTTGATATATTACAGATGGCTTCTTAAGTAAGACACAATATCCGGGAGCCATAAAGGAAAAGATTACTACATGTGACCACATAAAAACTAAAAATTTCTGTAAAACAAAAGAACTTTAAAAAGTTAAGAGAAAAGGAATAGAATGAGAAGAAATATTTGTAACATAAATAACAGAAAAAGGACTAATATCTGGAAATAAATATATTTAAATAATTTTTAAAAAGACAAAAAAATTAGAAAAATGGACAGAGGATACAAACTGCCCATTTTAAAAGTAGAAGTACAGAGGGCCAGCAACATATGAAATGATGCTCTCTTACAGAGAAATGAAAATTGAAACAGTGAGATAATCTTTATTTGTATATCATATTGGCAAACATTTCAAAGACTGACAGTATCCAATATTCACGAGATACAGAGAAATGTACTCTCACATGCTATTAGTAGAATAGGCGTAAAACCTTTTAGGGCGATTTGGCAATGTCTATTGAAATTAAACTGTACAATTTCCACTTCTATGTTTTTGTCTTAAATAAGTATTCCCATATGTGTTCAAAGAGTCATTGACTAGGTTGTTTGTACAGTGCTATTTATAATATCAAGAAATTTGAATATTCAAATAGCAATAGGGTAAGAGTAAATAAAACATAGTATAAACTATTGAATTTATGGATTAATTAGAGAATAAAGTCAATCTTTTTGTACAAACATAAAAAGATTTCTTAGACATATGGTGGAGATGATAGATCTCATTTTGTTATTTTTTTACATAGAACTATGCAAGTATGTAGGAAATACATAAGAAATGGTTTGAAAACTACACATACACTGATGGGACAGGGGTTACCTTTGGGTGGGGGACATGTGGTGGCATGTGCAGATATAACAGAGACTTTCTGCCCTTTTGTATTAGTTGTTTTGCAGCAATATTTTATAGTCATGTAATTCTTAAAAATTAAAATGTACATATCACAAACGTACAATCCAAGTAAAGTTTGTAAACTGTGCCAATGTCAATTTCCTGGTTTTTGTGTTGTCCTATGGTTATGTAAGTTGTTGCCACTGGAGGAAGCTGAGAGAAGGGACTCTCTCTGTACTACTTTTGCAACTTCCTTTGAGTCCATAATTATTTCACAGGTTTTTTAAATAAATAAATGAAAAAATTAAAGGTTATAAACGGAACGTGGCCACTTGTCACTGAAGTCTTTTAAAGTATCTAAATACTCTAGTCACGTAAGAAAAAGTCATCATTTTCCTGTTTTCTTTACTAGGTTCTAGATGATCTGGAATGTCATGGAGTTGCAGCATCAGAACAAAGCCGAGCAGAAGTGGAACAGAAAATAGATGAAGCTAGAGAAAATATTCGTAAAGCAGAGGTGAGGGGTAGCTAATTGTGACATTTTGCCCAGCTCCAACAACATCACTGCTGTGATATATACCTTTATAATTCAGTTTCTATACGCTGATTAATTTGAAGATGATTTACCACCTTCATCTGTGTCCACGATGTTATTTTTGAATATCTGCTTCATATAGGTAGTACACATAACAAAAACACATGAGCCCACTATGAAGAGTTTACAATCATGAAATAATAAGTAACAAAAGAATTGTCACAATGAAGATATTAATTTTAAAGTTTTCACAAGGTACATAATAAATCAGTCAAATTAATGGTATAGAAATTGATATTTATTCAGTCCAGAGCCTAGAAAAGTCTCCCCCATGTAGAAGGTTCTCTGGATCCAGGGCATAAACTGATCTTTTAAGAAGAAAGAAGACTTGGTTAAGCAGACAAGGCAAAAAAAGTTACAACAGTGGATTTTAGTGTTTTGAGGGGTCAGGGGACCCTTTGAGGGTTGTATGAACATGTGAAATGCTCTCTCCCACAAAAAAAAACATACATTTTGTGTACAATGTCCAGAAGTTCATGTCTCCTAGGCTAATATTCCCTGACCTAGAGGGGGAAAATTGAGATGGAAAGAAAGAAGTTACTTGCAAAGGAAGAAGACATAGGATATAGTTTGGCAGTTGGATTTGATTAGTGTAGAGGATTTGTGTAAGGAAATGTGGTAGAAAGTAAGTAAAATAATGGTGGTTAGGACCAGTTCATGGAGATGTGTACATACTTTGTGGATAGCATCTACCCAATGCAGATGGTGAAGGGGTGTGGAAGTAGACATTTAAGAAGACTGAGAGTAGCCAGCCCTCCAGGAGAATATGTTCTTGTTAGGAAGGCATGAAGAATGGCAAGAATAACTAAGACTGAAGTGTAAGTACCAAGGAGTGGTCCACGCAAGTATACTTAATACTTAAGAAACCCAGAGGACACCGAGATCACTGTGGGAGGAATTGTTGAGACAGGTAACACAGAAGAGGTAGGACTTAAGATGGGTATTGACAGGTAAGTAACATTTGATTAGTCAGAGAAAAAGGGTAGCACAGATTTTTGCCATGCAACCTCAAGAGGCTGAACTTGAACCAAAAGAAGAAGGTAGGGAGGCAGATTTGAGCTCGGTATTGGGAAATGCTTTCTAACAGTCAGATCTGCCCGATGTCAGAGTAAGCTCCCTTGGGACATAGTATAGCACTATAAGTGCACAGGAAGATTCTGGGAAAACATCTGTCAGGGACTTTATATAAGGAATTCTTGCATTGGTTGAGAGTGAATCTAAACTAGTGATTTTCAAATACCCCCTCAGGCCTCGAAAGGTTTTGAGGAAGTATTTCAGTGGTTGGTTGGAGTGGCATGGGGGAGTGAGGGGAGAGGCAGCATAGGCAAACATAGGGAATATTAGCATGTTTCTGGCACAACCCCATGGAAGTGATCTGAACCAGAAAAGTCTGGCTGTCTGCCTGGTCTAGAGAAGTCCCAGTAACCCCAGCTCACCTTTGTTCCTGGCACATGACTCACAGCCTCCATAGTGAAGACAGCAGGGTGTACAATAAATAGCCTTTTTCTCTCTGAATTCAGGGTCATGGCTAAACCACTATGCTAGTGTGCTGGCCAAGCACTGTTGGCAGGCCCTTGCCTAGTTTCAGAAACATTGGCTTCTGTAGAAGAATTTTTCCTGTTGTTTGTTTCTCTAAACTCTGGGTAAAGCCAGTTTCAGAGCCCTGGTGGAACAGGACAAGTCTCAGAAGTTTTGTGAAGGGTGTGTTCTCTCTTGTATTTTCCATTTCCAGACTCCATCTGTGGTGTCACCGTCTGGTACCCTAGAGCCACCAAACCCCCAGCAGTAGCAGTAGTAGGTATCAGTCATACAAAGTATGCATTTAGGCTGAATGACTTGTTATTTCCATGAATGTACTAACCTTCCCTGTGTTTGTTAGCTTCAAGCTAAAAATATGAAGTGAGATTCCCACAACAGAATGTCTCATCTCTCCTAATACCAGTATTTAAGTCTGCATTCTCAAAGATAATTTTCTTACCAAAAATACAAAATATGCTAAAAACCGTGATGCCAGATCCATTATCTCAATTTTGAGAATCTGTGAAATGTAGTCAGTCCTACTGCTGTCTTAAAATATCTCACTTGATTTCCACTTACCAGATACAAAGAATAACCCAGCTAAAATTAAAAGGCACATATAAGGGTAGTATTGGGGTGGTACTTACAGGATTGTCATAACGAAATTCTTGGATAGACTAAACCACAAGAACCTTCAGAGGAATTGATAATAATGGTTTCATAGATTCCCTTTTTCTTTCTTCTGCTAGTGTACTTGGATTTTCTCTTTCCCTTCAAAAGTCATTTACTTTATTATAAATACCTGTACAAAAGGGAGAAAGCTAGTTAAAATTCCATTATATCCTCCCTGTTTGGTTTTTAACTCCTGGCATGAATGTTACCCTCACTTGTTGGTTAATCTTCTTTATCCAGTCTTTTCTATATTGTGTTTCCTTTCAGTGATGCTAATTAGAATGAAAACCTTTGTGGCACTCGGTAATATAAATGGCCTGTGCTTTTCCAAGTGGTAGAGATTATATAGTGATTAATTAATTATTGTCTGGTTAATTTGGGAGCAAATTCACTAATTGATTGGTTTAACAGATACTTAATAAGCACCTGCTGTGTGCCAGATACTGATGAATACACTAGACATATAGTGATGAACAAACTATTGTTATATGATCTCTGTGACTGTGACAAGAATATTTGTACCAGATATGCTACTGTCTGCAGCCCCTGACTAGTTCAAGAATTGAAATGAGGCAATAGCTGCTTAAATTAAACTCTAATAACAATCTTCTTAGTCTGGTATTTGGGTATTTGAATTTTTTGAAATGCCTTTTGTCATACAGACACACACACATTCTTCATCTGACATGTGATACCTATTTTAAAGAAACCAAGAGTTTTAAAAGCCTTCTTCTTTGAAGCTTTACATGACTTATGTTGTTCCAGGACACAATTATTTTTCATATGTTTAAATTGCACTTTTTATTTGGGTTGAGGGCAGTCCTCTCTTTTTTTTTGGCAGTGAAATATTTAACACAAAGAAGAGAAAGTTAATGTAAGAAGTCAAAGATACCTAGAAATTTTTAATAACTCACGTTTGCTCTAAGGGCTGCAGGAGGAACTATGGACTATGTGATTCCTTCTCCAAGATGCTATGATCTGAATTGAATGTACATTTGAAAGCCAAAGTACATGATACCAAGTGGATTAATAAAACCAAAAAAAGTCAATGATTGTCTATATAAATACATTTTCCTAGATACATTTTCTCTTAAATTATCATCTCATAAAGTTCTGTTGTACACTAGGAATTCAAAATTACTACGTTATCCTTATATCTCAATGACTCAAAAATGGTAATACCCTTGCCATAATTCTAAAAGAGAAGTCTAAAACTTTCAGTTCCTTAAAATGTGAGGTCTTATTACTGCAAGGTTAATGAAATGCTAGAGTGAGCCTGCTATAAAAACAAAATTTCCAGTATATTATATCCAAATTTACATTACCTCAGGGCCTGTTATTGTGAGGTTTCCCTGTACTCTTATAATATATTGGCAGACCTCTTGACTAACTTCTTTCTTCAATTCCTCTTGTGAAAATTTTCAAACATACAGAAAAGACGAAGAGTAAATATGTATTTCCCAACATGCTAAATTCAACTCAGTATTTTGTAATACTGGATTTTGTGTTTATTTCTATTCTGTAAAGTGGAAGTTAACTCTAAGGCCTGAATGGAGTTAGTATTTTAGGCAAGAATACTTTATAGATGATGCTGTGTTTTTCATCACAGTATATTTTTATCAAGTTATCTCACTATTAAGGATGCTAAGAGTAGTCACTTAATTAAGTTCGTGCTGCCAGATCTTTCCACTGTTAAGGTTCTTTTTCTTTTTTTTTCCCATTGCAATTAGCAAGTACTAGTTACCTCCAATGGTGGAAAATGGGTATTTTTCTCTCTTTCTTAAGTATCATTATGATGTGATAGAACTTTAAAAATCAGATCTATTGAGGTATAATGTACATACAATAAAATGTAACCATTTCAAATAAACAATTTGATGAGCTTTGACAAATGCATACTCCTAAATATCCACTACCACAATCAAGATACAAAATATTTCTATCCTCCCAAAAAGTTCTCTTGTGACCAGGCAACAACTGATCTGCTTTCTGTTATGTAGCTTAGTTCAACTCCAACAACGTGAATATTAGGTCACTTGATACTGTCCTACACATCACGTACAAAAATCCTCCCACATGTTTTTTTATCCAGCCTTATTTTTTATCTTAATCTCAGTTTGATGAGTTAATATTACTATGTATTCAAGTTCACTGATATTTTCTTCTGTAGTGTATAATCTACTCTTAAGCCCATCCTGTGAATTTTTGTTTCAGTTATTATATTTTCAGCTCTGTAAGTTCTGTTTGATTCTTTATATCTTCCAGTTCACTCTCATTTATCTTGATGCTTTCCTTTAAATCCTTAAGTATATTTAGAATAGTGACTGTAAAGTCCTTGTCTACTCATTGCATCATATCTGTGACTTCTGGCTCTCTCTCCTGACTAATTTTTCCTTTGGTCGTGACTTATATTTTTCTGCTATTTAAATACCTAGTAATTTTTTGCTGAATACTAGAAATTGTGAACGTTTGGTTATAGAGTGTCTGGATTCTCCTTTCTTCTTTTAAAGACTGTTGAGTTTTGTTTTGGCAGCCAGGTCAATGAAAGATCAGTTTGATCTTTCTGAGGCTCGTTTTTCAGCTTTATTTGGGCTGGTTTGGATTAGCCTTTCCAGTAGGGCTGATTTAGCCCCATTACTGTTGCATTTCCTCTCTGCACTTTCTTCTTGTGCCGTGGTATCCAGCAGGCTTTCTCAGCTCCGCCTGGGTGGAACGGCAGCACCTTTCAGTCATGTACAAACTCTGGGAGTTTTTTGGTTCGTGGCTCCATGGTAGATGTCCTTTCCCCAGTAGTTATTCTTTGCTTCTCCTCATGGAGTCCCACCTTATGTATTCTCAATTTATTATGGATTTTTATTCATTTAGCAAATTTTAAATGACAGTTGAGCTTTTTAAGCCTCATATTGTCTAAATTTGGCCAGTGGGAGTCCTTCTTCTGTGTCCTTTTGACATTATTCCCATCAGTCTTAGAACACTTTCTTACTTTCTAGAAGAACAAGCTATCATAGGCTCACCTTGTTTTTTTCCCTGCCCAGACTTAGAATTAGCCATTTCTCCAAGGAACTCTCATGTCTTTTAATAGAGAATAGTATCTAGACACCAAGTTCTGGGCTGAGAAGGTGCTTATTGTTATGGGTGTCATTTATTTCTTGGCTCTTTCTTTATTGTTAGAGCTAGGAATTTTTTTTTAATCATAAGTTCATATTGATATTTCCAATTAAAACCAAAGTTAGAAGGATTTTATTAACCTTCATTGATTTTATATTTGTATCATTTTTCTGTTACATTGAAAACCTTGGTTCCTAATAATATCATATTTTATTTGCTTTATCCTGCACTATGTATTGAACAGTTTCAAAATTACAATACAAATATGATTAATAGTAAAGTAGTGAGTGAAATTTAAGATAGCTTTGCCATTGTCCTTGAATGTAGAATTTATCTCTACCAAGGATTTCTGCTTCTGGTAATAAGGGGCTAGCTTATATTGGGCTAATCCTCTTTTTGATAACAGTTATTAATCTGAGGTAAAAATATTCAAAATACCTACTTGATAGAACTAGAAAATGACCCAAAGCATATAAAACTAGAGAGGAATCGATCCTTGAAGGAATGGGACTATACTTGGCGACATTTACATTAAACAGCTCTTTGTGAGGGGCCACACAACTGTAATTCAAGCAGAGAGCCCCAGTTTTACTGGCTTGAGGATGGATGTCAGGGAGCCCTAATATTTGCAGATAAATAATCATCTAAATCCTTGGTCAAACCTGAATACACATGTGCAGCAGAAACTTCAGGGAGCTTGGCAGAAATTTCAGCTGTTGCTCACCACAGGGGAGCAACATTAATCATTAGAAAACTGAGTGATTATATTAATATCAAACAAAATAGGTTGCAGAACCTGAAATATTGAGAGATAATTCATAAGGATTAAAAAATAAGGTCACTTTATCAAGGAGACATAACAGTCCTAGATGTGTATGTAAGTAATAAATAGAGCTACAGAATACTTGAAGCAAAAACTGACTGAACTGAAAGAAGAAATGGACAAATCTACAATGGTAGTTGGAGGTTACAACATTTCTTTCAATAATTGATAGAACAAAGAGCTAGAAAGTCAGTAAGGATAGAGAAGACTTAAACAACACTATTAACCAACTTTACCTAATTGGTATTTATAGAACGGTCTGCCCCACAAGAGCAGAGTCCATGTTCTCTTAAAGAACATGTGGAATATTCAGCATGACCATATAGTGGACCATAAAGCAATGTCAGTAAGTTTAAAAGAACTGATATCATGCAGAGCATGTTCTCTGACCCACCAGAATTAAATTAAAAATCACTAACAGAAAGATACATGGAAAACCCCAGGTATTTGGAGATTAGATTATTCAAACGCAGTAATCTGTTACTGCCTTAAAAAAAAACACCCAACTTGATGGCGAAAACAACAACAATTTATTATCTCTCACTATTCTGAGTGTTGACTTTGCATTTCTTTTGCAGGTTTTGCCCAAGATTACTCAAGGAGATGCATTCAGCTAGAGGGTCTGCCTAGAGGGCTGGGCCTTTTTTCCATATGGTCTTTCATCCTCAATTAGGCTAACCTGGGCTGCCTCGGGTGGTGGAAGCACATTCCAAGAAGTCAAGTCCTTATACCACTTATCAAACCTCTGCTTGCATCAAATTGGCATATGTCCCATTGGCCAAAAGAAATCACATGAACAAACCCAGAATCAATGTGAGAGAGGACTACATGGACACCAGGAGGCATGATTCATTGGGGATAGCAATTTACCACAATTGATAGGACTTTGGTTAAATCATTTTTCTCATCTATAAAACAGACTTTATGGGGCCAGCCCGGTGGCGCAGTGGTTAAGTGCACACGTTCCGCTTTGGCGGTTTGGGGTTCGCCAGTTCAGATCCCGGGTGCGGACCTGGCATGGCTTGGCACGCCATGCTGTGGTGGGCGTCCCACATATAAAGTAGAGGAAGATGGGCACTGATGTTAGCTCAGGGCCAGTCTAATATAATCAAGTAGTATCTGGAATGCCATCAGATTACAGAGAGCTATGCTGTGCAAAATTTTAATCAGTTGGCAAATCATCAAAATTCATTTGAAAACACTGGAAAATTCTGCTTTTAAGCAGTTGTTAAAATATAAATAGTTGGAATGCTAAAGGAAAGATAGCAATATTTATTCTGGAACTGCAATCTAAAAATTGAAGTTTGCAAATACCGTGCTCATCAGTTGTTTGGTAAAGTACTGACAAAAATAAATCTTATGAAAACTAGATTACTTGTTTTTGAGAAAATAGACTATGCTAATATCTCTCCAACTCTCTTCCTCTCTCTCTTTTCTTTGTTTCTCTGTTTCAGCAGTTAAATGACTTACATTTATGATTTCCAGAAAAGGATTTGTTGGCTCACTCTTTTTTTTTTTTTAACATTTCATTGCCTGTATTAGTTTAAAATGCCTTCTAGAATGGTGCTGAGATAACTGGATGTCCACATGCAAAAAATGAAGTTGGACTCCTACCTCATACTGTATACAAAAATTAACTCAAAATGATCAAAACACCTAAATGTAACAGCTAAAGTAAAACTCTTACAAGAAACCAAAGGGATAAATCTTGGTGACCTTGGATTAATTTCTTAGATATGACAACAAAAGCCCAAGCAACAGTAGAAAAAAATAGATAAATTGGACTTCATCAAAATTAAAAATGCTTGTGCTTCAAAAGACACTATTAAGAAAATGAAAGACAACCAGCAAGATATGAAAAAATATTTGCAAATCTTGTACCTGATAAGGGACTTTTATCTAGAATATATAAAAACTCTTAAAAAGAACAATAAAAAGACAACCCAATTTAAAAATGGGCCAAGGATCTGAATAGACATTTCTCCAAAGAAGATATACAAATGATGAATAAGCACGTGAAAAGATGCTTGTCATCATTAGACATCAGGGAAATACAAATCAAAACCACAGTGAGATACCACTTAACACCCACTAGGTTGGCTAGAATCAAAAAGACATTCACAAGTGTTGACTAGGATGTGAAGATATGGTAACCCTTATACTCTGCCAGTGGGATTGTCAAATGGGACAGCTGCTTTGGAAAACAGTCGAGCATTTCCCCAAATGGTTAAACATAGCATTATTTTATGACCCAGCAATTCCAGTGCTGGATATACACCCAAGAGAAATGAAAATGCGTGTCTACACAAAAACTTATACACTAATGTTACAGCAACATAATTCATATTAGCTGAAAAGTTGAACCAACCCAAATGTCTGTCTATCAGCTGACAAATGGATAAATGAAATGTGGTGTATCCATACAGTAGAATGTTATCTGGCCATAAAGAGGAATGATATACTGATCATGTTACAACATAAATGAACCTTGAAAACATTGTGCTAAGTGAAACAAGCAGTCACGAAGACCACATATTGTATGATTCTATTTGTATTAAATGTTCAGAATAGGTAAATCTATAGATAGAGAAAGTAGATTAGTGGTTGTGTGAGGCTTCAGAGAATAAGGGATATGGGAGCAGTAGCTAAACGATATGGGGTTTCTTTTGGAGGTGGTTAAAATGTTCTAAAATTGACGGTGGTGATAGTTGCATATGTCTGTGAATGAATATAATATCAACCATTGAATTATACATTTTAAATGGTTGAATTTTATGGTATGTGAACTTTATCTCAATAAAGTTGTTATAAAAAAAGAAATTTTTAGAAAAATAAGTAGACTTTTGCAATACTGTTTACCAAATGGTATACCTCCAAGCCAGAAACTCAAATTACTTTATATGAAGATCTATATGATACCCAAAACCCTGAAATATACTTTAAAATGATTAAAATGGTGAATTTTATGTAATATGAGTTCTCAATTTTTTTAATCTATATGCTTAAAAAATCATAAATTCAGCAGTGAGAGCTCAGTGAAACAAGTCAGAGCTGAGATCCTTTTTGATACCAACTCCCCCAGCAGAGAATCCAGAGAGTGATCCAAATTGCATACCAGAAGAGCTCAGTGAGCACACTTATTTGTCCAAGAGTCCCAGAGAAGGCCGTCAAGTGAGGGTCCTCAAAGTTATCTCATTGGAACCTTCAAATGTTGAAGGAGGAGACCACCACTCTAATATGTGGAACAATGAAGTTCAATTTACTACTTTCTAAACAAAAGAGAATGGTACTTACAAAATACAACCTCTCTGAACAAAGCAGAACTAATATATAGGATTTTGAGAAGTGTGGATTTCTGGGATTGGCAGATTTTCAAAACTGGGAATATTTTAAAGATTGGCTCGCTTTTAGCTGTGGTGTACAGAGATTGGTGGACTGTCAGAAGCAGGAGTGGAAGCGGGACTACTGATGACTGCTGGAGTGAGGCTGTGGTTGATTGGCTGCCTTGCAGAAACATGGGCTGTCACTGATTGGCTGCCTTGCAGAAGCATGGCTGTCACTGATTAGCTACCTTGCAGAAGCATGGGGCTGTCACTGATTGGCTGCCTTGTAGAGGCGTGGCTATTGGAGCAAAGCAGCTACTGTTTGATTGGGACCCGGTTAAACTGGTTCTGTGGTTACTTGCTGATGGCTTGGAACAAGAGCCAAACAACAGGCGGTCTTTCCCTTTTCTTGAACTTGGAGAATAGGAGCTTTTTATTCTTAACCTCTACTATTTCTGACAGCTATATCATAATTTAATTTAAAATCTTTACTCACTGGGCAGTGAGGAGTTACGGTAGTTTTTAACCAGGAGAGTGAGGAGATCATTTGCAGACTTGTAAAAGATGGATTATAGAGGAGAAGAAAAAGTCCAGGAGGTGGTTACAAGGCTATTGAAAATACTAGATTTTAGGATGTTCTGAGGCATAGCTTTATTAAGAGGAAAAGAAGGCAGACTTTATGGCGCATTAATATCTTCCTCTTCCTAAATTATATTTGTCAAGCTTGTCAAGATGTAAGTGTGCCGTTTGCCTTCGTCAGCAGGCCCTCATTCCTGTTCCTTTGTTCCTTCCCCTCCCCACTTTCTCTCTCTCCAAGTGAAAAGTTAACATCTGTGCCAAAGAAGAATTGCTAGTGAATGTCAAGATTGTTCTAATTAATAAATGAGGAGGGCCAGCCCGTGGCCGAGTGGTTAAGTTCATGCACTCTGCTTCGGCAGCCCAGGGTTTCACGGGTTCCGATCCTGGGCGCAGATCTGGCACCACTCATCAAGCCATGCTGAGGCAGCATCCCACATAGCACAACTAAATGGACCCACAACTAAAAACATATACATCTATGTACTGGGGGGCTTTGGGGAGAAGAAGGAAAAGAGAAATCCTTTAAAAAAATTAATTAATTTTTAAAATGAGGAATAATTTAAACAATCAATTTGAGAAAAAAAATGCCTTGATTTCTGACCATTTTCTTGGTTTTCTTAGATAATTAAGTTGAAAGCTGAAGCCCGGCTGGACCTGCTAAAGCAGATTGGTGTTTCTGTGGACACGTGGCTAAAGAGTGCAATGAACCAAGTAATGGAAGAACTGGAAAATGAGCGGTGGGCCCGCCTTCCTGCAGTGACCAATAATGGCACTTTACACTCGGTAAGGTGTCTCTTCTTGGATATGATGGGCTGACTTTTACTGAAGGGTGCTATTCTCTTACTATGTAGGCAAACTTGATAGACAAAATTTAAAAGCAAAAATCATGGATCTTGCTACTGGATTGGGTTTTTCTTTCTTTAGCCTATCACTAATTGAGTCAAACTTAGTACAGAAAAAAAATAGTGCTTTTTTTTTTTATGTGCAGTGAAGAATGTATTACCACTAGTTGGCTTATCAGTGCTGATTTGCCAAACTCATTATCCCTATTCATGAAGTAGATATGCGTCTTGTCTGGAAGTAGCAGAATAAAAATTATAATTTAATATTTCTGAAGTTCTCAGAGGTCTTCTCTAGTGTAAATGAAAATTAACATCCAGAGAGTTGTAAACGATCTTAAAGAAGGGAAAGGAACACTCTTACTCTGTGACTTAGTCTGTTCAGTTCACAAGGGCTTTCACACTCTGCTCACAGTATCTTTCCTCAGGGAGACAGTGCAGGTATGGTCTTACAAACAAAGCCAGAACTCAAGCTTAAGTTTTCTTACTTCAAGTCCAGGGCTCTTTCCACTCTGATGTCATCCAGTTCAACCTTGATTTTTCATGTTGGAGATCTGAGTACCAGAAAAGCTCGGTGATTTGCCTGATATTACATAGATGGATCTGTGATGCCTAGCTGGTCAGACTAGAGTAATTCCTGCTGCTACCTCCCCACCCATTACTCTCTCTCATCCTTTTTCCTGTGGCATTTATTAGAATCTATACTTTTCTTCTTTGGGTTTTTTTATTGTCTATCTTCCTCTCTGGAATCTCATTTCCATGTCTGCCTGGTTCACTGCTCTACACAGCAAAGTGCCTGGTGCATAATAGGTACTTAATAAATACCTGTCGAAGTAATGGATGGATGGATGGATGGATAGATAGAATAGTGGCAAACTAAAAGCTAAAACCCTATAATCTCCCAACTTCCCACTATATCCATAGTACCTCTTCAGTTCTTGTGCCCTGCAGATAAAAGGCATCCTTGCTAGAGAAATGGACCAAAATTTAAGCACATTCCTGGAAATTTTGTCAGTTTTTTCAGCTAGCATTATGATTTCCTAATGGGAATACACTTGCACATTTAGAAAGGATTGTGTATGGGTTGCACTTTAAGGAAAAACAATCTGGGGGCCAGCCTGGTGGTGCAGCAGTTAAGTTTGCACGTTCCACTTCGGCAGCCGGGGGTTCACTGGTTCGGATCCCGGGTGTGGACATGGCAGCACTTGGCAAGCCATGCTGTGGCAGGCATCCCACATATAAAGTGGAGGAAGATGGGCACAGATGTTAGCTCAAGGCCAGTCTTCCTCAGCAAAAAGAAGAGGATTGGCAGCAGATGTTAGCTCAAGGCTAATCTTCCTCAAAAAAAGAAAACAGTCTATTGAAGGTTTGTTTTTATTTCGCTGTTAATGGGTAATTCAACTGGAGAAAATAAGCACACATCACCCCCTTGACTTTGGGGATAGAAGAGACTTGCCCTGTCTTCAATACAAGAAAATTACTCTGTGTCATGGAATATCTCTTCCTATTGCATCTTTTAAAAATCACAATTCCCATCTTCTTCAGGTTATTCTGTTATACAGAATTTATGTTAACAGCAAATTCCAGGCACAAACTTGGCTTTTGGCTTCTTCAGCAGCTCTGATGACAACCAGTCAAACCCATGATTTTCCTTGGACTGGCACCTTTTCTAACTAAATCAGCTGGGCAGGCACTTATTGCCTGACTGTGTACCTACTTCCTGGGAAATCAGAGATGAACAAGACTTGGTCTCTCTCCTCAAAGAGCTTACCAGCTAGTAGAACAGACAACTTTATAGATCTTCGTGATACATGGCAGTGCATGACTGGACAGCTGTGTGGCAAACTCAGAATTGTTTGCTCCTGACGCATCGACGCACCTTGGGAAAAGTCACTTCTCTCTGGGTTTCAGGGAGAAAGTTAGGTTAAATAATTCTAAGATCTCCTCCAACTCCAAAATCTCATGATTTTGTGAAATGCTATCAAAAGAGCTCAATATCAGCTAGAAAAAATAGGAAAGAAGTTTGCTCCCCGAAGGAAATGTCATTTGAGATAGTCCTTGAAGAATTTTAATGGGAGATAAAGGGCTTCTGAGTATGAAGGAAGGAAGCAAGGAAGATGTGGCCAGTACCGTGTGTGGCAGTGAGACGTGCAGTCTGGTAGTAAGGGTTGAATAAACTGGGTATTTGTGAGAACTGTCCAAAGATGTCAGCTCAGCTGGAAACATGTCACATCCTCTGTTAAGGCAGCATTTGCAGTCCCGTCTCATTCTCTTCCCTCTTGTCAGTCTTACGGAGCCTGTGTTTTCCCACTTTCAGCTGAGGGATATATTTTGGGGAAGCTCTACTAACAATATAAATAAAGGAGACATGTAGGCACAAAAAGCTTAATGAAGTCCCAATATTTATTTAACCTGCTTTTAAATGGCAGCGCTGAAATAATCTAGGAGGAGTTGTATCTCTTCACAGTGACAGCTGGCTGGCTAGGAGCATGAAGCAGAAATACACATTCTGGGACCAAATTATTTCTTCCAGTATAGATGCCAACAAAAACGTTAGTCATCAAGTTTAGAATTCCCTTCCATCTAGAAATATGGTTAATACTACCGTTAGACTTCAACAATGTAAAGTGCCTTATAGAAGATAAATGTTTTTAAAATATTTAGTCTATTTACCTTATAAAATAAGAAAGGAGCTATACTTACTTGGTTGTTAATTCTTTGCCTTCTGTATTATGCTGTGGTACAGAATATAGGATTGGGAATAAAAACAATCACAGAAAATAGCAACATTTCTTGAAAAGGAGAGCAGTCTACTGATATATAGTTATCCAGTTGATGGTTAACCAGAGCCTACACACAGCTTTCTATGATTGGGTTCCTGCCTGTGACCCAGACAGCCTTTCTGTCACTCATCCCTCCCTTCTCTTATTTTTCTGCCATCTCTTACTCAAAAACCCACACCCAGTTTACAACCTAATTTTGAAATTATATTAATTTTAAAATTAAAAAGCTATGTAACTAGATTACAAAAAATTTAGAAAGTACAATAGAAATGACCAGTAGCTCCATCCTTATAACACCACTGTTAGCAACTTGATGTATTTCCTTGCACTTTCTATTATTCTTTTTTTAACATATTTATCGTTCATAGAGTTAATTTTGTATATTTTTCCATCTAACATTCCATATTGCTGGGTGTTCTTCATAATCATCCTTTTCGTGTGTATATAATATTCCATCAGGAAGTTGTGCCATAATTCACTTAACTATTCCCTTATAGGTTCAATATTTAGATTGCCTCCAGATATTCTAAATAATACTCTGAAAAACATATGTGTACATATCTGTTTTCCATACTTGGGAGTTTTTCTATAATACTGATTTTTAGAAGTGGAATTACCGGCTCAAAAAATCTATAGTCCTTTGTTTGAGATTGGTTTATTTCTGTTCTTTCTCTTCTTTTTTCCCTAAGATTTTCAAACTATAGCTGACAGTGTTTCCATGACTTCCTTGTCTTCAGCCACTTCCCCCAACTACTATACAAAGGCATCCTGCCATCTGCTTTGTTGTGCAACCTCCCTGAGAGCACGAGCATTTTGCAGAGTTGCATAGCGATAAATTCTGACTCCACTCATTATGAAGACTTTGCTGAATAATGTGTTTGAAAAGCTAGGAGAGTAAATATTTTTAACCTTCAGAATGGTAGTTTGGTTCCTGTCTGCCTCAGGAATGTCTAATAGTCCTTGTGGTTAAATGGGCTTTGGTTTTGAAACATGAAAATTTATTTGTTGGTTTAAGTTAATCCCAAAGAAAGGAAACAGTGGATTTTTATAATGAGATAAACGTGAACTGTAGAAAATAAAAGAACACAACTGCAAAAATCTTCAGTCACTTTCATATTTAGGGTATTTCCAAATGAGCAGTGGTCTTTTTACTGGACTAAACCCCATACTCAAAATGCCACACTTTTAATGAAACTGACATTTCAGATTCCCAGTCAGATGAGTTTAATTCAGTTCAGTAAGCATGGACTGAGCCTGCATTGCTCGTGAGACCCTCTCCCACGTGCTGGGAGATACCAAGCTGAGTATGTCTCTTGAGTTTGTGGCCACAGATTGAGAGAACCAGTCTCACTGATGGCCAAGACCAAAGCTGGGCATTGAAAATATGTAGAGATTTTCACTTCTAAGAGAAGTATCTCCAGCTGTGTGGTATCCTTTGACTTTCTGCATAGCCATAATAACAAGTGCCTGACACAGATCCTTATACATAGTACATTTTCAAA
This sequence comes from Equus przewalskii, assembly GCF_037783145.1. NCBI lineage: Eukaryota > Metazoa > Chordata > Mammalia > Perissodactyla > Equidae > Equus > Equus przewalskii. The sequence goes on from NC_091836.1 coordinate 70,992,822, forward strand.
AATTTAATCTGAACCTCAGGATAAGCAGTTTACTCCAGTTCTACAAGTAAGCTTAAAATACTACTAAAAGGAAGGAGATCACATTGATAAAGCATCTATTATGTACCAGCTACTACGTCAGGCACAGTCATACATTTCAGTTAATGATCACAACGATCCTGAATGTATTTACAGACAAGGAGATGGACTTGGAAGAATTAACTCTCTCACCCAAGGTCACACAGCTAGTAAGTGGAGAGAGCTAGGATTTGAACCCACATGTGTAAGCCCTGCTCTTCAGCAAACTCTCTTACTCTGTGGATGACCCTTCATTCCTCTAACTTTTATCATGATTCATTTTAATCGCTGAGCATTCCTTTCTTCCTTCTTTTTTTCTTAGCATCTGTTGAATCCTCATTGAATGTCATATTTTCAGTGTAATTACAGTCATGCATCGCTTAACAACAGGGACATTTCTGAGAAATGCGTCATTAGGTGATTTCATCATTGTGCGAACATCATAGAGTGTACTTACACAAACCAAGATGATATAGCCTACCACACACCTAGGTTATATGGTATTAATCTTATGGGACCACTGTTGTATATGCAGTTGGTTATTGACTGAAACATCGTTAGATAGCACACGACTGTAATGGTCTTGTAGTATCTGTAAGTACTACGTGACCAGTGGTCATTAACATTCCCAAACTTTATTGATATTTTTTAACAGCTTTACTGAGGTATAATTGACATATGATAGACTGCACGTTTAGATCTGATTCATTGTGACATATGTATACGCCAGTGAAACTCACACCACAATTAAGATGAGAAACATATCCATCACCCCCAAAAATTTCCTCATGCTCCTTTGTAATCCCTCGTTCCTGCCCCTCAATCAACCACTGATCTGCTTTCTGTCGCTGTAAATTAGTTTTCGTTTCCTAGAATTTTGCATAAACAGAACCATACAATATGTACTCTTTTTGTCTCGTCTTTCACTCAGCATGATTATTTTGAGGATCATCCGTGTTGTTGCATGTGTCAATAGTTCATTTCTTTTAAATACTGAGTAGTAGTCCATTGAATGGCTGTACCAGTTTATCCATTCGCCTGATGATGGGCATTTGGGTTGTTTTGGACTATTACAAGTAAAACTCCTAGGAACATGCTTTTCGGCTGGTTCATATAGAGAGTATGTTTACCAGTATAAGAAACTGCCAAATTATTTCCCAAAGTGGTTGTACCATTTCACATTTCCATCAGTAGCACACTAGTATTCCAGTTGTTCCACAGCCTTGCCAGCACTATCTGTATGGTCAGTCTTTTTAGTTTTAGACATTCTAATACACGTGTAATGCTGTATCATTGTAGTTTTAATCTACGTTTCCCTAATAATGTTGAACATCTTTTCATTCTATTGATCTTGCACATCCTTTGTCAGACTAACTCTTTCAGTTTTTTTTGTAAATTCGGTTTTTTAATTTCGATTTCCAATTGTTCATTGCTGGTATATAGAAATAAATAGATTTTTGTACACTGATCTTGCATCCTGCGACCTTGCTAAACTCATTTATTAGTTGTACTAGTTTTTTTGTAGATTTTCTATATAGACATGTCACCTACATGTAGGACAGTTTAACTTCTTCCTTTCCAATTCAGATGCCTTTTGTTTCCTTCTCTGCTTCCTTTTGTCCTCTTACTATAACAACTAGACTCTCCAGTACCATGCTGAATAGAAGTGTGAGGGCTGGCTGGCAGATGCCCTTGCCTTGTTCCCAAACTTAGGCAGAAAGGTGCCTGTCTTTCACCATTAAGTATCACGGTAACAGTAGGGTTTTTGTAGGTGCCCTTGATCATACTGAGGAAGTTTTCTCTATTTCTCTTTAGATTGCTGATGGGAATGGATGTTGGATCTTGTCAAATCTTTTTCTTTTTTTTTAAAGGAAGTTGGGCCTTTTTTTTAAAGATTTTATTTTTCCTTTTTTCTCCCCAAAGCCCCCTGGTACATAGTTGTGTATTTTTAGTTGTGGGTCCTTCCAGTTGTGGCATATGTGATGCCGCCTCAGCATGGCCTGATGAGCGGTGCCATGTCCGCGCCCAGGATCTGAACCAGCAGAACCCTGGGCCACCGAACTGGAGCGTGCGAACTTAACCACTCTGCCACGGGGCTGGCCCCTATTTTTCTTTTTAAGTCTGTTAATATGGAGAATTGCACTGGTGATTTTTCAAATGTTAAACTAACTTCATATTCCTGAAAAACTCCACCTGGATCATGATATATCATCCTTTTTATATATTGGTTGGAATTGATTTGTTAAAATGTTGATAGGCATTTTTGTATCTCTGTTCATGGCAGACACTAATCTACAATTTTCTTGTAATATTTTTGTCTGGATTTGGTATATTGCTTCTCTCAGAATAATTTGACAAGTATCTCCTCCCTTTCTACACAGTTTTCTGGAAGCTTGTGTAGAATTGTGTAGACTTTTTTCTTCCTTAAATGTTTGGTAGAATCTGCCAGAGCAGGCGCTGGCCCAGTGGTGCAGCGGTTAAGTTTACACGTTCCACTTTGGCAGCCCAGGGTTCACCGGTTCGGATCCTGGGTGCGCACCTATACACTGCTTGTCAAGCCGTGCTATGGTAGGCGTCCCACATATAAAGTAGAGGAAGATGGGCACAGATGTTAGCTCAGGGCCAGTCTTCCTCAGCAAAAAGCGGAGGATTGGCAGCAGATGTTAGCTCAGGGCTAATCTTCCTCAAAAAAAAAAAATTTTACCAGAGCAGTTATCTGAGCCTGGAGTTTTCTTTGTGGGAGTTTTGAAACAACAAACTCAATTTCTTTAGTGTTTATAGGGTTATTCAAGTTATTCTTCATGAGTTGACTTTGATCATTTGTGTCTCCTAACGAATTTGTCTATTCCATCTAAGCTGCCAGCTTTATTGACATGAAGTTGTTCATAATATGCCTTTATTATCCTTTGAGTACCTCGCAAATCTGTAGTGACATCACCTCTCTCATTCCTGATATTGGTTATATCTCCTTTCTTTTTTCCTGATCATTCTATTAGAGGCTTATCAATTTGATGGATCATCACAAAGAACAAGCTTCTGATTTCATTGATTTTTTTTCCCCTGTTGTTTTTGTATTTTATCGACTACTGCTCTGGTTTTTATTATTTCCTTCCTTCTGATTAATTTGGATTTAATTTTCTCTTTATTAATTTCTTAAGGTAGAAGCCGAAGTCGTTGGTTTAAGACTTTCCTTCTTTTCCAATATAAGCATTTGGTACTAAATATTTCTCTCTAAATATTGCATTAGCTCCATTGCACAAATTCTGATACATTGTGTTACCATTTTTATTCAGTTCAAAATATTTTCTAATTTGCCTTTTAATTTTTTCTTTGATTCCTGTGTTGTTTAGAAGTGTTATTGAGTTTCCAACTATTTGGGGATTTTACAGGTATATTTATATTTTTGACTTCTAATTTATTTCCAGTGTGGTCAAATAACATACTTGAATTCTTTTAAATTTACTGAGACTTGCTTTATTTTGTGGTAAGTGTTCCTTATGTACTGTTGTCAGGTGTTATATTCTAACAACGTCAATTAAGTCAAGTTGGTTCATAGCGGCTGTTCATTTCTTCTATATCCTTACTGATTTCTGAGTTCTTACCTGATGCCCTCTACCTTATGAGGTTTTCACTCTGTCAAGAGGAAACAGGAAGTCTTCCCAGACCTGTGTGAGTGCTGAGGATCATTCCCTCTCATCCTTTGAGTGGTTCTGTCCCTAGCTTCAGGTAGTTCTTCACATACATGTGCTGATCAGTACTCAGCAGGAGACTTGGGGGGACCCTCTGCAGATTTCCAGAGTTCTCTCTATGTATCTCTTTCTGCTGCAATACCCTGCCCTTTGAACTCTAGCCACTTTGGCCTTCCTAAATTCCCAGATCCATATCCTCAATTCAGGGAGACCACCGTCCTCTGCCTGGGTTCTCTTCCCCTGGAAACTTGTCTCAGGGGAAACTGTCTCAGCCTGGAAACTTTCTTCCAACACGAAGTTGGAGAAATTGCTTGTTTCCCATCAGTGAAGGATCACTGTCTTTCATTGCATCATGTCCAGTGTCTTAAAAACTCTTCTTTCGGGGCCGGCCCATGGCCAAGTGGTTAAGTTTGTGCACTCCGCTTTGGTGGCCCAGGGTTTCGCTGATTTGGATCCTGGGCGTGGACATGGCACCACTCGTCAGGCCATGCTGAGGCGGCGTCCTACATGCCACAACTAGAAGGACCCACAACTAAAATATACAACTATGTACTGAGGGGTTTTGGGGAGAAAAAGAAGGGGAAAAAAACTGTTCTTTCATCTATTTTGAGCAGTTTGTTAGTTATTTCTGGAAGGAACTTGTGTCTGGTCCCTGATACTCCATACTTCCTGGAAGCAGAAATCCACTTTGCTGATATTTTCAACTTCATCTTTTATAACTACTTGGGTTGTATTTGAAATGATGTTCACTGTCATCAGATCTCTGTCTAGATGGAATTCAGAGGTTCTGCTAGTCAGTTATAAGGAGCTGCCTTCCTCTGTTTTGGATATCACCAGATTCTTTATCTAGATTCTCTTTTCCTCATAAAAACAACAAAAGTAATGATTTATTAATGTATCAAGCATGTGTTAGGCGTTTAAATATATTACCTCATTTAATCCTTATGATAACCCTGTGAAGAGGTGATTATAAAGATGAGGTTGTTGAATTTGAGAATTTAAAAATTTGCCCACCGTCACACAACAAGTCATGGCATAGTCAGCGTTCAGACCCAAGTCGATCAGACCCAAGGACCCACTGCATTCCAGTTCATGACAGCACCATAAAGTCGGTGAAGCCCTTCGAGGTTGTTTTGCTGAGTACAAGAAGACAGCTACTAAAACCAACTCAAAAATATTCTTCTTATCTGCCCTGGCAGTAAGAGTAAGCATTTTATAACATCTAAAAAAGGACAAATATTAGTACAGCTAGAAAGAATAGTTTTGATTGAAGTTCTGTCAAGTGACAGGAAGTAAAAGGGATCAGAGAGCAGTTGTTGAGAAACAGAGGAAGAATGTGATTTTAGAAATGCTGGGTCAAGAAAACATTGTAACAATTAAGTTACAGGGGGTGAAAGAGGAAAAAGGAAGAAATTATTCTGAGATGACATATTTGGAAAGCTGCTAGAAGACTGCAAAAGCATATGGCAGTGACCCCTATTGCTGTGACAGCAACCTTTCATTCCTTTCCTTGAGAATCAAAAAATGAACTCAAAATAAAGGAGAAAGAAAGGAATGTTTAGTATCAACCAGCGTTGCCAAGATGAAACGTTTTGGATTGATTCCTAGTGGCAAAGTACAGTATATGTTAACATTCCTTATATATTTTTGGAAACATGTTCTACCCATATTGGCTTTAATTTTAGTTTTTATGGATGTATGGGTGTTTTGTTTTCTTGTAATGCTAACAGTTTTTTTAAGTGTCATAACCTTTACTAGAATATAAAAGCAATGTCTTCCAAGTAAACAGTCATGCGTCACTTAACAGGGCTGTTTTCTGAGAAAGGCATCCTTAGGTGATTTCGTCATTGTGTAAACATCATAGAGTGTACTTAGAAAACCTAGATGGCATAGCCTACTATACATCTAGGCTATATGGCACTAATCTTAAGGGACCACTGCCATATATGTGGTCTGTCGTTGACCAAAATGTCGTTAAGCAGCACATGACTGTATACGAATATGTTTAAAGTAAGTTTTATGGCAATTTCTAGTATGTGATCCTTTTATATGACACAATGCCCTGTTGGAAAACAATAGAATCATAAGCCTGAGATGATTTGAAAGGTCAAGATTTGAGTCTATTTTGTCATTGACCTGACTGACATGGATGAATTATTTGTAAGATGAGACACATTACCCCACTCAGCTGTGGAGAATGTTTAATAATAATTATAAATGAGAATATTACAGGGGCTTTGAAATGGAAGCAATAAATTTGACAGGAAATATTTGCTATTTGTTCTTTTGAAACACCCCCCCACACACACACAGTTCTCTAGATTTTATTTAGGGAAATAGCAGTTAAAAGAAGAGTCGATTTTAAAACGTTAGTGATAATTACTCAAGGGAAATCATTTTAATTCATTAAAAAGTAGAACTTAGGGGCCAGCCCTGTGGCCGAGTGGTTAAGTTCATGCACTCCACTTGGGCAGCCCAGGGTTTCACTGGTTCGGATCCTGGGCGTGGACATGGCATCTCTTGTCAGGCCACACTGAGGCCGCGTCCCACATGCCAAAACTAGAAGGACCCACAACTAAAATTTACAACTATGTACTGGGGGGATTTGGGGAGAAAAAAGCAGGGGGAAAAAAAGGTAGAACTTAATACTATAGGCAGCCTCTACTATTTGACTCACTGAATCCCGGGAAATCTCTGACCTTCTCCAGTCGCCTCTTCCATATCCACAGGCCCCTGTGCACTTAGCATTTAATTGTGGTAGTTTCCACTCTGGACATGACCTTCTACAAAGCAGGCACAGTGTCCTGCGTTTTGTATCTAAGAGCCTAGCAAAGTGTTCAACATACGGTAGGTATTTGGTATTTAAATTAATCGTGCTACTGTGAGGCCCAATTCTGACTGTCTGTTCCTTGTATCCTTAATGTGTAAACATTGGTGCCTTTGTATGTTTGAACATAGAAAGAAGTAGCCAAATAAGTGCTCTTATATAGCTAGAAACAGAAATCTCTGAGCCTATTTTGTTTCTTCTTTATTGGATTTTTAGTTTAAAAAGTAAAACATAGCTTATTTTAATAGTTCAGGTAGTACAGAGGTATGTAAAAAGCAAGTCAGTGATCTCCTCTGTTCTCCAGGCTTTATCTTTCTTTTTCTGCCTCCTCCTGTCAGATATTTATGCTCGTATAAATACTCAACACCATTTTAATTAATATATGCCTTTTAACTATGGAGAGTAATATACATTGAAATTGGGTTAAAAAATTATTTTCCTTGGGGCTGGCCCCGTGGCCGAGTGGTTAAGTTCGCGCGCTCCGCTGCAGGCGGCCCAGTGTTTCGTTAGTTCGAATCCTGGGCGCGGACATGGCACTGCTCATCAGACCACGCTGAGGCAGCGTCCCACATGCCACAACTAGAAGAACCCACAACGAAGAATACACAACTATGTACCGGGGGGCTTTGGGGAGAAAAAGGAAAAAATAAAATCTTTTTTAAAAAAAAAAAAATTATTTTCCTTGTCCTACATTTCAAAAAGGACTGTACTCTTCTTTGTGACAAAATATATGTAACATAAAATCTACCATTTAAACCATTTTTAACTATACAGTTCAGTGGCATTAAGTCCATTCACATTGTTGTGCAACCATCACCACCATCCATCTCCAGAACTCCTTCCATCTTGCAAAAGTAAAACTCTGTACCCATTGAACAATCGCTCCCCAATCCTTAACCCCTAATCCCTGACAACCAACATTGCACTGTCTCCATGAACGTGACTGCTTAGGGACCTCATAAAAGTTGAATCACACGGTATTTATCTTTTTGTGACTGGATTATTTCACTTAACATTAATGTCCTCAAGGTTCACCCAGATTGTAGCATGTGTCGGAATCTATTTCCTTTTTAAGGCTGAATAATACTCTATTGTACGTGTATACCACATTTTGTTCATCCATTCCTCTGTCAGCAGACACTCAGGTTGCTCCTACCATTTGGCTGTTGTGAATAAGGCTGCTATGAACACTGGTGTACTAATATCTGTTCCTGCCCCATCTTTCAGTTCTTCTGGGTATATACCTGGAATTGGAATCACTGGATCATATGGAATTCTATGTTAAATTTTTTGAGGAACCGCCGTACCGGTTTCCACAGTGACTGCACCATTTTACGTTCCTACCACCAGCACACGAGTGTTCCATCTTCTCCACATCCTCACCAACACTCGTTATTTCCTGGTTTTTTGATAATAGCCATTCTAATGAGTATCTCGTTGTGGTTTTGATTTGCATTTCCCTACTGATGGTGATGTTGAACATCATTTCATATGCTTATTGGCCATTTGTATATCTTCTCTGGAGAAATATTTTGCCTATTTTTGAATTGGGTTTTTTGTTATTGTTGCATTTTAGGCATTCTTTATATATTCTGAATATTAATCCCTTATCAGATATATGATTTGCAAATATTTTATCCCATTCTGTGGATTGTCTTTTCACTCTGTTGTCCTTTGATGCACAAAAGTTTTTAATTTGATGAAGTCCAGTTTATCTATTCTTTTATTGCCTATACTTTTGGTGTCATACCCGAGAAATCATTGCCAAATCCAATGTCATAAACTTTTCCCTGATGTTTTCTTCTAAGAGTTTTATAATTTTAGCTCTTATGTTTAGGTCTTCAATCCATTTGAGCTAATTTTTATAAGATAAAGGCCTAACTTCACGCTTTTATATGTAGATATCCAGTTTTCCCAGTACCATTTATTGAAAAGACTGTCCTTTCCCTGTTGAATGGTCTTGGGGCCTTTATCGAAAATCATTTAACCATATAACGAGAGTTTGTTTGTGGACTTTCTGTTCCCTAACTCATTTTTATTAGGTGTTATTTATCTGTAGTACAGACACATCATAGTTTGTTCAAACTTCCTCAGTTGATGGACGTACAGGTTGTGTCCAGGCTTTTGCCACTACCAGCAATGTTACAGTAAACATCCTAGAATTATAGTCTTACGTCCTGGTGCTTTTATTTCTCCATTCTGGATTCACAGAAGTGTAATTGCTAGATCAAGTGGTATGTTTAGTTTTTAATTTCAGTAGGCGGTTTTTTTTTTATAAAGGATGTATCAATTTACGTTTCTCCCTGCCGTAGATGAGAGCCTGTTTCTCCACATCCTTGGTAGCATTTAGAAATCTGTTTAATGTTTCCCAATATGATCAGTTTAAAATGGTAAGAGGTGTTTATTATTCAGTATTTAACAGTGAAAAGTGAAAGGATAGTAATATTTCTTATATATTAGAAAAACATTTTACTCTTGGTTTTAAAAAGAAAAATATCTCTGTCCTTTCATGACATGAAAAATGCAAATGCAGTTGAATAAGTAAATTAACATTTTGAAACAATCAGATTTTAAGTGTGTTTTTCTGCTTTCAACCATGTTCTTAGTAAGCAAGCTAGTCAAAGGCTTCTAATTTTTCCTAGCTGAATGCAGACACCGAAAGAGAAGAAGGAGAAGAGTTTGAAGACAACATGGATGTTTTTGATGACAGCAGTTCCAGCCCTTCTGGCACCTTAAGAAATTATCCACTCACCTGCAAAGTTGTTTATTCCTACAAGGTTTGTATTTCTCTAACATATTGCTCATATTAAATTGTGAAACTCTGAAGATACACGTAACTGTATCAACTCAGCCTCTCAGACTGGGCTTAACATAAAATCGATGTCTAGTTAGTATTAGAGGCAACGTAACATAATGATGAAGGGTCTAGGCTCTAGCGTCAGAATCAGACTGTCTGGGTTAAAATCCTGTCTCTGCCACTTAGGAGCTATCTGACCACACTGGTCCCTTAGTCTCTGTGAGCCTCAGTTTTCTTACTTATGGGGATAATATTATTGAGCTAGTTTGAAGATTAAATGAGATAACACTTCTATAGCAAAGCACTTACAGTGCCTGGCATCCTGTACATTTTCAGTAAATAGAACTTTTACCCTTATCAGTTGCCTGCTTGCCTTAAGATCCTCCATTAGGATGACCTTTAAAACTGATATTGCAAGAAAATTGTTTTACAGAGCAGTTTTTTTAAACTTTACCTTTCCTAATATTAATATAACCACCTCTTATTTCCATGTTAAGCAGGGACCTGGATAAATAGATGGCAGCATTCCCAAACCTGATTTGGTATAATAGTTCTTAATCTCTCTCGCCCTTACCCTGCTTTCACAATAACTTTTTACTCATGTGAAGTAAACTGAGTTTTAATTCCCTGGTTCCTCTCTTTGTCTCAGTCCACTCAGCCAGTCCATCAGCCAGTCCTATTGAGTCCACCTCCAAACATATTCTGAATCCACTCGCTTTTCACCAGCTTGGTCTAGGCCATTGCTTTGACTACTGTAAAGGAAAAGGCTATAATTGGTATCCCTTCTTCATACTTGCCTTCCAACAGTCCATTTTCCACTCTGCAGCCAGAATTATCTTTAACACGTAAAGGAGATAATTTTATTGCCCTGCCTAAAACCCTTCATAAGCTTTCCATCGCACAGGGAAAAACATTTGCTAGAGTCTATAATGTGCAGATTGATCTGGCCCCTGCCAGTCTCCCTAGCTTCATGTCAGACCATTCCGCCACCCACTGTCTACACAGTAGCCCATCTGGCTGCCTTTCAGTCTCAGAAGCACCAGGCTTTTTCCTGACTTGACAGCTTTGCACTTCCTGCTCCCTCCACCTAGAACTGTCTTTTCCTAAATCTTGGTTAGCTGCCCACTGCTCTTCATTGAGGCTCAACTCAAATAGCACCTCCTCAGGTCTCCCTGACTGACTCGTCAGTCACTACTCTGTCCCACTGCCCTTTTGCCCTCTTTGTTTTTTTTTTTTTTTTTTTTACTATATAGCACTTATCACCAGTCAAATTTAATCTTACTTGTTTTTGTATTTCTTTGTCTGACTCCACACTAAAGGTCCATGAAGGCAGAATCCTTGTCTGTGTGTCTTCAGCACCTAGGGCAGTACCTGGCACATAGAAGGTCCTCAGGAAATAATTGTGGGCTGAATAAATGAATGATATGAGGAAGCTATGAAGAGATGAATCCTCCTCTGGCTCCCATGCTGGTGGAGACCCAGTGCTTAAGGGACCACAACAGAGGAAGGGTCTGGAGAGACCTTCAGTCATACATGGGACAGCCTCACTCCCCCAGCACCATCCCTGGAGAGCCAAAAGTTGGCGGTATTTACTCCTCAATGTCAGTGATTCCCAGACTTTTTTCAGTTTAACATCTTTTCATTATATATTTAAATTAATAATACTTCCTGTTTTCTAAAAGGGGAAGAATTTTTTTTTTCACTGTAAACTCTTTTGATAGTCCTTTGAAAATTTGAAGTTACCTTTGAGATACTTGGAAAGATCTTAGAGAGTATTATAAAACTAGGGTTGAGAATGTTTCCCTATCTCACTTCTATGTATTCTATTTACTTTGAAGTTTCAGAATTAAGATTTAAGGTCCTTAGGGGCTGGACCCATGGCCTAGTGGCTAAGTTCGGTGCACTCCACTTCAGCACCTGAGGCTCAGTGCCCGGGCTCAGACCTCCACCACTTGTTGGCAGCCATGGTGTGGCAGTGACCCACAAACGGAATAGAGGAAGATTGGCACAGATGTTAGCTCAGGGAAAATCTTCCTCAAGTGAAAAGGAAGATTGGCAACAGGTATTAATTCAGGGCGAATACTCCTCAGCAAAAAAAAAAAAAAAGTTAAAGTCCTTAAATGGAGAGGGTCCTACATGTCTGAGTGGCTATAAACAGCTCGCATTCATCCAGCACTCCCTTTATCGGCATTTTGCAAGCCTATCCCTATATAAACCAGCCTATAAAAATCTATTTAATGCATTAATCATTAAACAAACACTTATGGAGTGCCCAATATGTGGTAAGTTTTGAGGGTACGAGATTGACTGGGACGCAGTCCCTGCCTTCCAGGAATGGGTAGTCTAGGGGAATGAATATTAAACTGAAGAATGGAATATGTGTCAATGACTAACTAGAAAACAGAGTAGAGGTAAAACTGCTAATTCTTCCTGTGAGGGTTGGGAGAAGCTTTACAGATGAGGCACCACTTAAATTAGGTCAATAAGATCTTTCTAGAGACAGAAGGTAGGGAAGGGAAAGAGCCTTCTAAGCCAAGAGAGCAGCAGATCCAGAGACAGAGCGATGAGATAATGGAGTGTTCAGGAAATGTTGAAGTCAGTGGCGCATGAGCATCGAGTGTGGGGAACAGAGCAGCAGGAAGTAAAGGTGTTTGCTGTCAGACAGTAAAGAGCCGTGTAGACCAGACTGAGGTTTGGCTTTTGTCCTGGCTGGGAGCAGCCACCGATGTCCTAAAGTCAGATTAGGCTTTTAAGGTGACCCTGGTGGTGGTATAGCTAGTCTAGAGGATAGATTAGAATAGAGGGAGACTGACTAAGCCTGGTAGTGATTCCTCTAGTCCAGACCAGCAAAGAAGGCCCAGATTAATCTGGGGAGAAGAAAGAAAAGCTGTATTTTAGGATGCGATTCAAAAAGCCTTAAAACAGCTCATAACTTGACCCTTCTAGCATCTGTCCTAATGAAATGACCAACAATATAGAAAAACGTTTTGGAAACAGTGTTCTTTCATCATAGCACTACTTTATAATAACTTAAACTTGGCAATCCAATAAGGGAATACTTAAATAAATTAACCATTCATGTAATGTAACCATAATATATAATATAACCATAGAATGTAATATTATCAAGATAATTGAAAATTACATCAGTGAAAGTTTTTTATGTAAGAAGAAATGCTATGTTATGTCAAAAAAAATACCTAATTGTATGTACCTTAAAATCTCAATTATGCATATTTTCCAGCTTTTCTACAATGAACATGTACTTTTATAATCAGAAAAAAGCATATTGTTTTAAAATAAAACAGGAAATTTGGAGAGATGGTGGTGGGAATCGAGGGCATGGCTGCCTGTGGAGTTCTGGCTGTCACTGGAGATTAGGACTTCAGGAGGCACTGTGAGACCTTGTGTGTATTTAATGACCATTTACTGACCACTTACTGTTGTTACTTGGGGTGAGAAGAATTACGTTCCCTGCCTTAAGTAAGTTATTCCAGTAGAAAGCCCACAAGGGCAAGCAACTAAGTAGTTGCCATGGTGGTCAGTGTTAGAGGGATGCACAAAGCCTTATAAGAACAGGAGGAGGATGAAGCAACCAGCTCACTGTGGGTGTCTGGGAAAACCTAGGATCTATGCTTCAAATCATGAGTAATATTGTTAGCTACAATTTATAAAGTACTGTGTGCCTGGTACCCTATATATATGTTTGTAATCCCTTTGATCACCCTATAAGGAAGATATTATCAACCGACCATTAACTCAACAAATATTATTTGAGCACCTTCCATGTAGTGTGCTGTGTTCTTTTCTAGGCTCGAGGATATAGCACTGAATAACACAGACAAAAATCTCTGCCCTCACAGAGCTTACATTCTTATAGGAATAAAAAGGAAAACTGAGGCTCGGAGAGGTCTTATGGTCACTTGCCTATAGAAACAGACTGAAGCTGGACTTGAACCCATAGTAATCTAAATCCATTCACCTGATGGAAAGAGGGAGCAGGCCCGCTGGAAAGAAGGAATAGCCTGGGCAAGGAAGAGCATGGTGTGTTTGAGAGAATTTGGCATAGTGTGCTGGGGCCAAAGCATCAAGAGACCATGGGGCCAAACTCTGTAGGATCTTGACTGCCATAACAAAGGACTTGACCTTGTCAAGTGGAAGAATTGGTCACGGCTTGGGGATGGTATGATCCAGCTAGTGTCTGCTTATATAACGATGTGGGACAACTTGTGGGGACCCCCATGACTTTTTTTACAAGGGCAGCAATATATTTAAATGTGTTCTTATCCCTCCTGCTTTGCTCTCATACACATTGAAGTCTGGTTGCGTTGATACTTTTTAAGTCTTGCCATGGAATTAGGAAAAACGTCTTTGTTATATAGGTGCCTTTTGCTGGTGTATTCAAGGCATAGTATAGTTTCAGATTAGCAAAGAAATTCCACTGGAAAAGTATCAAGAATCAATGCACTTTTTTTCCTCATATTTTGAGATCAGAGGTAATTTACTTAAAATTCTGGTCTTGGAGTATATCTGTGATTGATCAGCCATTTTCAGTACTATTTTTCCATCTCAAACAGCTATGGCAACGTGCAGAATCTGGGTTTGATGAAATGTTGTAATGCACACGAAATGGAAAATGAATCTTAGGAAAGTGACCCATTTTCTTGCCTTATTTTTGCTTGTGTAACTTGGCGATGTTTTACACTTTGAGACTGTGAGATTTGAAAAACTTACATGGTCTTAGATGATAGTTTTCACTGATCTTGGGACTTGGGGGATGGTTTTAAGACTGTTCACTAGAGAGCCTGAAGATGCCAGCAGGCCTCTCCCTGGTACACGTGACAGGCAGGTCTCTTCAGGAAACAAAGCCACGGGGTCTCTCTCTCCAATCCGTCTGTGGATTGAGACACAGCAAACTCTGAGAGTTTGCTCTAGGATTCCACAGTCTCAAGGGCAGTATGTGAGTCGCTGGTCCTAGTGGACTCCTGCTGTCAGAAATACTAAAACCATCACAGTTAGCGGCTTGTGCAGAAGCACCCAAGTGGATCAGCCCAGTGTCCAGTTAAGTTGGAGCATAATAAATCCAAACTTTGACCGATCTCAGTCATTTCCTTTCCTACAACTTTCTTCTCTTGGCCACTGTTTAACAATGATTCCAGATCAATTCTAGGCGCTGCTCAAGCTCTCATCCAATCCATCTACATAGTTCTTTGCATTTTCACAACATGTCCCTCCATGATGGCCCTCTGGGGCAGTTCTAATTCAGTGATTTCTCCTTCGCCTCTGCTTCCCAAATCATCATGGTTCTGTGCTTATTCATCCCACATTGACTCCCCCATCCTCCTAAGAATGGCAGGATTGTCATTTTGAAGAAATGGAGGCATCAAGAAGTTGAATAACTTACCTATAGATGCATAAGCTGGAGCTGGAACCCAGGCCCTGTACTTCCAGCAGAGTGCTGTGTTCACTGGACCTGATTACCTCTTGAGGATTCCGTTTCTCCAGTTTTCGTTGTGGCTTTATTTTGTTTAGTTTTTTAAAGTAAAACTTCACCTCATTTTGATAGTTTTACAACACTTAAATTTTTTATGTTCAGTACGTTTTTCAAAATCATTTCAATATTTTGATCCCCAGTTTTTGTTATGATCAGCGCACATCTGCTCTTTATCTAACCTTTTTAATTTTGTCCATGACCATCCTACATTGCAGGCTTCTCAACCAGATGAGTTGACCATTGAGGAGCATGAGGTGTTAGAAGTGATTGAAGATGGAGATATGGAAGACTGGGTAAAGGTATATTCCTTTGCTCATATCGCCCCCTCTTGTGACATTTTTAGGAGTTTGTTTTGGTTCTTGTTATGCCCTGTCTAGATTGTGTGTGCAAACCTGTTTTGTCACATGTCTTTTACTCAGGCTCGAAATAAAGTTGGCCAAGTGGGTTACGTGCCAGAAAAGTACCTCCAGTTTCCCACCTCGAACAGTCTGCTGAGCATGCTGCAGTCCTTGGCTGCCTTGGACAGTCGGTCACACACATCCAGCAATTCCACGGAGGCCGAACTCGTTTCAGGCAGCCTCAACGGAGATGCCAGTGGTAAAGACTGAAACAAGGCACTCTTTATTTGATCACAATTGGCCTAGATTGTATTACCCTGGAGTCAGCCTTCAGTAGGTTAAAAGGCACAAGTTTATTCCTATTCTGTAGCATTTTCCTTTGTTTAGTCACATCTGTTTTGTACTGTAGAAGCCTGAAGGTCATCTTCAGTGAGTAATGAAATTACAGCTTTCCTCTTATTCTGTATGATGTTCTTTTAGTTGTCACCTGAGCATAGGGGTGGTTGCAAAAGTACCCTGGCTGTTAATGTTCCTACTGTATTTCTCTCTCTTGCTACCTAGTCTGTTTCGTGAAAGCACTTTATGACTACGAGGGCCAGACAGATGATGAATTATCTTTTCCTGAGGGAGCAATCATCCGAATCTTGAACAAAGAAAACCAGGATGATGATGGCTTCTGGGAAGGGGAGTTCAATGGACTGATTGGAGTGTTCCCATCGGTGCTCGTGGAAGAACTTTCAGCCTCAGAAAATGGTGACACTCCATGGATGAAAGAGATTCAGGTACATGACGGGAGAGAGTCAAATTAAAAGATGTTTAAAGAAAGTGACTCCCAAGGAGTCTGTTGACCCACGCAAAAGTGGGCTGTCGTCTCAGCCTCCCCCTCACACTCCAATCCTCAGTTGCCAGGTTTCTGCAACACTGAATTTGGAAAAGCAGAGACCATCACTCAGGCTCTTGTGTAACGGCCATATTACACCTCAGTTCCCCCACATTCTGTTCTCTGAATTGTTTACCAAAATGCTACAGTGTATGTGACATACGAAAGAATGGTTTGGTGGAGAGAAAGAAAGAAACCGGAGAGGGAGTGTATTGTCTCTGTGGTTAGTTTATGTAGTAAAAATATTGGGTTGTTCTTTCTGTCCCTCACTGTCAGAGCCCCCGTGCCCAGCCCCCGTCCCGTCAGTCCATTTCAGAGAAGTCACAGGCCTGCGAGAGCCCCATGACACGCAGGTGGCCCCAGGCTTAGCTCCTCAGCCGTACTTTCCTTCACAGGAGACTCCTAATTCGGATCTGTCACAGCAGGCCTGGCAGGTCAGGACCATAAGGAATGGGTCTGCCCATCTTGGTTGTGTGGTACTGTGACCACGTAGCGAGTGTGACATTTACAAAACCTAGGGAAATCAGAAACTAAGCCAATGTTTTATCTTCAGAAAAAAATACAACTTGTCCCCTTTTTTTTCCTTCACTGAATTGTCTGATTTGGTATGTTTTCAGTGGAACTCTAGAGAATAGTTTGACTTGATAACTGTTTAAGATAAACTAAAATCAGAGTATAATGCAGAGATCCGTGAGAGGAAGAAGTTAAATGCAGCAGAAAATTGGAGTTTGGGGTGGATATTCTAGGCTCATTTGCTTCTAATGAGGCTGACAAAAAAGTTAATAGTCATAACTTAGCTCCAAAGAAAAGTGATTTGTCAGGAGTCGTCGGAGAAGCCGCCTAGTCTCCTTCCTGAGGCGAGCACTGCCCCCTCTCTCCCCTGCAGATCTCTCCTTCCTCCAAGCCGCCGGGCTCCCTGCCGCCACTGCCGCTGTACGACCAGCCTCCCGGCAGCCCGTACCCCAGCCCAGATAAGAGGAGCTCCCAGTACTTCCCGCGCTCTCCTTCCGCCAACGGTGAGGCTTTCCTGGGCACGGGTCTGAATACATTTTCGTTCAGAAATCCACGTGTTCACCTGAAGGGCAGACAGATCTGCGTGAGCATTTTTATTGCTTGGCTACACAGATAAAATGAGCTTCTTTCATTCCCTCCCTTAGAAAACAGCTTCCATGCTGAATCGCCAGGATTCTCACAGGCACCAAGGCATACTCCGGAGACCTCATATGGCAAACTGCGACCTGTAAGTCTCCTATCTGGCAGGCTTATAGAATGCTTAGTTCTTCCAATCGAAAGTTAGAAATCAGTGTTTCCTGGAGCTGGCCCCATGGCATAGTGGTTGAGTTTGGCACACTCTGCTTCGGCAGCCTGGGTTCACAGGTTCATATCCCGGGCATGGACCTACACCACTCATAGGCCGTGCTGTGGTGGTGACCCACATATAAAGTGGAGGAAGATTGGCACAGATGTTAGCTCAGGGCTAATCTTCCTCAGCAAACAAAAAGAAGAAGAAGAAGAAAGCAATGTTTCCCCTGTGGCCACTGTGTTGTTACTAATTCTACCACATGAGGGTGAGGTGGATTTGGGAAGGTAAAAAGAGCTCTTGAAAAGGACGGCTATAAAAATGAACACGTCTTGGGAGGTCTAGTCTACCACTGGCTCTTTTCTCACTGAGCCATGTGAGATCACAAGATGAGCTATGAACGTGTATTTAAATTATAACAAGCTCTGTGAGCATCAGAGTGGTCTAATTGTGAAACAGAAGCACCGTTTTTTTAAGCAAGCATTTATTGAGAACCTATTTTCCAGGCCTGTATTTGCCTCTTTTGGTGACACAGATGAAATAATAAGATACACTTCATGCCTTTTTGAGGTTTGAGAGCTTCTCTTCTCAAAGAGAATGTACTCTTACAAATAATCACCTCTACCCTCGCCTCACTCGCTTTCTCGCTGTAAAGCAGCTCCTCCAAGGTCATGCCTTTGCATGCTAATCAGTGCATACTTTGCAACTTTATTTTCCTTGACCCCTTATCAGCATTTGATAGGTTCTTCAGACCACCCACTTCCTTTGCCCGCTTCATTCAGCAGATGTGTGTTGAGTGCCTTGTCAAGGACTTGGTTCTTTATCCTAAATGTGATAGGAAGATTGTGAGCACGACAGTGGTATGACCAGTTTTGCATTTTTAAAACACTGCTATGGCAGCCAAGTGGAGAATGAATGGAAGGTGGGGGAATGGACTTGGGGAGCCACTCGGAGGCTGCAGCAGTGGTCCAGACACGGGGACGGGAGCGAGGACTGGAGGGTAAGAGCGGGAGTGGAGAGAAGTGAGCCGATTTGTCCTACCGCCCTTTCTGTTTTGCTTTCTGCTTTTCCGGCCCTTTCTTTCCATTGGCCTTTGCAGGCTTCTCTGCCCCGTCCCTCTCTGCTGCTGCTTCTCTCGGAGCCACCGAACTCACTCTCCCTGTGGAATCTCATCTACTTCCACGGCTTTGAGAACCGTTCATTTACTGGCAGCTCCCAGACATATAACTGCCAGTCTGGTCTCTTCCCTGAGCTCCAGACTTGAGGATGTCTCAGTCTGTGTGTACTAAACCCCCAAAGCTCAGCAGAAACGAGTTAATTATCCTCTCTCCAGACACGCTCCTTCTCCCACATTGCGTCTCGGTGAATGGAGCCCCCTTCCTACCAGTGCTCTGGCATCACTCTTGATACCTCCCTGGCCCTGGTCCCACAAATAGTTGTCACCAAATCCTGCCAGGTTTACCTCGGGGACAGCCATCAGCCTTTCCACTTCTCCACCCCGCCATGCCGGTGCCCTGTGCAGGCTGACATCAGCTCTGTCCAGAGGACTGCAGGAGGCTCCCAAATCGTCTTCTCACCTACACTCTTGCTCGCCTCCGCTCTGTCTCCAAACTGTTACCTGAGTCACCTTTTCACAAATCTGGTGCGCTGTTTAAAATCACCAAAGACTCCTCTTTGCTGACAGAAGAAAGCTCACATTTCTTAACATAGCTTAACGAAGCCCTTCCTGACTTCCCCCCGCCCACCTCTCTAGTCTCATCTCCTGCAACTCTTCTTCCAGGACGTGCTGACAGGCTTTCAGTTCTCCACACGTTGCTCTCTCTTGCTTCCAGCTCCAGGCCTTTGCTTTGGACGAGGCTTTCAGGGCGACAGTGACCCCTGCGGCTTTCAGCCTAGGCAAGAACCCGATTTGTGGGTTTCACATTTCATCCGGAACAGTAACTCCTGCTCAGTGTGGGAAATAGTGAAAATTAGGTTGAAAGCACACGCTGAGAGCATTTCTGAGGCCCCTGGGGAGTCATGTCCTTGGATAAATGACTGGTTGGAGTTTGGATGCTACAGAAACTGACTCAGGAAGCTGACTGACAATCCATGCACTTGTTCCCTGCTCAGGTCCGGGCAGCTCCCCCTCCGCCTACGCAGAACCACCGAAGGCCGGCGGAGAAGATCGAGGATGTGGAAATCACGCTGGTGTGATGGTGGGTTTGCCCGCCCATGACTGCTACAATCAAGGCCAGGCTGGGAGTTTGGCCACTCTTGTTTTTTAGGCACCTTTGCATGATGATGACTCTTGAACAGAGCAAAAACAAGGAGGATTATATGTGACTGGGTGGCCTGGTAGACTCCTCCCACAGTTTGAATATTTTGTGCCTTTTTTTGTTGTCATTTTCTATGTCATCTCTCCTATCATAGCACAAATCCTAGTGGGCCCTAGAAGCAGAGAGGGGACAGCCCTCGTGCCTGACAGTGGCCCGTTTTTATATAAGACTCAAGACCAGGCCTCGTTCACGGCACAGTCACAGAGACACTGATCACGTGCACTCGCACAGTATATTACTGTGGCCACAAGGATGTGGCAAAGATTCTCATCTTTCTTCAAGTGGCTTTTGCTTGTCTGATTGAGCCTAATCAGATGGTGTCGGCTACCTGAGGACGCAGAAGGAGGGACTTCAGGAGAGGCTGGCTCCTCCCCACAGTCAGTCCCCAGACTGAGAAAGTGAAACTTGATTGGAAAAAAGTGGACTGCCCTGAGTTTAGCGCCAATTGCATTAATGCACATCTCTTCCACAACTAACAGGTTTAAAACAATAACAGTGTCCTTTGTATTAATATTTATGCCATTCATTTAGTATTAGTGGAGCTAATATGGAGGGGCTGGCCTAGTAGCCAAATCTTGTCCATCACATAAACTAGTAGAAAGGAGGCTGCAGCTAAAGCAGAATGGAGCTTCCAGGCCTGAAATGAGCCGACTTAATATTCTTTTTGTATTTGGGTATTTTTCATCTTAATTTTTGCAGCATATACTCTTCTGACCAGTATCCTTAGAATCTGAATGTCTAGATAAATTGGGGACACCTACTTGCCTTGTTGAGCTTCTCTACTGGGGAGGCCCTAGCATTATTTTATTCCCTAGCCAGTGCATTGGCCCAGACAGGCAAGTGGTGGCCAGTCCACACCAGTGGCTGCCCACTGCAGGAAATGCAGCTTCCCAGGTCCCACTGACCTGACATTCCCCCGGAAGGAAGAACTTATGGCTCATGGAGGAAACCAGCTTCCTGTGAAAAAGGACTACGGATTGTACATGCTGCACACGTGCAAATTGACAAGAAGACCAGTTCTCTGCATCACAGGGAGAGCCGGAAGGAGCTTTCCCTGCAGGCCAGCAAGCCCACAGGGCAGGTGTCCCAGCGTAGGCCTCTGTCACTTCTCCACCGCCTCTGGGAGAAGGGAGCGCATTACCTAGGGATGAAGGGATGTTTGCCAGTTGTTTAGTTTTTTTAAGAAATCAAATTTTCAGAATTTAATCCAAAAGTTGTATTATGCTTTGCAAACTCCATCCCACCTAAGAATCTTTTAAAACTTGAAATGCTCGCCAAATGTCCCCATGGGATTTTTGACCAAAAGTAAGGTCATAGCTGAAGAAATTTTTAGTTTGTCATTTGATCACTTCAGTGACAGTACCCACTGATGAATCTTCTCCGTGATTTGGGGCTTTTTGTTTTTGTTTTTTGCGTTTCTTAACCTGTTGATCTTTTTGAGGTCTTTTTGTGTTTATCAAACTTATTCTTAAGTTTAATAAAGAAATTAAAAAGGTGGTTTTTTTAAGATTTTAAAGTTTGCCGACGTGTTAAAAATCTTCAAAGCACTTTAAAAATCTTCAAAGTGCTTAAATCAGGCAGTTCTTACCACCCAGTCTTGTATTCTCTCTTTAGCTAGCCAAATTGTCCTTGAATCTGGGTTTTCCACATTCTCAGAGGGTTATTTGAAATCTTTTGTTATATTTTAAAATATTTTCTGGAAGAGCTGCTAATTTTATTTTAAAAAAACAAGTTGTAAAAATATGCCTCCTTTTTAAAAAGAACCCCTCCCTCCAGGACATGAACCCAGCGTCCGAGTGCACAGGGCGGCTCAGAGGGAGCGCCTGGTGCAAACGTGCTTTCTTTACAGTGGCTGTACAAAGTTTGTATTTATTATGTATAAAATGTTGAATAATAAAACAATGGAATTAAGTTTCCTAAGTTTCCTTACAAAAAGATTGGGGTAGACAGACTTTTCTAAATACACAGTACTTCTTATAAAGACACTCCTAGGCCCTCCTTTAAACCACACAACAGATACAGAGAGGGGGAGGTCAATTAATCCATCTGTGGGACAAACAGTCCCTGATGCCACCCACCTGCCAGGGGTAATATCCTGGACGCTAGAGATAGGAATCAATAAGTTGCGGTCTTTGCTGTCAAGGTTCTTTCCCAGTGGGGAGAAAAAGAGGCACACACATGAGGACAGGGAACTCCCATTCTACAGCTGGAGGGGTGAGAGGAGGGTCACTGATGTCCCCTCAAGGATGTAACCAGTGGCTTCCAGGAAGTGGGCATCCTGGGCTCCTCCGCCCCCTCCTAAACCTCTTCCCTGAGGAGGAATGAAGCAAACAAAGGAGATTGTACTGGTCCCAGAGGGGCAGAGACGACTCTCGGTTAAAGGCTGAGTCCCTCTGGCTGCCAGCCAGCCACACCCAGGGCCAAGGCTCAGCCTGTTTGTGGAGGGAGCCCAAGCGCTCCTCTCTCCAGAGCTGGGCACGTGCAGTATGTATTCTTCCAGATGTTTTGTGTGCATAAACCTCATATGTGATTGACTTTGTATGTAAGTGAAATTATATCCTACATTTAGGTTTGCCTCATTCTTTTTAAAGGCTGCATTGTATTCCATTGTTTGGATATATCATAATTTAAACATTCCTAGAGTAATGGATGTTTAGATTGTATCCATCCACTTGCTATTAGAAAGTTGAAATTCGGGGCCAGCCTGGTGGTGCAGTGGTTAAGTTTGCACGTTCTGCTTCAACAGCCTGGGGTCCGCCAGTTCGGATCCCAGGTGCGGACATGGCACCACTTGGCAAGCCATGCTGTGGTAGGCGTCCCACATATAAAGTAGAGGAAGATGGGCACAGATGTTAGCTGTGTCAGGGCCAGTCTTCCTCAACAAAAAGAGGAGGATTGGCAGCAGATATTAACTCAGGGCTAATCTTCCTCAAAAAAAAGAAAAAAATTAATATCTTTGAAATTAATATCTTTGTACATAATTCTTTATAAATTTGTTCCAGTAAAAATACTGGGTAAATTCCTAAATGTGTCATTTGAGAGTCAGAAATGAATGTGTATTTAATTTTGTTAGACTTTGCCATATTGGCATCCAGAATGATTGTATCCATTGACACTCCCACCAACCGCACAGGAGATGACAACGTGGACTTTGGAGTCAGAAGATCCGAGTTCAGTCCTGGCGCCCACTTGACAGCTGTGGGAAGTGAGCTCCAGTGTCCTCACTGGAAACCTGAGAATAATGCTGTGGATCCAAGAAGGACATATAAAGTGTGCAGAACGGGGGGGTCACCACAAACACTCTCCGCCATCTCCTCTCCCCTCTTCAGCGTCCTCCCCTACAGAACTGGGGTCCTTGCTGCTCTTCCAGCTTCGCAGTAACACAGGGTGTCTTGAGGCCCAAGGGAAGGAGCGTGTGTGAAAGTGCTTTACCGTAAGTATGGGAGGCTGTCAGTGCACATTAACTATCATTTCTATCTTCCGCCTTCCCCGCTAATGAAGGCTGCTCACATCTGAGACTGCTCTTGGCCTCGGAGGCTTAGTCTCTGACCAGGGGACAGAGTTAAGCTAATTGCCCCGCCCCAGTGTCATGGCTAAATTTTGGCCTCCTTCGTCACAGGAACCAACTGTAATGAAATCAAGGCAGGTTCACAGCACGCCAGCTGATCCCTGTCCTCTGGGACCCACCGCCCCAGCCCACACCCACCAGCCAGACGAGACGCGAGTGGGAGGAGGTCACCTGGCCTTAGCCCTGCCACCACTTGATGCAACCTTTCCCCCAGGCTGCCGCATGCCCAGTTTTAAAAGGAACAGAATGAGATGGTTTCAAAGAGCTTATCCACGCTTATGTTCTAGATAAGTGCAGTTTCTAGATGCAGACAGAGAACATCACACGAAAAGGACATGATATTTGAGAACAGACTTACTAACACACAGACTTCTCGGGATGGCCAGAAATTGAAAGTGCAAGCTGCTGGACTCTCCCCTGAGACAGAGCAAACCCTCCACGAGGCTGTGATCACATCCCGGGCTGCACTACCCACTCGCTGCCCCAGGAGCCGGGCCGCGGCTTTTGGTTGTGGGGCCAATTACTGCCTAACCTTCTCTGAGTGGCCTCATGACAAAATCTGGCTGCTCTGAATCTTTGCATTTATTTTCTTCATTAGGAAGCTGTTTTTCATGACAAAAATACAACCAAGTTACAGAAATTTTAGTTTAGAAGGGGGAGAACTGTAATTTGCCCCAAAATCCTACTTGTAACTTGACACAACCAGTGTAGGTTTCCTCCTAGACTCCCCGTCTTTGCTGTTACTGCTTGATCCGCCAAGCGCCCTGCGAACTCCAAAGAGCGTCTTGTTCCTGGACCACTTCCCCCTGGTTCCACTGGCCAAGAAAACAAATGTAGTACTTCTGCCGGGTCTGTTCTTGAGAGCTCTGGTCTGGGAATATTTTCCTGAAATGTTACCCTGAAACAACAGAAATGAACCCACAAGTGGGTTCACACCCCTTCCACACTGTGTGCTGAACACCCAAGTGTCCTCGTCACCCACTTGCTCCTATGAGGGGCAGGGGAAGAGTCTGGTTAAAAGTCCTATATTCAAGTCCCTGGGCCACCTCAATTAGCTGTGACCCTAGGCTTGTCCCTTCACTTTTCTGGGCCTTGGTTTCCTCATCTGTAAAGTGGGAATGAGAAAACAATACAAACTTCCTAAGATCCACGAGGATCAAATAAGATAATGTACAGAGAAGCTGAAAATACTTTTGACCAGTGGATGTGCATCCAGAGAGAAGACAGCCTGACCCCAGACGTGGTATGTCTGAACCTCACAGACAGATCCACACCCGGTGCCGCCAGGATTCCTCCAGCGAACATCTGAAGGGCCAGGACCACCTCTATTCAACCACCCTTTGTCCAGTCAGCAAACTTACTGCTCCAGGCACTGGAGACACAAGTGACTCAGATGCCCTCCCTGTCACTGAGGGGCTCACATCTGGTGGAGGGGACTGGGAACAGCAGCCTCGGGCCAAGGTGTGTCTCCCAGAACAGGGAGATGACCAAGGGGCAGCAGGAGCCCAGAACAAGGGCTTCTGTCGTTTCTCCCTCTCCGGTCTGAGGCTCACCAGGCCTGAGACTGGGCAGGGCGGGCAGAGGAGGCCGTACTCAACCTGCAGAACAGCCCGGGGAAGAGCTGTCACCCATGGTGAGGCCCAGAAGCGGGGCAGGAAGAGCCTCACAGATGGGGAAACTCCTTCCCCTGGAAGACACTGTGATCTGCCCAAGGTCTCTCAGCAAGACGACTGGGGGCAGAACCTAGAACTGGGCTTCCAGAAGACCAAGCCAGCCCCACTCCCCACTCAGCAGAACCTGAGTCCGGTTTTTAGAAAAGAGAGAATCAGGCCTGGGTTCTTATCCCTGCTCTGCTGTGTGACCCTGCACAAGGCCTGGCCCCTCTCTGGGCTTCACTCTGGGTGCACAGCAAGGATGAAGGCCATTCCAGCTTTGACGTTAGGGCACCAAACTGAGGCAGGCAGCCCCTGAGCACTGAAAACCTGAGCACTGAGTACTGAGTACTGAAAACCTGGAGAGAACTAAAAGCCTAGGGTCCTATCCTATCCCGGCCCCTCTGCTGCAGGGGACCACAGACCAGAGCTGCAGCCTTCCCAGTGGCCACCCCTCCGAGCCCTTCCCTGCTGGGCCTCTGCCAGCCCGTCTGCCTCCGTGTGGGCCTTCCTCACCCCTGCAAGGCCTTGACCCGTCTCTGGCCTTCCACACTTGCTCCTCCAGGAAGCATTCCTCCAAGCAAGTTGAAGTGCGCGTGTGCGTGTGCTCCCAGAGGTAAGGCAGCTGCACCCGAGGTTGTGCTGTCAGATTTGCCCCATTAAGAGGGGAAGGCTGAGGGGAGGAGAGGGGCCGCTGTTCCAGGAGTCAAGTCAAACCATTTCCCGAGCACCTCATGTGTTCTCTAAGCAGTCCTCACTGCAGTCCTCTGAGGTCCTTGCCCCGAATGGTGTAGCTGGTAAGAACCTCCCAGGATTCAAGTCCACCTCACTCCTGTGGCCCGCATATCCCCACTTCAAAGGACATCAACCTTCCAGGCTCAGGCCTCGGAGCCCAGGGCGCAGGTGGAAGGAGAGGCAGCAGGGAGGGATTTCGGTTAGAGTCAGCCACCCAGCAGCAGAGGCAGGGGGCACAGCACTGCGGCACGGGGGGCATGCCCTGCAGCTCTGCCTAAATGGGAGCCCAGATTCCCTGACATTTTGTAAAAATATATATATATAAAATACAGTCATAATCCAGCTGTGTGATCTCACATCACAACCTCTCTGAACCTCAATCTTCTCATCTGTGAGATACCTACATCACGAGGTGGTTGGGAGGAACAAAGATACTGCATGAAAAGCACCGAGCACAGGGCCTCACACACTGCACTCAGCAGTGGTGGCTCCCGGAAGCACTGGTATTTCCAGCCATGAATCCCAAGAGTGGAGAGAATGGCCTCAGCAGACAACTAGGCAGCTGGTGACTCCTGGTGGCCACTGGGAGCCAGGACCTGAGGGCTGGGCCTGGCCCTGGGACATCGATTAAAGGATGCTGGACGCCTAGAGTCTTCCACTGTCAGACTTGCCGGGTCCTTGAGTCAGAGAATGCAGCCACTTAATAAACATTTCCGGAGGCTCTCTCTGTGCCAGGCCTGATCCCAGGGAATACTCTGTTCCCAGCCGGGCCTCTTCCAAGAGCTCCCTGACTGAAAATGGAGGGACACAGACACAAACGGGAGCACAGGGACGGAGGAGGCCCCTGGCCAGCAGGCAGATGACAAAGGGCTCTCGGTGAAGGGATCCCAAAGCACAACTGAGTTGGGGCCTGGGAGGGAAGGACATTCTGGGCAGAGAGAAAACCACATGTAAGACACTCTCAGAGCAGCAAGAAAATGGAGCAGCAGCTGAGGCAGCAGGGTCGCAGCCAAAGGCTTTGAACTTCATGCCACAGTTTCTCTGCAGGCTGCAGGGGAACTTCAAAGGGGTGCACATGTGACCAGGACACCTTAGAAAGTCACTCTGGCCGTGGCAAGGGGACTGGGTAGGGAGAGCGCAGGTCTAGGAGGAGGTGGCCTGCAGGGGCAGCAGGCATGGTGGGGACTTAGACCCAGCAGCCCCAACCTTGGGGTCTGAGAGGACATGGGGCGTGAGGGGAGAGGAGCTCATGTCGGGAGCTGATGCCCAGGAGGCTGCTGGGTATGTCACCTAGAACCCAGGGGACAGCTGGGCCAAGAGCAGAGAGGGATCTGGGAGTTGGCAGAGGGCAGATTTGGGTACTTAACCAATACATCTGCAGCCTTCAGCACGTGCCAGGAGCTTTCCAAGTCCTAACGCATTGAGCCCTTTGAGGTGGACGCTGTTATCCATTTACAGAGAAGGAAACTAAGGCACAGAGATGGTAAGTAACTTGCTCAAAATCATTCAGCTACTAAATAGCAGAGCTGAGATTCAACCCATGCCAACTGGCTACAGAGTCCAGGCTCTCAGCTCTGGGCCACCCATCCTAGAAATGGTTTCCAAAACCCTGGGACTAGCAAAGATCCCCACTGGAGACTCTGAAAGGTGATAAAGAAAGAGGCAAAGAGTTCTAGAGTAAAGCCTTTGAATCTCAGCTGGGCAGACCCCCAGAGGTCAGGGACGTTAGTCCCCTCCTCCAGGTTGGGGAAGGAAGTGGGGCACACAGGCCCCGCCCCCCCCAAGGGTCTGCTTTATACTCCAGAGGCTCGTCGTGCAGATTAAATGTGACACCGATGGAAGTGAAGCCCCAGGCCCAGGCCTGGCCCATGGCTGCCCTCCCCGACCAACACACACAGGCCATTCCCCACCCACTCCGGGCTCTGCCTCTGGAGCAAGAACGTGGCCCAGTCCAAAGGCAGCCCTGTTGTACCACGTACTTGACATCACTCTCTGGTTTGTGAGGACTCTTTCCACCAGGGCCCCTCTGGCTGCCTCCCCTGCTCCCTCCTCAGAACTCCCAAGGCCCCTCCTCAGCCTCTGTCTACCCCGGGTGCCTGAAGCAGGAAGGCCCAAGGTGTTGGCTTGGCCTCAGGACCAGCTTGGACCAAGGGTGAAATTCCCATGGCTCCAAGAGCCACGGCCTTCGCTGCCTCTGGCCATTCTCCATGCTGTCTCCTCCGTTAGACGCAAACAGACGTGAACAGCACGAGGCCGGGCCGGCTCTGCCCCAGCTCCGCGTGGGAGGAGGAAAGGGAGCCAAGCCCGGATCTCCTCCAGCCACCAGCCCAAAGGCCTCTCTGTTCCCTGAATGCTGTAAAAAGGCAACACCAGTTTAGATGCAATTTTTTTTTCCATTTTTGGCAGAAAAATTGAGGAGACAGAGATAAACAAAAAAAATACTGTAATTCCCTCCAACCTACACTTAGTTTTTAAACAAATAGGCCAGGTCCTGCCAGGCCTTCTTCCCCACTAAAGGCCCTGAGGCCACCCCCCCAGGCCCCCGCACCCCCACCCTGGAGCCCGGTGGAGCAGTAGGAAGCTGTCCTCCAGCTTCAGGCTTCGGACTAGAGCTCCAGCCCGGGCAGGAGGTCGTGCCACTAGTGCCAGAGCACAACCTTCCTGGCCTGGTCCACGCTCACCACGTGGGTTCCGGAGTAGCACCAGGCCACGGCGTTGACAGCAGCGCTGAGGAGAGAGAGGGGCAGGCTTCAGGGGGCGTCAGGAGCTGGGCCTGCAGCCTGGCTCTGCCCCTCATTCCTGGACCTGGGCAGTTTGAGGCCCTCTCTGAGCCCCACCTGTAAAATGGGCTCACAGGGCTGTGATGAGGATGGACCCAAATGTGCATGGGAGGGCACTCTGTGAACTGTGAAGGGCTCGGGGGGTGGAGGGTGTGGGACAAGGGCAGGGGACTCCACGATCCCAAGCATGTCAGAACCTGGAATCGACTTAGCAGAACTGGGCTGGGGTGGCACTAGCCCTGAGGCTGGGATGGGCGGGCGGGTGGCGGCCGTGCTCACCAGTGGGGTCCTCGAAGGCTACTCTCCAGTTTCCCAGTGTCCACATCCCAGATGTAAAGGGCTCCATCCCAGGAACCCGCCAGCGCATAGCATCTGTCCGGGCTGCAGTGGCCACAGAACAAGAGAGAGATCAGAGGACACACAGACACACACACCCTAACACAGATGCAGTCAGATGGGGCGCACTCGGACACAGGCACGTGCTCTCCCAAACACACCTGAACACGGCTTTGGTCCAGTCAGAACCACACTTGAAGCCTTCAGCCCTGAGGACAGACAGGGTCGGGGTCAGAAGGGAGGTGGCCGCCAGTCCCTGCCCTCAGCCAGGAGCTTCAAGAGCCTCCTCTCTCCCTCAAAGGGTCGGGCACCTCAGCAGGCCCTGGTCCAGAAGGGCCTGCAGGGAGGGGCCCCCACTGACAGGCCCTGGGGGGCCTTTTACAGGGGACGAGAGGTCCAGCTGCCCTGGCCAAAGCCACAGGTCAGCGGTCTGGAGGCTGGTACCTGAACACCTGGCGGATATTGCTGACACGCAGGTCGATGACCTTCAGCGTGTCGTCACGGGAACAGCTGAGCAGATGCAGCTGGTCATGGCTGAGGCTCAGGGAGGTGACCCGGCCTTGCACAGGGATGACCTGGGTGCAGCGGGGCCCCCTGAGGACCGAGACAGAGACGGGAATGAGGAGCAGCCCACCCTGACAGGGCCACTCCTGACAGGCGCCCCCGGGCTCAGATCACTGGGGCCAAGGCTGACTGTGACAAATCTCCCACCACGGCCAGCGCCCTCCAACAGGAACTCAGGCAGCCTTTGACTCGAAGCCCCTGGAGCCCCTGAAACCTTTAGGTCACTAAAATAAGTGCTGGAGAGAAAGCAGTGAAAATCGTCTTCAAATGTGTGAAAGAGAGAGAAGGGCTTCAGACAGCAAGCCTGCAGACCAGCGAGCGGAGGCCCGAGGCAGGCACGGCCTCCAGCACCAGCTTTATACACCATTCGAGCTCAGTGTTGGGCTCCAGGTTCGAAGAACCACCAAAACATTTGTTCCTTTTAACTAAAACATGGTAATTAAATGGAAAAATTTAATCCATCTTGGCTGGCAAGGCCCAGGCAGAGTCCAGCGATTGGAGGAAGAGCCACTAGGAAGGTGGCACAGCTCCCTGGGGTCAGCTGAGCCTTCAAGGGGCCAAGCCTGTCACAGAAAGGCTACCAGCTGGGAGCACCAACCCCACAGCCTTACTTCCCCGAGGTACCCTCCACGGCTCCACGGCCAGAGAAAGGAAAGAGAACCCAGGAACCCCGGCCCCACGCCTCCACCACCCACAGCCTGCGCCTGTCACCTGCTGTCCCAGAACCGGATCTTCTGGTCATTGTGGCCACTAATGATGAGATGGTCCCCACACACTACATCGTTACAGTAGGAAAGGACATTGATGGTCCTGGAGCCTGGGGACCAAGGAGCAGAGCCCTGGCCTCAGAGAAGGGTTGGACACATGGGGAAGCTGAGGCTTTGAGGTCCTCCCAAAACTAGAACCCAGGTGCCCTGCCTCCCAGCCCAAAGCCTGAGGTCACCAAGAAACTGGCAGAAAGCACCAATGGGGGACAGAGAGGAAGGCCCTTGGAAGGTTTCTCCCCAAATGCCTGCGAATCTCAGAGCCACTCCCAGAGAACAAGCTGAAGCCTCTCCCAGCGGCCTGGGAGGGTCCCGGAGGGCGGGGCGGGGGCTGGGTCTCACAGTAGGCGCGGCCAAGGTCCCACTCCTTCACTGTCCGGTCTCGGCTCCCAGTCACCGCCTCGTGCCTCGTTAGCTTGAATTTGGCAGCTGTCACTTTGTCTGTGTGTCCAGACAGTGTCTCCTGCTCCCCATCCCAGATATGGATCAAGGGCACAGCCAAGACCCCATAACACCCCCTCCAGTCCCAAGGCATGACCCCTGACCCCCAGGCTGCGTCCCCAGGCAGGGCTCACCTTGGACTGCGCCTCCCCAACCTTCCAGAGCTGGGCAGCCCGATTGTAAGTAGCTGCCAATACCTGGGAGCCCTAGAGACACGGGAGTGGAAGGGAGAGGTCCTGAACCTGGGCCCAGCCAGAGGCAACGTCCCTCAGGCCGGAGAGCTGGGGCAGGGGCTGCCTCGGAGCTTCCCACAGCCCAGGGCAGCAGGCAGGCGGAGGAGCTTGTGGCCCAGGGAGGATTTGGGTAAGAGCTCCAAGGCCTGGATCTAGGACACCCACGATGTTCCCTCAGGTGCCAGAGCCCCCGCCTGCCGGGGGTGGAGAGTGGTGGGCATCCCACGCCACTAGGGCAAAGTCCGCTCACCGAGGGGTCGAAGTCCACACTGGTGATGCTGCCGCCACCTCCTTCAAGGGTCTGGTGGGCCTTCAGGTGACCTAGGGGGACCGGGGGAATGGGCAGGTGAAATGAGATCACTAACATGAAGAGGAAAAGCTGGGACAAGGAGTGGGAAGATCCGTCTCTCCCAGATTAGAGGACAGAACTGCTGGGTCTGTTCTGGGGGCCACGGCTGGAGGCTGCACCTTCCCGAACTGCCAGCAGGGGGCCTCAGGGAGCAGCTGCTCATCTTACAGACAGGGCTGGAGAGGACCAGAGAGAAGGGACTGTCCCTAGGTCACACAGCAAGCCAGGGCCAACCAGCTGGAGACTCGTCTCCTCTAGGAGGCCTCCAGGAGCTGGCTCGGCCTCCCCCAACACACCCCCCTCTACAGAGCACAGGGTAGACAGCTAATGTCTGTCTCCTAACTGAGTTCCGAGAGTTCAAGTGATAACAGAAGAGGTGACCTGGTGGACCGCAGGGACCTGCTCCTCAAGGGCCTGTCCCTGTACCACTTCACGATCAGGGACACCCACCTCCCCTAACAGGGACCATCTGGGCCAGCCCTCCCCATCCTGCAGGCCTGGACCCCAGGAGCTGGGGGGCACCACCCTTCTTCAGAGCAGGGAACCCAGAACCCTTGCTAAGGGGTCATCTGGCCACTGCCCACAAGAATGTTCCAGGCAAGGAAACAAAAAGAGACCCAAGACCTTTACCCATGAAGGAGCGAGCTGAGGGTGGGGTCTGGAGAGAAAGCAGTGGGTTGGCCTGCAGGGGAGGGACCCTCACCTCCCACGACATTCCAGAGGTGGATGAGGGAGTCAGCCCCTCCGGTGGCCAGGAGGCTGCTGTTGGGGCCAAAACAAACAGCATTGACCTCGGAGAGGTGGGCATCCTGGGGGGAAAAGGAGAGGCTGGTGGCCCTGGTCCTTCATGCATGCCTCTTTGCACATGCTCACAGGCTCTCTCTCACAAGCACCTGTGCACATCAGGCCTTACCACCTCCACGTGGACCCCTGCAGCAGCCTCCCCCTACACCGCCCCGTGCTTCCCCGCCTGGCCTCCTGGTCTCCCAGCCTCCCGTCTCTCCCTCCCCAGTCTACTCCCCATTATAAAATGCTGAGGGGGTCCCACCACAAGCTGTGGAAGGAAAATTCCTGCTCCTACTAAGGAGCCCGGCCTTGCTTCCCTGGCCTCCGCAGACCACCCCTGCGGCTTGTAACCCCCTCTCAGTACCCCATGCATATGGCCCAGCTCCTGCTCACCACCACATCCTGAGTCCAGGTAGGAAGCCGGGCTGCCACACACACAGGGATGCTCTGGTATCGCTGCTCGGGGGCCCCCCCAACTGAGTGGCCTCTCCTCTTCTTGAAGCTGGGGGTGGGGTGTCAGGAGGGCATTCAGCAAAGCCTCGGACATGGGGGCCTCAAGCTCCCGAGGCAGCAACTACAGGAAGCAGACATGGAAGGCAGCAGAACATGGCCCAGAGGGGCAGCAAGCATATTCCCCAACCCGGCCTCTGACCCTAGGGCTCAGTGTGGACATGGGAGGGGCAGAGAAACAGACATAGAGGCAGGGCAGGGTCAGTGGAAACCTCGGGGCTGGGGTTTCAGTCCTGGCCTTGCTACTGCTTGGTTCTGACCCTGGAGAAGTCCCTGACATTTCTAAGCCTCAGTTTCCCAACTGAGTGGCAGTTCCTGTCCGGCCTCAGGCTGGAGCTCTTGGTCCCGTAAAGAAACTGATGAGGGACAAAGCCCCGAGGGTAGCTGGGCTATCCAGCCCCTAGACAGCTCCTGCCTCTGGGGCGCAGCAGAGACTCACACACAGAGTGCTGGGCAACATACAGACAGACAGACCCAAGGTGGATACACAAAGCCCGGCCTCTGGGAGCCTCACACAGGGCTCCAAGGGGCCCGACCCCTTCACACACGTGTTGGTGCACACACACACTTACTCCAGAAGCCCCTTCACCACATCCACACAGCGGGACAGCGTCAAGGAGGTGGCGGAGGCAGACCTGGGGCCGAATCAAGAGAGCTGGACTAAAGGACTGGCCGGTGGGTGTGCAGAAAGCAGTCACTCATCCTAACACTTGGCTAGGGACCCCAAGGCCCAACGCCTCTTAAGCCCGGGATAAGAACTTGAAGACCAGGAGAGTGGGATGACCCAGAGCAGGCCCAGGAAGGTGGAGGCAGAGAGGGATTTGGCACGAAGTTCCCCAGTTCCCACCATGATGGTAAGGACTGCCTCACCACAGAAGTGCCCCCAACAAAAGCTCCTGGGAGGCTGAGGTGGGCCTGTGGTGGGGGAGGGGTGAAGATACCCCAGGATGGGAGAGCATAAGGCTCAGGGTAGGAAAAGCTGGATCTGCAGAGACCTGAAAAATGCCCAGGAGAGGGTGTGCCCTGGGATGACTTGGCCCACCAGGGCTGCCAAGGGCTTTGGGGACCAGCATCTCCTGCCCCTCCCCCAGGCTCCTTCCCTGGACACCAGTGCCCTGGAAGGAAAGGCTGAAGGTGGGCCTGCAGGCTGGGGAATGGGGCAGGGAGAGGGCAGCCTCAATGCCAGGCAAGTCAAGATGGATGAGGGAGCCTGAGGGGAGAGGCGCCCAAGGACTGAAGCCCCTATCCGGTCCCTCCCTTGTGAGCTCACACCTACACACGCTCAGAAGTTCACACCACTCAGGTATGCTCGCCCAAGCTTGGACACATGTGCTCTCATGTCCCTGTGTACGCACACACATGCCTGTGACAGCTGAGCCCTGAGCCTTGCCCACAGCTTCCCTCCTGGTGACACTCTTTCACCAGCCTGACACCCCACCCCCAGAGCTCTGGTCCTGGGAAGGAAAGAAAGGGGTGAGGACAGGGGCTGGGGTCCCTGAGGTGGCACTGACCCAACGTGGCTCCAGGCACTAGAGATCAGAACTGTTCTGGGAGATCTGAGCTGTACCCCAGAATCTCCCAAAGGTCCTAGAGGAAGACTGCAGGACAGGGCCAGCTCAGAGCTCTGGGACCGTCCTCACCTGAAAGGCCTCCTCAACTTCTCAGCAGCCTCACTCTCCAGGGACTCCGGCTCAGCAGCCAGCGCCAGAGTCTTGGCCGGCTCCCTGACAGCATAGCCTAGGATGCTTGGGCTCCTGGGAGAGAGAATGAGGCTCAAGAAGGCCAAGGGACTGGCCAGCCCGTCCGTGCCCCAGAGTCCAACATGGGGAAAATGTGCAGACCCAGGGATGAGGGGTCCGTGTGGGTGCACGTGTGGCAGGCAACCGTGCTGGCTCCTATGACCACATCTGCACGTGTCCGCGAGAGCCTCGGGACCGCGGTCGTGCACACGTGCTGCCAGGTGCACGGGTGGCGCGGGCAGAGAGGGGGCGGGGTAGAACTGGAGGCAGCAGCGGGAGAGCAGGGCGCTCCAGCACACGCGGGGCGGAGGCTCGGCGGGCAGGTCCGGGCGCATCCCCATTCTTACTCGCTGATGCTCACGGGCCGCTTGGCAGCCTTCTTCAGCTCCTGGGACACCCGCGCCTGCTTGGCCCTGAGGGAAGAAAAGCCCGCTGACAGCCGGGCGCGGCGCGGGGGGGGGTCCCCTCCCCCGGGGCAGGCGCCGGGCCCCTCCCGCACAGGGGGCGCGACCGCTCGAGAGCTCCCGGCGGGGCGGAGCGGGCCCGGCGCGCGCACCTCTCGCGGCGCTCGTTGCGCAGGTTGCGCTCGGCGGCGGCGCGCGCCTTGTGCTGCACGAGCCGCTCCAGCAGCTCGCGCGCCTCCTCCTCGAGCCTGCGCAGGGCCGCCTCCTGGACGCCGGCGTGCGCGCGCAGCGCTTCGTAGGCCGCCCGTTGTGCTGCGTTCCGCGCGCGCCGAACGTGCACCCGCTGCGCCTGCTGCGTTCGCTCCTCCTGCAGCTGCGCCACGCGGGCCTCCAGCTCCGCCAGCCTGGGGGGCGGAGGGCGGGGAGCCTCTGTCACCGCTCAGGGGCAGCCGGTCTCCGAGCGGGGACAGACTTGCCCATGGGCAGGTGGCCTGCCAGGCGGCCCAGCCAAGTCTCCAACCCAGCCTCCCGTCCTCAGAGTCCTGCCGGTCTGGCCTCGGAGAGCACCCACGCGGGGCAAGCTCTCGGGCCTGCTGGAGCCCCGCGGGGTCCTCCGTGCCCCCGTCCCCGGTCCCTGTGCGCTGGCCCGAGCCTCACCTGCTTTGCCGCTGCTCCAGCTCCGCCTCCAGGGCGCCCAGCGCCGCGCTCTTCTCCACCACCTGGTAGGCCATCTGCGGGCGGCGGGCGGGCCAGGTGGGCACGGGTGCCTCCAGCCCCTCCCGGCGGATGGGACAGGGGCTGCTGCCACCCCCACCCCGCCCCGCCCCTACTGAAAGGACAGCAGAGGCTCGGCCCGGTTTAAGGTCCTGCACAGGGACGCCTGGCTGTTTAGGGACAATGCAGGGGCCTCAGGCCCTGGGGTCCAACACCTGAGTTTCAGTCCTGCCAACACCACTTAGTTTCGCTGTGACCCCAGGGTAGTCATATAACCTCTCTGAACCTGCTCTGTTTCCTCACCTGTAAAATGGGAATGCTGGTGCTTACCTCGGGGTAATGCAGAATTATTATGAGGAATATTTCAAATAATGGCAAATGTTTATATAGCACTTATGTGTGCCATGCCTTGTTCTGAGCACTCTACACACATTAACACGTTTAATGCCTGTAACAACAGCATGAGGTAGGTACTGCCATTCTAGACGCGGACATTGACACAGAGAGGTTAAGTGTCCTGCCCAAAGTCACACGGCTAAGTAGCAGAGCTGGTATTTGAACCCAGGTCACCTAACATTATGTTCCAAGTAAAGGACTGGTCTACAGGAGGGGTTTGAGCGATGTGGGGTCTGTTTCCCACCTCTCCATCCCCTGGCATAGATTCCAGAGAGCAACAGGGAGCTGCAAGCAGAGGCACACAGGAATGGACTGGGGGAGCACAGGGCCCAGAATGAATACTGGAGCTGCCCCCAGCCCAAGAGTGGGAGTGAGGGGCATCTCGTCTATCCCCCTGCCTCACTCAACCGTCCTTCAGCCGAGAGCTGGGGAAGCCACAGAGAGGAAGCTCAACTCCCACCTTTTAGAACTGAGGGGCCAGTGGGAGAGAAGGACCCCAGGCAAAGCAGTTCCCACCAGTGGGGCAAGAGGAACAAGAAGAAATAACCAAGGCTGCGGGCTCTTGTTGCTAACCTGCTCCTTGTTCTTTCTTACGTGGGCTGGGTAAGGCATGGACTGAAGAGCGAAGATGGTGCTGTCCACCTACACTCAGACGTCACCCTATATGAGTGGGCCTGGGAGGGACCCTGGCAGGGAACCTACTTCCAGAGCTGGCCCAGTCAGTAGATTTATAATTCCTTTCACCACTCAGCAAGCTTACCTCCACTTCTGCTCCCTCACCTGTCATTTACTTTCTTTGATGTTTTGTTATTCAATGTTTTTTAGTTGATGCTTTTCAAAATTCAAATAATAGAGATGAAAAACAGATTAGTGGTTGCCAGGGGTTAGAGATGGTTGGGGGACAGGGATGAGTTATGACCAAAAAGGGGTGGCAAGAGGGAGATCTTTGTGGTGATGAAATAGTGCTGTATCTTGATGGTCACACAAATCTACACATGACAAAAGGACAACTGTATACACACTTCACACCAATACCAGCGTCCTGGTTGTGCTCCCCATAGTTACATAGGTTGTAACCAGTGGAGGAAACTGGGTGAAGGGTACACAGGACCTTTCTGCACTGTTTGCAACTTGCTATGAATCTATAATTATATCAAAATAAAAAGTTAAAAATAATGAGGCATGTTTGTTGTGATATGTGAAACAGTACTGAGAATTAAAGAAAAAGCCACTCCCCACGCCCTGGCATATCCAATGGGAACTGACTGGTGTGCGTCTCAGGAAGTGATGGGGAGGGAGAGAGTGCTGAGAGCAAAGGGTAGGCTAGGGGTACGTGGAAGTATCCCAGACAAGGGAACCATGAGGTGGAGACACGAGAGTGGCAGGAAATGCAACAAGAGGCTGGAAGGAGAACTCGCTGGGGAGCCAGGGTAAGGCTCTGGAAGATAGACAGCAAACTGATAATGGGGAGAGGCGAAGGGAGGGGCTTTCCCTTCTTTACTCTGTGGGCTTCTGTTCTCTTGAAATGTTCACAATAAGCAGGAATTTGTGTATTCCTTGCCTTTTTCTAAGGGAGATCATTTTCATTAAAATATATCACTCTGAGTGGTGGACGGGGGTGCCCAGGGAGGAGTTATCCAGGGAGGATGAGGAGAACTTGGACCAGGCCAGATAAGACAAGAAACAGAGAAGGGGAAGGATTTGGAGGCAGGATCCATGAGCTGCTGACTAGCTCAGGATGGAGGGCTGGCAGGGCCAGAGGTATCCCTGGATTTCCAGCCCGGTGACGACCAATGGTGGGGATGTACCTCTTCCTCACTTAGTCTACAAATATTCATTAGCATGGACTGTGGAGACAGGCCCCTGGGATACAGTGGAGGCAAAGCAAAGGCATCCCAGGTCTTGGGGCTCTCACAGCCCAGAAGGGGGCTCAGATGTTTGAGGGTCACCTCTCAAGTGTCACGTTGCCACTCCAACAGGGACTCTGAGGGAGAGGTTCTCACTGGGTTCACAGCCCCATCCCCACACTATTGGGCACGTGACTTGGCACGCTGGAACTGGGGGTGTGTTCATGGCTATCAGTCTCCTCCAGTGGACGGGAAGCTCCGTGGGGCCAGGTCTTGTTCCCTGCTGCATCCCCTGTGCCCTGGATGTAGCAATTGTCAATAAATATTTGTTGAAAGAATGAATGGAGATCACAGAAGGTGGATTCGTGTGGGAGGGAGTTCAAATCCTGGCTCCGCCTCTCTAATAAGCCTCAGTTTTCTCTGCAACCATAAAATTGTGGAGGGTTAGCTGAAATAATGCTCAGCCCAGTGCCTACAGGGACTCGCCTCTTAATGTGGTGTTGGCCATATTATGGGGGAGATGGTGGGTCGATTTTAGATGTGATGTCCAAAAACCAGCTGAGCAAAGAGTCTGGAGCTCAGAAGAGGCCGGGCTAGAGATGTGTCTGGGAGTCAGCAAACAGAAAGGAGCCAGAGAAGGAAGTTCAGACGCAACAGCTACAGCAAGGAGAGGAAAGCCAGGAGAGTGTGGTGAAACAGAAGCCAAGAGACACCATGGGGTTGGGGGGCAGTGTCAGGTGGCAGTAGCACACCCTGCCATGGAGGGAGACCACCTGGTGGGGCAAGTCGTGAGCAGCGCAGACTGGCCCATCTGGAAGAGGAACAGAAGCTGCCCAGCCCCTGCACACCTCACCCGCCTCCCTGAGCTCTCACCTCACTTCCTCATCTTGGGCTGCCAGAGCCAAAATAGAGAGCACTCTGACCCCTCTCTAGCCTCAAGGCATTGGCCTTGGGGAATGTTCCTCACTTGCTGGCTCCCTTGGACTGCGTTCCCCACACCCCGCAAAGTCCTGGATCTTGGCCCCACCCCATCCTCTCTCAGATCCCTGCCCAGCCTACCTCTCCACAGACCAGCCGGAGCCCCTCCTCCTCCTCTTGCCACTTCACCCTCAGAGTGCCTGGGACTTGGTCTGAGTCAGGCCCCGACTCCTCCCTGTCAACCAATCAGAAAGGGGTGCTCACTGTCCGTCCATTCACCCAGGGGATGCACATGAAAAGCCTGAAACCAGAGCCATGAACTGTCTCCTGAGGAAGGTGAAGCCAGAAAGCTAGCAGAGGAAAGAGCAAGTCTCCAGAAATTGGAGCTGCCCATGACTCCTGCTCTGGAATTCCCCCAGGCCTTGGGCTCCCTTCTTGAGGCCCCTCCCAACTCTGAGCCCTAACCCATTCCTGGTTCTCATCTTCACTCCCTCTTTGGAGTAGGTAGCAAGACCCTTCTTTAGGCATCAGGTAAGCAACAGGGAGACAGAAAAAGACAGAGGAGGGGAAAAGACAGGAGTGTAGGGGTGGGAGGGGAAGGAGATGGGACAAATGCAGAGATGGACTGAGAAGGGTAGGAGAGAAAGGACATTCTAAGCGGCTGGCCTGGGAGAAGCCTCAAGCTTCAAGAGGGAAGCTGCGTCTCCCCTCCCCTGGGCAGCAGCCAGGGGTAGATGAGGTGCCAGGGAGAGAATGAACCCAGCATAGGCGATGGGGGCAGGGCCCAGGCACAGGCAGCCCATTGTGACCATGAACACACACTCACCAGAGGCCCTGGTGGGAAGCAGGAGTGACATCATTTGGCTCTGGCTGGATCTTCTCTGAGAACCGGGCCAGCAGCTCAGCCTTCTCTAGAAGACGGTTATCTATGGGTGCAAGAGGGTGAACCTGGGGTGGAGACAGACACCTTCCAGCAGACTCCAGGCATCCAAGTTACCTCCTGCTGGAAGGGCTCTCTGCAGGAGCCCAGGGATGCAGAATTGGGGAGCTACAGGCAGGCTGGGCTCAGCAGGTGCTTGCAATAGTCTCCCAGGACCTTCACCCCTGGCACAGTCGCCTCACAGCACTAGCCCCCAGGCTCTCCCAGGCACAGAGAAGGAGGACCAGTGCTGGGGAAAGACATGGCCGCGCACTGCCTGCTGAGGGAAGGGAGAGCCCAAGGATTGATTCAAAGCTGCCCCAGGGCAGGGCCTGGCACCAGAGAGTGAGGAAACAAACAAGTTCCACCTGCCTGCGGCCTTTGGCAAGTCACTTCCCCTCTAAGAGCTCTACCTTTCTGGACTAAAAAATAATCCTGACTTCCCCAGGATTGGCGGAAGTTTCCCCAGATCGGAACAGACAGTCCTTGAGCAATTATCCAGCAGACCTCCTTGAGTTTGGTAGTTTGTGCTACAGACCCTGGAACACAGCCCCTCCACCCCCACCCACCGTCACAGTCACCATCACTTCCTCTTTTCTCACCAGTTCCAGGGTAGAGTGGGGGTGACAAGCCCAGGCCTAGCTCCTCAGCTCGGGTCCCTCATGCAGTCCCCTACCTGTCACCTCGACTGATGTTGCTGGCTTTGTTCTCACACAAAACCCTACCCCAGCCCCCAGGGCACTGCGCTGGCCCCCCAGCAAATCTAAAGAAGATGCCATTTTGCCCAATTTACAAGAGAGAAATCTGAGGCTTAGGGATATGCCCTGCCCAGGACCACAGAGAAGACTGAACTTCAATGTATCTGATTGCAGCCCTCCAGAGTCTCTGCAGTCCCACTGATTTGCAGCTCCGGGGGGAGGGGGGGGGCGGGGGCGGGGGGGTGACTCCTCCCTCAAAGCTAATGGTTCCATTGTCCATCAGAGCAGTGGAGAAGTGACACTGCCTGGACGCAGGGGACTGGCCTCACATCCCTGAAGGGAGAGGACCAGAAGCCTGGAAGGTTGCAGAGAAATCTCCCAGGACAAGAACAGCAAATTCAGTGGGGGTGGGGAAGAGGATGGTTAAGCAGCAGCCAAGATTAGGACGAGTGATGGAGCTGGAGGGATTGTGGTTAGCTTTTCAAGCCCAGACATACAATCTCAGATGAGCAGAGGCGCTACCCACAGATGGCACACCTGTTCATCGTGGCTTTCGCTGCCTAGAAACAACTCTGTGAGAGTCTGACTTCCCTGGGCTCAGCCCGCTCCCTCCCGCAGCTTGGATCCCTGTGCTTCTCCCCCAGGCCGGGAGTGGCTGGGCGCAGAGGTGCTCCAAAACCCTGAGCCAGGATCACCTATCCAGTGGCAAAGCCTGGGACTCTCAGTTTCCTCCCTAGAGATTTCAGAGTTTAGAAGTAGCTGCTCTGGACAGTCTCGCGAGGGGGACAAATGGACTGACCAGGCTCTACTCTGGGGACCGCCTGGGAGGGAGAAGCATAAGAGACCTTAAAAAACCAACAGTCGCTGACGAACCCGTGCCTAGGAAGCCTAGCCCGTGGGAGGCAGAGCCAGACGACGAGGCGCGAGGAGACCTGGCGCACCAGGAGGGAGCTCCGTCTCTAGGCAGAGCCTGGATTGGAAGGGGCAGGAAAGCTGGCCAGTCGGAGGTGGGACGTAACAGACAGGGGATCCAGCAGGCCCAAGGCCTCGGAGGCGAGAAGGCGCTGGTGCACTTGGGTCCCAGCCGGAGGAGCCAGACAAACCTCCCCTCGCCCAGAGCCCCGTCCCCTGCACGGCCATCTCCTAAGCCCCCCGGGGCGCACTCACAGGCCGGCACCAGCTCCAGGAAGAGTGCCTTTTGCGTGCGGTCCCGCTGTCGAAGCTGCCGCACGATGTGGCGTTTCCAGCGGGCCGCGAGGCCGGCGGGGGCGCCCCGGCCCGCCATGGCCGCGCTCTCCTGCCTCCTCCGCGCGCACCTCCTGCCGGAGTAGGCGCGGCCGGGCCGGGGCGGGGCCCCGAGGGGACTCTCCTTGACGTCAGGGGGCGGGCCGCGGCGGGGAATCCACGGGCTATACCAAGAGCGTTCGCGGGGGGAGAACGGAACGCAAATGTGGAGGAAGCCGCCGCCAAGGGCTACACCACCCGGACCCCACCAAAAGTTCTCACCTAAGACGGGGTTCCTAGTGCTCTCCCGGGTAATAAGCGGGAATAGAGATCGGAGAATCCGGGTGTCCTCCCCCACCCCTGTTGGCGCGCTCCGCAGGCGGGGCCTCCGGGACCCGGTTCCTTAACCCCTCAGCGCCCGGACCGCTTCTGCAGAACGGACGCTCGCGCGGCGCCCATCTCGACCCGGCCTGGCTCTTAGATGGGGACCTGGAGAGCTCGACACGCCCGACGCTGCCCTCGAGGCGCTCAAGATCTCTGAGGGGAGGCGACACAGACACAGGACACACGCGGGGTGCCAGCGAGATAAGAAATCACAGAGGATAAAGGGACTGAAGGGAAGAGGCCCTGCTTTCTGGAGATGATGGCATTTGGGTCGGGTCATGAAGGATGAAATAGGCGTTGGCCCAGAGAGAGAAAAGGATTCCAGGCAGCGGGAAGAATAGGTGCAGAGGTTCGATGACATAAAAACAGCCGGCCGATTCGGGTTTGTGGGGAGCAAAGTTTAGGGACAGAAATTAGTCGCAGAAAGTTTAGGTCCCTGAGAGTAAAAGGATGCAGCTGATTTCGTCTAGCCAACCCCCGGCCCAGAGGGGAGACGCAGCTTGCCTGAGAGCGCACAGGATTGGGTGGCTGAGCTGGCCTCAGCCCAGGACCCTGACTCAGGGCTCAACCGTTGACTCTATTTGGGCAGCCTCTGGAGGCGCAGCATCTCTTGCAGGTACACTTGACAGTGAATCATGGGTTCCCAGGAAGTGTGATAAAACCTTCTCCAGCAAGACCCCTGGTCAGACCTCGACAGACACAGGCCAGTGTGAAGAATGAAAGGAGGGATTGACTGGGGCCAGCCTCACCGTGGGGGACACTGTGTAAGGCCCCAGCAGGCCCTGCTCTTGGTGATGGAATGCAGACCTGTCCATCCCCAGGAAACGCAGAGAACTTGGGTGATGTTGGGGAGTCACCAGGCCCTGGAGGTGCCAGGTCTGTTGAGATGCAAATGGGGCTGGGTCACAGGACTTGGAAAGCAGTAAATGCCAGTGACACCTCAGGAGAGTGTATACCCTGCTCTAAACCACAGTGATCTGAGCTCAGTCCCCCACATGTCGTTGTCTCTGACCCTCATTTCCTTTGCAGCTGTTCCTTTGGAGCAGCTTCCCCTCTAGTCAGCGTGGCTTCTACTTGAGTCACCTCCTCCAGGAGAACTTTCTGCCCCTGCAGGGAGTTAAGACTTCTCTGACCTCAGCCCTGGCCCAATCAAGTCTGTCTGCTGAAAGGAGTGGGTGGTGGGTGGTAACATTTACCAGAAGGTGTGCCCGTGGAGGCCCAGGGCCATTTGGCGCCCGTGATGAATTCCCTTTAGGACTGGCTGGCTCTTAGGTGCCTGGGGACATCATCAAGGGAGCTGGGGCTGTGTGCGTGGAAGGCTGTGTTGACAGGGCTGTTCCTGGCTTTGAGGTGCAGAGGTGTATTTTTCCCAGGTGAGGAGTCCTGTTAGGGTCAGGCGTTCCTAACCCTTTTTTGACTCACAGAACACTCCTAGGAAGTTTAAAATAATTTTGTCATTTTTTTAGTAAACATATTTAATTTGTAGCACTGTTCTTTTTTTTTTTAAGTTTTTTTTTAATTTTTCCTTTTTTCTCCCAAAGCCCTCCCGGTGCATAGTTGTATATTTTTAGTTGTGGGTCCTTCTAGCTGTGGCATGTGGGATGCCACCTCAGCATGCCCTGATGAGCAGTGACATGTCCGCACCCTGGATTCAAACTGGCGAACCCTGGGCCACGAAAGCAGAGCGGGCGAACTTAACCACTCACGCATGGGGCCGGCCTAATTTTGTCATTTTTGAATAGTATATGATAAAGGAGTGATTGATTCTAACTAAAAATATTTATCTTCTATCTTTAGAATATGAAAGATTGTATTGTAAAGTTCACTTAAAATACAATTTTAGACAACATTCATAATACATAAAGACAAATGTCCATTTTTCCACTTTTTTTTGCTTTTAAGATTTTATTTTTCCTTTTTCTCCACAAAGCACCCCCGGTACATAGTTGTGTATTTTTGGTTGTGGGTCCTTTTAGTTGTGGCATGTGGGATGCCGCCTCAGCATGGCTTGATGAGCAGTGCCATGTGCGCGCCCAGGATCTGAACCTGCGAGACCCTGGGCCACCGAAGCAGAGCACGCGAACTTAACCACTCAGCCACGGGGCCAGCCCCTATTTTTCCACATTTAACATGCTCTTTAATTTACTTTAATTATGTGAGAAAAACATAATTCAATGACCAATAAATATAAAAAGTGATAAAAACATGATTTAGAGACCTAATGTACTTTAGAATATAGTTTGAAACTTGTGCTGGGGTTAGCATCTCCCAGCAGCCAGAGTGATTTCTTAAAAACCAAAGGCTCTGCAGCGTGTTCAGAGCACACCCCAAACTCCTCAGCATGGCTTCCAGGCCCCACTTGCCCTGGCTCCTGCCCGCATCTCTGACTTCACCTCTTTCCATGCTGTGAAGAAAGCCGGTTCACAACGCTGAGATCCCACCTGGGCACCTTCACCCTAACTGGTCACTATTCCTGGTGCCCATTCTCCAGAACTTTTAGGGGCTGGCACTACCCCTTCTCTCAGAAGATGTTCCCTGTTCACCCAGTCTCAAATAGCCTCCATCCCATTCAATGTCTACAATATCTAACTGTTCCTCCTTTCAGAGCATCCTCACTCCCAGAAAGGACCACGTTTCTGTGTTTGTTTTGTTGTTTATGATCCGTCTCTCCCAGCGGGCTGGAAGCTTCGGGAGAGCCACGACCAAGGCAGCCTTGACCCCAGCTCTGTCTCCTGCACCTAGGACAGGCCTGGCGCCAACTGAGGAGGCGACCAGTAAATATTTATTGCTGTTGCTGTGGTGTCAAAAATATGCAAAAACAATTTTCATGGCCCAGTGCATAGAAGTTTTGAATTCAAAACTGCAGCTATTTTTAATTGAAAAATAAATAACACGCACATAGCCAAAAATGCAAATGGTACAAGAGTGCGCTTCTTTGCCTCACATCTTCACGGTGATCAGGACAGGATGGCTGTTCGGTGATCTTTGGCTTATCTGTTACTTAACACAACTATTTCTTAATCTCTCTCATGATTCTGAGTGTTGGCTGAGCTCAGCTGGGTGATTCTCACTTTGAGTCTCTTAATGTAGTTGCAGTCACAGCCTGGGCTAGAGTCGTCTGAAGACAGCTGGGCTGGTTGTTAATGATGGCTCACCCATCTGGCTGGCAGGAGATGCTGGCTGTTGACTGGAAGGTCTATGACAGCTGGAAACCAAAGGACCTACACGTGGCCCCTCCACATGGCTTAGGTTTCTCAGAGCATGGTAGCTGGATTCTGA
The DNA here is from genome assembly GCF_037783145.1 of Equus przewalskii. Taxonomy (NCBI): domain Eukaryota; kingdom Metazoa; phylum Chordata; class Mammalia; order Perissodactyla; family Equidae; genus Equus; species Equus przewalskii. The sequence continues at coordinate 71,037,762 of NC_091836.1, forward strand.
GAAGGAGAGTCCCCAAACAAGCATGCCAACTGATGTAAGAAAGCTGCTAGTCTCTTAAGGCTTGAGCCCAGAAACTGGTACAGCATCACTTTCTCTGCTTTCTGTTGACCAAAGCAGTCATAGTCCAGCCCAGACTCAAGAACAGGGGACACAGATCCCAGCCTTCAATGAAAGGAGTGTCAAAGGATGTCTGGCCATCTTCAATCCACCACATCTGGTACCAAATAAACCTTCAAATCTCAGTGGTTTAACACAACGAATGTTTCTTTCTCACTCATATCACAATATGGGGTAGACAGTGTTGGTACAGTATTCTCCTCCAGCAGTGACTCAGAACCAAATTGCTTCTACCTAACAGCTCTGTCATTTCAGTTTTTTGATCCCAACTGCTCTGATGGGAGAGAAGATGAAAGTGGAGGCTGTGGGGAAAAGATTCACTCCGACACCTAATTGCCTTGGAGCTGAAGTGAATTCCCATTCCTCTGCCCACGTTCCCATTGGTGAGATTACATCTACTAGGCTGTTGGGAGAGGTAGTCTTCCCATGTTCCCTGGAAGAGAACAATGGGTGTGAACACATGATTGTTGCTGACACACACCAATTTCCCAGTCTTTTTCTCTAGAAACACCACCACTAACACTTGAGTGTGTATCCTTCCAGAAATATTTATGCATATACAGACATGTAAAAACACAAATGTAGCAGTTCCACACTGTTCCACACTTTGCTTCTTTATATGACAATATATTTTCAATATATCTTAGAGAACTTTCCATATCAGAATATATAGATCTACTTCATTCCTTTTAAGGCTGCAAAGCATTTCATTGTATGGATGTACTATAATTTATTTAATGTCTCCTATTGATAAACATTTAGGCTACTTCCAATTATTTGCTCTTATTATGTTACACTGTTCAGCCTTGTACATAGATTTCTGCTTAACTATGTTAGTGAAGCTGTAGGAAAGTTTCTATAAGTAATACTTAGAATATATATATTCAATAGTTAGCACATAGCCCAGTAATATCCGATTAGAAAATGTAGTCAGAATGAAGGCATTCACAACAGCAATAAAAACTAATATACTTAGGAATATACCCAAGAAAAAATTTGCAAGCTGCAAATGAATGACATAAATTAATTTGAATGTTTTTATCAATTATATATTTAATGTATATTAATGTGATCAATTAAATTAACTGAAGGACATACAAAAATACCTGAATGAAGGAAAATATTTGACACGTTTGGGGTTGGGAAGACTAAAAATAAAATTATAATTTACACAAATTATGAATTCATTGTATTCCAGTCAAAATCCCAATAGGATATCGCTTTTATGGAATTTAACAAATTGTTTCTAAAACTCATCTCAGAAAGAATATCCAAGAGGGGGCTGGCCCCGTGGCCGAGTGGTTAAGTTCGCGTGCTCGGCTGCAGGCGGCCCAGTGTTTCGTTGGTTCGAATCCTGGGCACGGACATGGCACTGCTCATCAGACCACGCTGAGGTAGCGTCCCACATGCCACAACTAGAAGGACCCACAACGAAGAATATACAACTATGTACTGGGGGACTTTGGGGAGAAAAAGGAAAAAATAAAATCTTAAAAAAAAATAGTATATATATAAAAAAAAGAATATCCAAGAAAGAAATTTTTTAAAGAATGAGGAAAAAGACTATTATAATGAAAATGGTGTGCTGTTGGTTCAGAAATAGGGAAGATTAACAACAGAGTAGGAACTAGAAATAGATCCTCCCATGCAGGAACTTAATATATCACGAAGGTGACATTTCAAATAAGTGGGAAACAGGAGTGTCTTCAATAATTTATGTAAGGGCAATCAGTTATCCACTTAAAGAAAAAATATCGCTAGATTCCTTACTTCACACCATATGCAAAAGTAATTTCCAGATGGATTATATTATATTATGGTTTATAACCATTAAAATGATAAAAAGTATTAGAAACAATTAAGATAGTTTATAATCTTGGGATAGGGAAGACCTTCCTAAACAACATGCAAAACCCAACGGTCATAAGGGAAAAGATAGACAATTTAACCACATCAAAATAGAAGATTTCTGAACAATAAAGGACATCATGCCCTACCAAAATTCCAAGAGCCTTTCTTGCAGAAATGGAAATGCCAATCCTCAAATTCACATAGAATTGCAAGGGTCCCTGAATAGCCAAAACAATCATGAAATTGAAGGACTTCACACTTCAAGATGTGCTACGGAGCTACAGCAGTCAAAACACTGTGGTGTTGGCATAAGTATACACATATCTACCGGTAGAATAGAACTGAGGTCCAGAAATAAACCCATACATCTCTAGCCAGTTGATTTTTGGCCGAGGATGCCAAGTCCATTCAATGGGGAAAGACTAGTTTGTTCAACAAATTGTGCTGAGACAACTGGATTTCCATATGCAAAAGCATAAGGTTGGATCCTTACCTCACGTCATACACAAAACATAACTCATCATGTATCAAAGACCTAAAGTTAAGAAATAAAACTATAAACTTCTCGGAAGAAGCATTGGGGGACATCTTCATGATTATGGTTTCACGGATATGATACCAAAAGCACAGACAACAAAGGAAAACAGATAGATTGGACTTCATGAAAATTAAGAACTTCTGTGCATCAAAGGAGACTAACAAGGAAGGGAGAAGACAAACTAGAGAATAGGAAAAATATCTGCAAATAGATATCTGATAAGGGTCTAGTATCCAGAATCTATAAAGAACCCCTAAAACTCGACAGCAAAACAACCCAATTCAAAAAATGAACAAAGGATTGGAATAGACATTTCTCCAAAGAAGGTATACAAAAGGCCAATAAGCACGTGAGAAGGTGCTCATTATCATTACTCATTAGGGAAATGCAAATCAAAACCACAATGAGATACCACTTTACACCTACCGGAATGGCTATAATAAAAACAAAATTTAATAGAAAATAAGCTTTGGCAAGGACGTGGAGATGCTGGAACCTTTGTGCATTGCTGGTGGGAATGGAAAATGGTGCAGCCGGTGTGGAGAACAGTTTGACTGTTTCTCAAAAGATTACATATAGAACTACCACACGAGCCAGCAATTCCACTCCTAGGTATCCAGCCAAAGAACCGAAAGCAGGGACTCAAACAGATATTTGTATACTCATGTTCATAGTAAGATTATTCACAAAAGCCAAAAGGTGGAAGCAACTCAAGGATCTATCAACAAATGAATGGATAAACAAAATGTGGTATCCACACACAATGGAATATTATTCAGCCATAAAAAGGAGTGAAATTCTGATACATGCCACAACATGTATGAACCTTGAAAACATATGCCATGTGAAATAAGTCAGACACAAAAGGACAAATGTTGTATGATTTTACTTTAGGAAATGAATAGGGAAATTCATGGAAACAGAAAATAGATTAGAGGTCACTTGGGGCAGGGGCGGGGGGAATGGGGAATAATTGCTTAATGTTTACAGAGTTTCTGTTTGGGATGATGAAATAGTTTTGGAAATAGTGGTGATGGTTACACAACATCGTGAATGTAATTAATGCCACTGAATCGCACACTTAAAAATAGTTAAAAGGGCAATTTTTATGTTATATATATTTTACCACCACAACAACAAAAAAACTCACTCAAAGAAAGTAAATGACACCATACACAAAGAGAAAAGAGAGGCAATAGATGGGGCGAAAATACTTGCAACTTATATAGCAAATTAGGAAAATCCAGAAGATCTAAAGAACTTCCACAAATAAACTAAAGAACAGAACACGCAATATAAAAATGGGCAATGACCTTTATCAAAAAAAGAAAATCAAACGATCACAAAAAATAAAACTTACACTCAACTAGTGAAATGTAAGTTAAAGTATGAATGAGAGCTCCTTTTTCACTCATCAGATTTTGGCAAAAATTAAGAAATTGAGTAATATTCAGAGTTGGTTAGGATGCGGGGAATGGACTCCAACATTCCTGCTAGTGGGAGTATAAATAGGTCTAACCTCTTGGGGAGGCACTGTTGCCATATTATACACTCACACACACACACCCTGGGACCCAATGTGTCACACGCTCCAGTGTACGACAGGACAAAGGGTTCCATATATCATGGTACATCCACAAGATGGAATTCAATGCAATCCAAAGAATGGGCTAGATCAGTGTCCTAACGTTGGAAATGTATGTCTGACGTAATACTTCATAATACTTCTTAAAATCCAACAGGTTAACTTTTTGTTTCTAATGTTTAAGTTTTCTCTCTAATGATAAGATAAAAGGTTCAGATTGCTGTTTGCAAGCAGTTTTCACAAATGATGCCTGTGGGAGTCGGTTGGCGTTATTCTTGATGCATGAAAAGCCAAATGGGATATGATCATCAGATCTACTTTTAAAAAATTTTTTACAGGGGCTGTCCCGGTGACGCAGCAGTTAAATTCACACATTCCGCTTCGGCGGGTGCGGATATGGCACTGCTTGGCACACCATGCTGTGGTAGGTGTCCCATATCTAAAGTAGAGGAAGATGGGCATGGATGTTAGCTCAGGGCCAGTCTTCCTCAGCAAAAAGAGGATTGGCAGCAGTTAGCTCAGGGCTAATCTTCCTCAAAAGAAAAAAAAAATTTTTTTACAGCCAGGGCTTTGCAATCTTAGCGACATCTGAATGTGCCATGTATGAATTTTGATCAGATAAATGCAAGAATCTGGTAACAATCATCTTGAGGCAAATTCATAGGTTTATTTTTATGCTTCTCTTTAATTAGTTGTTTATGTCTACAACAAATGGCCCACCGAAGATTATAAATTAAGTAATATAGAACTAAAAATTAAATGATTTAAAAATGTGACATGATCAAAACACTCAGGGTTTAAGGGAAGCAAGTTTATCTCTAGCTACCGGGGTCCTGGGAGCCCCGACCTTCTCTACACGCCACATGCACGCACTATCGACTGTTGCTTCAGAGGGAAAAAAGTGTTTGGGAAGGGAGGAACTGAAGGGGGGAACTCTCCCCACCTTGGGGAGAACCTCGTGATCTGAGCATCATTCCATATGAGCTGATGTGAACAATGCTTCGAAATGGGAAGGGAAGGGAAAGATGACCCCTTTTTATTTGTTAAGAAGTCCGGTCAAAGTTATTCAAATAAGAGGAACACCAGCTTCTTTGGTTGATGAGATGTGGTGGAGGTGAGCTAGGATGAAGTGGCAACAGGATCCTTCACAGGGAAGTGAAATCCTCAAGATGCTGAAGTGTGTTTGGCTTCACACGTGTTGGAGAGACAACAGGCATAGCAGAAGAGGAAGCTTCCTCTCACGGTACTCAGCCTCCCCCCCAGCAGCAGACAGCCGCACCTCGCCCCTCTGCAGAGCTGGCCCAAGGACAAAGCCACCAGGCCCAGTGAAGGCAGGTGAAATTCCCAAGGCACCAGAAGGGACTGCGGACTGGATGGGGTGGGGACCCCGACTGGAAGGGCTTCAACGGAGGGGACCATAAGAGATGAGAAGGAGGAGACAGGTGGGATACAGCAAACTAGGAAAATCTAGAAGATCTAAAGAACTTAAGTGTCAACTAAAGAACAGAAAACCCAATATGAAAATGGCTGACGACTTTTATCAAAAGAAGAAAATCCAATGGTCCACACACACACACAAAAAAACTATGCACAACTAGTGAAATGCAAGTTAAAGTATGAATGAAAGGTCCTTTTCACTCAGCAGATGAGCAAAAATTAAGAAACTGAATAATATTCAGAGTTGGGTTAGGGTGTGGGGAATGGAATAGAGGCCCCACCCTTTGTTGAAGGGCAAAAGGCAAGGGCAGAGTAATTCAGGCCCCGTTCCTACCTGCTCCCCAACTCCTCCCAACTTTCTAAGGTTTTAGGATACTGACCTATGTGACCTATGTGACACTATGCTGACTCAGTGTGATGTAGTTTGAGGATAGTGGGTGTAGAGGGAGCAGGCCCAGGTGAGGACCATCCCCACCCATCTCATGCTCAGAGATGGTCACTGCCTAGTTCTTCCTTGCAACACAGCAGTGAGGAGTGGTTGCCAAAAAAAATAAAGTTCAGTTTTGAACACACTAAGTTTAAGGAACCTGCGAGTCAACCAGAAAGAGATGTCCCAGAAGCAGGAGAAAGGCCTGAGCTGGAGGTTGGGGAGTCATCAGAATATGGATGGATATGAACGAGGTCATCCAAAAAGAGTGAAGAGAGGGCCTGTAACTGAAGCTGCAGGACACCAGTATTTCAGGGTGTCCTAGCACAACCAGCCACAGACCACCAGGGACAAACCCACAGTCCAGCAAAGTCAGGTTTATTGACACGTCACTCTGAGGAAGACAACACACCAGAGAAACAATGGAAAAGAGAGTTATTACAGAATTTAAGAGAGAGGTGGAGATTAGGTGAAATTTAAATAAAGCACAGTTTTGATGACTGAAAGCAAAACAGAGCTGTGTGTAAAGGGACCAAATCAGGTCTGGGCTGCTAAGTGGACCCAGGGTCCTGTTTTCTTGGAAACAATAACGTTAAGATAGATGTGGCATATAATATTCAGAAATCCCTTATCTGAATCTCTGCACCTGGGTCGTAAACCCTGTCTTGATTACAGATCTTCCAGGCAAGAGTATCATTCTTTCTTACATAATTTCAAACAGCAAAGTCTCTGATAGTCTTTTAGAAAACAAAGTTGCTCAGTGAGTAAGAAAGAAGTAGTCGCTCAAAGGAGTGGGTTGTTAAGACATTTTATGGCTGCAGCCTGTCCTTGGGAAAAACATAATTTCCTGTTAATTTTGCAGCTGGCTTTATCTGTGTCTGTTATTCTAGTCTGATGAATAGCAGGGCAGATTTTTACAGTCCGAAATAATTTTTAGTCTCTCAAGGGACAAACAACGGAGGAGGAATCTGCAAAGACTAAGAACAGTGAGTAAGCAGGCAGAAAAGTGAAGTGTAAGTCTCACAAAGCAGGAGAGCGATTGTTGGTGTCCAACGCCCCTACAAGATCTAGTTTACTGAGCCGCCGTCCAACACTAGGGTAGCCACTAGCCACAGGTGGCTATTTAAATTCAGTTAAAAGTGATTAATTAAATTACATTTAAATTATTTTTAAAATAAATTCAATTATTTATTTTTGCACTTAGCCACATGTCAAGTGTTCGGTAACCACAGACTAGTCGCTACTGTACTGGACAGTGCATATAATGTTGCCATCATGGCAAAAGTTCTGTTTAACAGCAGTAGAAGAACTGAGAGTCCCAGTAGACGGTGACTCCTATCTATGAGTGCAGTCTCCAAGCAGTGATGGGGGTGAAAGCCGTGGGGGAGGGGCAGCCAAGGAGTGAGTAGTATGCTTTCTGACACTCAGCCTTAACAACGCTGCTCTCCTCCTATGACAGCCTCTGTGTAACTCCTGCGTACCTCGAACCCACGAGCCTAGGCTCAGAGCACTGGGCTCCACCGCTTCACAGCGAGCGTCGCCCCGCCTGCGCAAACCCACTACCGTCCCCAAACTCCATCTCCCAACATGCCTCGAGTCCTTCTTCGGCGACTCTGCCTCTTGTGCTTCTGGGAAATGTAGTTTTTTACAGCTTTCCAACTCTAGAAAGGTTCTAGTCGTGAACTAAGGCTCCCAGGAGGCAGTGCGTGGGCCGTTCCGGTCGAATTCCCTGCGGCCGCCACGTCCGCCGTGATGGGCGCCAGAATCGGCCCCTGAGGTTCTGTGGAGCGGTGGCTGAGATGCTGCACTCCCGGGAGAGGCGGAGGATAGCAACCGCGCTGTACCTCCTCCTGCCGCCCCTCAGATCTCCGCTGCTCTGGGGCTGTGGAGAGGCCTCCACCGAAGCGGAGCCGACAGGGGCCTCGGAGAGCCGTGGTGACCGAGCGGCCACAACCACCAGAGGTCTTCGGGGCAGCTCCGCGCTGTGTCCCGCCGCGAGCAGCGGTAGCCCCTGGCGGAAAGCGCATGTGCAAACGCGGGTCCTCGCGGCCTCTGTAAACACCGCAGAGCGCCTGCGCAAATGGAGCGTCTTGGGACCAACGCGTGAGGGCGCATTAGCCAAGGTAACAGTAATAAAGAGTAACGTACCGGTGCCGTCGTCTTTCTGTTGTCCTTTATCTTAGGGTTTGCAAAGTTCAACCCCCGTAATTGCGTCTCTTAGAGTGATCCCCAGAGCAGCCCTTTAACCAATGGGCAGCGGAGCAGCGAAAGTCGCACAACCAGAGTCCTAGCATCACAGAGTGTGAAGGACTCGACATGGGTCAGGATTCAAAGATTGTAGCCCATGCTTGCCTCTAACTTGCTGTGTGACCTTGGGTAATTCTGTTCCCCTGAGGACCTAAACCTTCTCATTTGTAAATGGAAATAGGTTGTTGGGAGGATCAAATGGGATCCAGAAGTGAAACTAAATTCCCAAGCAGTCAATAAAGGCAAAAGATTCTGTCTATCAATCAATCAATCTATCTAGCATCTAGCATCATCTCCCTCCCTCCCTACCCAAAGTCTGAGTGCATGGTTGTATATCCGAGTTGGAAAGTCATTCTAGTTCTTCTATGTGAACACCTGCCACAGCATGGCAACTGATAGACAGGTGGTGTGGTTCTGCTACTGGGAAGCAACCCCGGCCACCGAAGCAGAGACGCCAAACTTGAACCACTAGGCCACCAGGGCTGGCTGGGGCTAAAGATTATTATGCTTTTGTGATTGCAGATTGAGGGACCCATTTCCTCGTTCTACAAATTGCAAAACTGAGGGCCCCAAGAGGGGCAGGGCTTGCCCCAGGTCTCAGCAGTCTGTGAGCAAGGGCTAAAGCCCAGCCCTCCTACCTTTGGGCCTGGAGCCCTTCCTGGCACCCCAAGGATCAGTGTCTTGGGGTACTCTGAGGGCCTGGGGGAGTCCCTGTCCCCAATCCTTCTACCCCACCTCAGCCTAATGGAAGAGGGCCCTGCCCTGTTGAGGTGGTTACCAGAGGCAGGAAGCTAAGGAGGATCTGGAGAATCCTGGAGAAACGGAACAGTGTTGCTGGAGCTGTACAGACCCTGCTTCTCAGGACAGTGGCGCAGGTAAGGGAAAGAGTCCAGGTGTGACAGATAAGGGGGTAGTGCTGCGGGGACCCACCCTGAATGGAAAGGAGAGGGAGGGCACTGGGCTGTCTCTGTTCCTGAGCGTGGGAGGAGCTGGGTGCTCAGGTGACTCCAGATAGGGCCTGTGGCAGCTGGAGGTGCTACTTGGGCTGGCCTGGGTGCTGAGGAGAGGAAGTGATGCACGTTGAGTTGAGGCCGTAGGAGCCACACCCCCAGCCAGGTGGAGCAACCAGGTGGCACCATGGGCACACCATCCCCAATCACCCTCCCCCTGCCCCCACTGATCAGGCAGCTGCCCGCGAGGGAAGTGAGCTTTTCTCTGTCCCTTGGAGTGGGCTGTACCCAGCTGTTTCTCTCTAGAGTGCTCTTAGAGGTTCTGGGCATAGGTGGGGGCAGTGGCTGGGAGACCCTGAGGTCTGGCTGCAGATGGGGCCTCCTCAGGCAAGTCATGAAAGGCAGGTATTTGTAGAAATAGAAATCCAGGAACCTCTCCACTTCCAAGTATCTAATTCTCTGGGCCTTCACTTACCTCTGTTTTCAGCAGGGGAAACTGAGGCTAAAGGGGGAAAAAGACTCTCTAAAGGACACAAAGGAGTTTGGGTAGACCTGGACTAGGATAGGGATCTTTCCATTACTTGGCAGTGGATCAAACATCTTCATCAAACATTTACTGAGTGTCTAATGTATACGGGGAGAAGAGCTACCTTGGGGTAGCAAACAGAAGCCAGAATTGCAGCCAGACCTGGGTTTTGATCAGCCCTCCCAATGACTTAATGCAGTGACCCTTGGCAAGTCGCTACCCCTCTCTGAGGCTCCAGTTGTCTGTGGAATGAGGGTGGTAAGTATTATCCAGGGCTGTCTCGAGGTATAACTATGAATTAAGTGAGTTAAGACCTGTGAAGTGCATAGAGCAGCACCAGGCATGTGGGACGCGCTCAGTAAACATTAGCCCCTGTTCTTGCTCGTAAGCACAGGTTGAGGCTGGCCAGAGACAGGGTTCTCCTAGAGCCAGGCAGGAGCAGAGATGCTGCAGAGGGCTGCGCATCTCCCAGGTACCTCCACTCATGCCCTGGGAGCCCGCATTTCTGGACTTCAAAGGGGGCACCCACACCCCCGTTTCCTCCTCTGGCACTGGGGACCTGGCAGGAAACAGGTGCCTCGAGTGTTTATACCACTACGTGCCCATGGTTCCCCTCCCCATAACCTGGTCCTGAGTTAAGGTGATTCTGGCCCTAAGCTGCCCACTACGGCCCTGGACAGTCAGACTAGAGCCAGACCCAGGGTGTGGGGTCATGCAGAAGTCCAAAAAGGCTGACAGCAGGGGCTTGGCCTGTGTGTCGCCTGAACAGAGCAGGAGCCGAAGACAGAGAGGAGCATGAGTGGGCAACAGGGCCCAACATCAGATACCCCACCCCTTTCCCACCATGTTTGAACTCTGGTCCAAGCCTACCTAATGGAGGTCTGGTTCAAACCCGTTATTTAGAGAGGAGGAAAGAGAAGCCCAGAGAGGCCAAGGACTCACAAAGAGCCCCACAGGAAGGTGGGAGCCAGTCTGGGTCAGAACTCAGGTGTCCTGATATTAGGCCAGGGCTATGCCTGACAGCCGATTTGGAGGAGGCAGGGCTGGGCTCTATCTCTCCTTCCTGCCGCTGCCACAGTCCTGCTTGGAGCCAGCCCGCACTGTGGCCACCTGCGGGGGCTCTGGCTGGGGAGTGGCAGTGTAGAGTGGGTGTGTAGAGAGGTAAAGGGAAGGGTGTACAGGACCTGGTCAGAGAGAAGCCCAGAGCCGACCTGGGGGGTGGACTGGCGAGCTCTCCTTGGTGTGTATGGCTGCAGGATTCTAGGGCCTTATTAATCACTCTGAGGCAGCAAAGGATAAAAATACCGTGGGAGCACACTCCTGGAGGGGGGAGCAAAGTAGATTCAGGAGTGAGTCACAGAGCTCAAGCCCTAAATTTAGAAAGTGCTGAAGGAGGCAGCCTCCCCCGGGGAGCACTGTGGAGATGCCGCTGACCCAGGGCCTCAGGCCTCAGGGCAGGGGCAGTGGTTGGCAGGAATCCCCTGCACAGCAGTGCCCCATGGAAGCTGAGCCTGTTCTAGGCCTGTTCCAGGTGTGGATTTTGACCCCAGAATGAATCCTGACCCAGGGCAGGGTCTTCAGCCCCATTCTCAGAACCCCTAGCAAACATCCCCACACCAGCCCTTCGCATGGGCCTGGGCCCCAGCCCCTGGAGTGTAGACATCTCAGTGCTGTCCTGCCCACTGTCTGTGTAGCCAGGCACCCTGGGTCCTGCTGCTGTCTTAGCATCCAGTTGTCAGACACTGAGGGGGGGCTCTGTGGTTGCAAGGAGCTAATGCCATTGAGTAAAGGCCTCCCAAAGAGGACCCATCCAGGCCTTTGCAGGTCTGATTGGAATTGGGGTGAGGGAGGGGAGCAAGACGTCGTAGCACCCACCTCTGCTTTATTCTCAATCCTCCAGGCTCCAGGAGATCCCAGGCTGTTTCTTTTCCTCCAGGTCAGGAGAAGAGGGAGATACTGCCTCTAGGTCGAGGAGCAGAGAGTAGGAAAGAGGCTCTGCTTTGGGGACAAAGTCCAGACCTGGGAGTAAGGCGGCTCAGGAGACAAAACCTGATAGCACTTGTGGCATTTATTGAGGACTCGCTGCTCACCAGGCACTGTGCTAAACACTCCACGTGCATGAACTCACTTCATCCCCATTACAGTGATGTAAATCCACTAGTCTACCCATTTTAGGAATAGGAGAACTGAGATACAGAGAGGTTAGGCAACTTGTCCTAGATCACACAGTAAGAGGCTCTAACCCAGACAGCCTGGCTCCCTAGCCTAAGCTCCTAGCCATTATGCTAGACTGCTGAGCAGGGTATTTCACTCCATCTGTCCTGCCTCCTCTCCTGTCCTCCCTTCCCATCCTCCAGTCCCTGTATCCTACAGCTCTGGGAGCTTCCCTCTGGGCCTTGCAGGGTCCTACTGCCCAGGGTGCCCCCAGGCTCTGGGGAGAGAGGAATCTCACAACAGACTGCCCCCTCCCCCAAAGCAGGACTTCAAAGTTGATAGAGCCCACCCCTCTCCCTCAGCCTGGTGGCTGAGCACCACCACTTTGACAGGAAAACAGGCCTGGAGAGGTGCAGGGCCTTGCCCGAGGTGGGCAGGGCTCAGAATAGAACCATGGGGACCCTGCTTTGGGACTGCCCCAGCCCGGATGGCCCTTCTACACGCTGGGTCCCCCTGCTGCTGCTGTGCACTGGGCACTGCTGCCTGCAGGAGCCCAGTTCGGTTGCTGGGTCGATAGAGCCTTCCAAAAGCCCTGGAGCTTCCTGTCGGAGGCTCCTGTCCATGTGCCTGGCCTGGGCCCTCCCCTCGGCTCTGTGCTCAGCTGGGTGGCAGTGGGGGTGGAGGCATCTCTGTATCTTTAGGAAGGACGAGGTTCCTGGTCCTTCTCCTACTAGGGCAAGAACTCCAGCCCTGGGATGACGGGCATTTTTCTGCCACCCCCACAACTTCCTTCTTTTGGTTTCTTTTTATTTTTTAATCGGAAAGGTGGGCCCTCAGCACCCTGACTCAGGGCAGTTTCTATCTCTTGGGACCATAGGGGTCTCTGGGGAGCACTCAGGATCCCCCTTTGGATGGTGGGAGGAGGGGTCAGGGGTCCAGCCCCAAAGCCCCTAGGCTATTGTTCTTCCTGAGGGGAGAGGCTCCTCTGAGAGGCCTGGAGAGCTGCACCTGCTGGGCGACACAGCCTGGCTCCTGTATGACATGACTTCTCTCACACCCCTTCTGCCCCATGCCCAGGGTACCACATGCGAGGACATCAGGAATAGGTTCTGTTTCTTGCTGGGCCTTATTTTCCTCATCTGTCAAATGGGGCTAATGGGCCCTGCCTGACCTTCTACCTGAGGTTGTTGTAAAGGTCAGACAAAATGAATACAGAAGACTCACTGGCCCAGTGCCTTGTCACAGCGAGGATGTGTAGGGCCGTGTACGTGCATGTGTGTGTGCGTGCGTGTGTGTGACAGCTGTGACTAGGGTGCTGTCTGTGCATTCCCAGGGAAGGCAAGGGACTGAGTTCGGTGTGCAACTGTGTGGCCCTTTGAGGCTTTGTGATGTGGGCATGGCGATGCCTCAGGTATAAGGTTGCCAGAGTCAGCAAATATTTGGACATACTCACCCTAAAAATGATTCTTTGCTTATCGGAAAATCAAATTTCACTAGGCGTGTTGTGTTTTATCTGGCGACTCTGCCTTGGTTCTCTGGGTGACCTGGTGTGCCCACAGATGTACCTGTGCCAGTGGGCACACACATGAGACTGAGGAGGTATGTGGCTGTGTGGGACTGTGACAGGACATTAGTGTGATGGTATGTGGCTGTGACATTGTCACCAGGAGGAGCAAGATGTGGGTGACTCTGACTTCGTTCTGCCTCTCTGTGACTCCCTCAGGCTCTAGCAGCTCCCTTGGGGCAGGGTTTGGGCTGTTTGCTCAGTGAGGCCCAACAGAGGTGGGAGACCCGCCCTGGGCAAACACTTAGATCCGGTTCCAGACGGGATGCACAGCCCCCTGCCACCTGCCATCAGACTGTAAAGGACACGTCCCTCTCAAGGCCAAGCCAGTTCTGGGGGCCTCAGAGTGCTCTGTCCTGCGCCCTTCCAGAGGGGCCTCTGGAACCACCTCTCTGCTGCTTCCTGGTGACATCACATAGGTCACTGCCCAATCTTCTAGAACAGTGCCCCCAGGACATTGCCTCATTGCCTAGGCAACCTGGGAATTTCCTCCACCTAAACTGGCAGACCAGGTTACCCCTGAGGAGGGTGTGGGGGGAGAAGGGGCCAGGTGGGGGCCTTCTCCTCATCTCCCAGAGGGGAGATCGAGGCAGTGATCCGTCTGTCTGACTAAATGGTGAGTAGGAGGGATCACTCAGGAGCAAGTCAAGACTCCGTGGCCCCTCATGGTCCAGGACACTGGGTGGGCCAGGGCGGGGGGGGGGGGGGGGGGGTGGGCGGGGACTGAATCTTGAGGCTGAAAGGGTGGTGACTGCACCAACATCACCTCCAGGGCACTGGAAGGGGAAGCATATAATGGGGAGCAGGCCCAGAGAGGAGCCGGGAGACCTTGGTTCTTATCTCTGCTTTGTCTCTGTTAGCTGGGCCTTTGTTTCTCCATCCGCACAGTGAGGGGCTCATTAGTCTGAGGGTCTTTAGTTCTGATGGGGACATACTGCAGGGAGTTGAGGGGAGGGACAAGGTCATGGGTGGCTCCAGGCAGGGGGCCTGACCCCTGTTCCAACAGCTATGGGGGGCAGTGAGCAAAGTCTGATGTGAATCTCTCCAAACGACCCCCGTCCCTATTCCAGGAGTCACAGCCCTAAAGTGCTAGAGGTCCCCACATGGGCTCTGACTCACTGTGTGATTCAGGGGTGTCCCCGTGCCTCCCAAGGCCTCAGCAGCTCTCTTGGGAGGCGGGGGGGGGGCATGTGTAAGCCCCAGCGCTTGCTCGGCGCCCTGGGCACTGATTCCTCACCTTCCCGTGACGCCTCTCAGTTTGCTAAGCACCTTCTCCTGGTACACACTCCCACCTTCCACACCCACTCTGACTCCGGCTCCGTGTTGCCCCATTCTGGGGCTGGGACCCAGACCCTGGCCCTGCCCTGGGGGTCCCGAGAGGCACCTTGATCCATCTCCTGTGGAGGGGCCCTGTGGCTGGGGCAGGGGGCTGCAGGGGGCCGTGCAGGGTCACGCTTTGCCAGCCTTTTCTGCTGTTTAATCTTTCATGAGAATCTTAACAACCATCATATCAGGATGTAACCTTAACACTTTTTTTGGAGCCTGCCATTTTTGGACAGTGTATTCCTCCCTGCCCCCTCTCCAGTCATTTTTCAGTTACTTATTTGGGGGTGAAACTGACACGTGTACAACTCTTTTCACTGCAGTAATTCTCAATGAGTAAGTAGTAGTGAGGAATGAGGAAACTGAGGTTCAGAGAGGACAGATCACCTGCCCTGGGTCATACTGCTAGACAATGGTGTAGCCCGGATTTGAACCCAGGTCCACAGGCCCTTTGCACTGTCAGGCTGTGGGAAGCAGGGGTGGTGAGTCCTAGGACTCCTCTCCAGACTCCTCCCGCAGGCCCTCCCTCCCAGCCCTCCTAGGCTCACTCTTCTGCCCTTGAGCAGACAAGGCCCTTCTCTCTGCTGCTCAGGGGTGTTTGAGACAGGATGTGAACCCGCTTTGATCCGGGCATGTTTGAGAGACTGTCATGAACCCCTGAGCCAGAGATACCTAAATTCAGGGGGATCTGGGGGTATTGCAAGGGCAAATTAATGATGAGTAGGATGGAGAGGGATGCCCCTCTGCCCACTCACTGGCCAGCTAGCCTGGCCTGAACTCAGACCCATGGTTGAGCCCAGGGCATGGTCATCCAAGCCCAGGGGTACCAGGTCACCCACCTTTTCTGACCCAAGGCCCAAAAGATTCATTCTTGGTTAATCTGTGTGTGAATTTGAGTGATGGTGTAGTTTCTGCCATCTGTACCTCCTTGTTTGTGTGTCTCCCTCAGACTGGCAGCCTTCTGGGGGTGGGGAAGTCCTTTTGTCAGTCTGCCTTCATGGCTACCTCCTGCTGTCATTTCAGCCTTGTATCTTTTACTGTGGACTGGGTGATGGGCATGAGAGATTTACTGCCGTGGTGCCTGCTGTCAGCTGAGATGTTATTGGGGCCCTAAGAAGACAGAAGCCACCAGGCCAGTGCTCCCCTCTCTTTCCCTCATGGCAGGCCTCAGAGGCTGCAGTTCACAAAGCAGGCTCTGCTTGCCTCT
Organism: Equus przewalskii; assembly: GCF_037783145.1. Lineage (NCBI taxonomy): Eukaryota > Metazoa > Chordata > Mammalia > Perissodactyla > Equidae > Equus > Equus przewalskii. Next base: position 71,053,688 of record NC_091836.1, read on the forward strand.
CTGGGTGTGAGCCTGTCAGATAAAACCACCCAGGCCAGGGGAAGGGCAGTGACCTGCCTAGAGTTGGGGTGGAGGCAGTGGAGGTACATAGCAGAGAACCAGAGCCCAGAACCAGCCCCCTGCCACCCACTCCTGCACACCTAAAGAATGTGTGTTAGAAGGGGTGGGGGTGATTATCTGACTATGCCCCCCACCCTGGAGATCTGAGGTCATCACATAGGCCTCATGGGGCCCTGCAACTCATTTTACAGGATCTACTTTGCAGAAGGCCCCTTGGGCTCAGTTGCCATCGCGGCTCCCAGCTCACCCCTACCACTTTTAAAACTGGGCCAGATTCACAAACATCTTGGAGCCCTGAGCACTTCAGGAAAAAACACCTCTATTTGTGAACCTACCGTGACAACTCTTCATCTCTCTCTAGCGCCTTTAGGAAAAGCTGTTCCATCTCAGAGCTCTAGGATGGTAAGGCTTGGAGGGTAGACATTCTGATTCCCTCATTCTACAGATGGGAAACTAAGGCCCAGAGAGGATGGGGCAGCCAGAGAAGAGGAGGGAACCCTGGGGTGGGAGGAGGCTGAGACCCAGATTCTGGAGAGAATGGCCATGTGCTCACTGTATGACACTGGGCAAGTGTTGGGCACTTGTTGGGCCCTGTTTACTGCCCATCCAGGGGAGCTCACCTCTGGGTCCTCGCCATCCCTCTGTGGTCAAGGGTCAGCCACAGGTTAGTGAATGCTCAGCCTCGGGCCCTTTGCCACAGTCATACTGGCCTGGCCTCAGAGAAGTTGAACTATTGGCCTCACTTGAGACAGAGCAGCTGGAGGCAGAGCTGGCACTAGGACCTAGGGGGCAGGTGGCAGCCTCCCAAGCTGGAACAGGTGACTGGAGTGCTGGTGGACTCATCTCCCCCATAGCTATGGAGCTCTGGCCAGCTCTGCCTGGGGAGCAACAGGGGAGCCCCAGAGCTCTGGAGCCAGGTGCTCTTGAAAGCCTAGTCCAGTCCATGGGAGGTGTGTGGGCACATGCATGGGTGCTCAGGTGGGGTGGTGGACGAAGGCCAGAGTCCAAGGCTGGAGGGGAGCCTGGTTAAAGCTCCCAGCTGGGAGGAAGACCAGAGTGGAGATTTTGCCCAAGTCTGGCCAGCCTGTGAACCTTGAGGCTGGTGGTTGGTGGGGGATGCAAGCTGTGGGCATCTCTGAGTTGTTCTTGATTGTGGTGGGGAGGATGTGTGCCCATCTTTGGGTCTCTGGGGTGTCGTGTTGGGGTGTCTCCGAGTTGTTCTGGGGCCAGCGTGCCTGTATGTAAGTAAATTGTTGCTGAGGTGTGTATCTGTGAGTATGCGAGGGGGCTGGAGGGAAGGGGTTCACAACTAACTTCCAGAATCCCTCTTCGGACACCTCCTCGCCTGCTCTATCTTGGCCCCTCCCAGCCTCGTCCCCAACCCTCGCCTGAGGACTGGTCCCTCCCGGACTGGGTCCCCTCCCGGGGCGGGCGCTAGGACCCGGCGGGGTGGGGCGGGGCGGGGCTCGGAGCTCAGTCAGCGGTCCCTCCGCAGCCTGAAAAACACTGAGCCGGGCGAGCGGCGCCCGGAGCCCGCACGCCGGAGCCCGGAGCCCCGAGCCCGGCCCGGCGCGTGGGAGCCAGCGCGGGAGGCGGGAGCCGCTCGGGGCGGGGCCGGGGGCGCGCGGGGCGGGGCCGGCGGCGGGACCCGCGGCTCCTCCCCCCGAGCCCCCGCGCGGCCCCGGTCGCCCGGGCAGCGGCGGCGGCTGTGCGGGCACCCGGCCCGGCGGGCCCCGGCCGAGCGGCGGGCACAGGTGAGCGGCCGGTCCGCGGCGCCCCTGCCCGCCCCGCGCGCTTCCCGCGCTGGCGCCGCCGGGGAGTTAGTTGAGGCGGTCCAGCCAGCGCGGCGCGGACCCCGCCGGACCCCCGCCCCCTGGGGCCCAGCCTCCCCGGTCCCGCGGGCCCCGCGCCCCATCCGCAGCCCTCGCTCCGGCCGCAGGAGGGCTGGGGTCGATCCTTAGGGGGTGGACCCCGTGACTGCCCTGTGCCTGTCTGTCCTCACCAGGGGGCCAGCCCCCGCTATTTCCAACTCTCCACCTGCTCCGGACCCGGGACGCTCCCACCCGCGCCCCCAACGCACTGACTCCAGTCCCCAAACCGGTCTTGCAGGTCCCAGGAAGGTGGCGTCAGCATCTGCAGCCGCGTCGACGTTGTCGGAGCCGCCGCGGAGGACCCAGGAGAGCCGGACTGGGACCAGGGCCCTGGGCCTCCCCATGGAGAAGTCGGCTGCCTCAACAGAGCCCCAAGGGCCTCGGCCAGTGCTGGGCCGCGACAGCGTCCAGGTGCCCGACGACCAGGACTTCCGCAGCTTCCGGTCAGAGTGTGAGGCCGAAGCGGGCTGGAACCTGACCTATAGCAAGGCCGGGGTGTCTGTGTGGGTGCAGGCTGTGGAGATGGATCGGGCCCTGCACAAGATCAAGGTAGGGTTGCCCTGCCCCACGTGCAGCCTCCACTGCGCCCTTGCTGCCTCTGACAAGGAGTTTCCTGGTCCTCCCGCAGGGCCACAGACACCTGGTTGTGCGCCGCGGAGAAAGTCTCCTGTCAGGAACCAGGAGGCACAGTTTGCTGGGCAAGCCCCCATCACAGAGATGGGCCAACTGAGGCCTGGAGAGGGGGCGTGACTTCCTTTGGCTCACCCGGCCAGAACCCAGGCTTCTGCATGCCTCTGCCTGCTCCAGGAAGGTGGGCTGCTGCCAGGCCAGTCTGGGAGAGTGGTTTTCCTCAGGGACCGCTCTGCCCGGAAGCCTTCACCTGGTCCCTGACTTGAGTCATCCCAGGTGGGAGACTGAGCCCATCTCTCCCTGATTCCTGGTCCTCTCAGCCTGAGCTGGGTCTCCTTTCCCTCTCTCTGCACCCTTGGGTGCCAGGGACCTGATTCCTTCCTGCCTGATGTCCTGCTTTTCCGCCTTCCCTCACTGGCTGCTCCGTGAGTCTCCTGCAGGGACTCAGGGTTGTCCCTGGCAGATCCTGAAGGCATAGCTTGGATGTCCCTGCCTTACAGGGCCAGGCAGGGGGAGGAGGGGGCCAGTGGTGCAGGGCAGACGCAGGCAATCTGCCCCCTCACAGCCGTCAGCCCCCTCCTCACAGCCCCATGATTTTTCTCTCTCTGCCACCACAGGGCAGGCGTGGGGTTTGGGACCCCAGGAGCCCACCTCCCTTGGGGGACTGGCTGGGGCAGAGGCTGATGATTGACTCTGGTCTAGAGGCCCCAGTAGCTGCCCCGATACATGTGGCATTGCTGTGAGGGCCACATTTCGTTGAGGGCAGTTTTCCCTTCAGGGGTCCTGGCGGTGGCTGTGTCCTTCACCTTCCTTCCGTTTCCCTTGCCTTCCCCTTTCTGCTTTCCTTCTGGAACTCTGAACTCACACTTAGAGGAGTGTATTGCTTTTGCAAGTGGGGGCAGGGCCCTGGACCCGGCGTTCCTGCCCTCCCCCCATCCCAGCCCCTCCTGCCTGGACCTGCTCTCTGACGTGGCTCGGGCATCTTGGCCTCACACCTGGGCCGGAAATGCCTGACCTTCCCTCTCTGACCCTGTGCCTTTCTGCCTCCCTTTATCGTAGTCTTTTACAGTTTTGTCCATCTGTCCCCACGTGGCCTTCTGGCTGGCCCTTTCTGCCTTCCCTTCTCCCCTCTGTGAGTCTCCATCTGCACCCTGGCCATCTGACTGTCTCTTTCTCGCTGAGTTTCCATGTGTGCCTCCCCGTCTGGGACTCTCTGCCCAGGCCTGAGGACCCTGGGCTGGGGGCTTCAGGGGGGCCTGACCTGTGTCTGAGCCAGAGGAGCAAGGAAGGGGAGAGCGGCTGGTATGTCCCAGCTTGGTGCCCTCTGAGGGCAGGGGCAGTTCCTGTCCCTCTTTGCATCCCCAGCATGCAACACAGACAGAGCAGGGATGTTGGCTGAGTGAAGGAGGGAAGGAAGGAACAAATTGAGTGAAAGGTGAACAAAGTTGTTGTGAGAGCAAGGTTGTCTTCCTGACTGTGACCTGGGAAAAGCTGAAGGCTGGCACTGTGCAGTGGGCTGGGAAAGTGTAGTTTCCAGAAGGGAGGGAAGGAGAAGGTCCTGACTGAGTCCATACTCCCACCCTCTGTGTCAACAGGGCGGAGCTGCCTCCTGCATCTGGCTTGGTTAATGAATAAACCCAGCCCCGTCCAGGACTGGAGTTGGCGGGTTTGGGTCCATACTGCCACAGCAGACCCCTTGTGGTCAGATCAGACCTGTCAGGTGGCTTTCCTTGCCAGTGGAGGAGACTTGGAAAAACCAGGGTGTTGTGGGCTACTGGTCAGGGCATACATCTTTCCTGGCAGCCAGGACCCCCACCCTCCCTCCCTCTCAGACTGAGCAGAGGTTGAAGGTGCCAAAGGGCCCTTCGAAATCTGTGTTTCATCCTCCCCCCTCACTGGGGTGCAAGTATGGACACTGAGGTCCAGAGAGGGCCAGTGGTCAGCCCAGGGTCACACAGCCAAGTTCCAGCAGACCCAGGCTTGGAACCCAGATCACCAGTCTCCCAGCCTAGACCTCTCTGTTCTGCTCCCCACAGTGGAGGGAGGGTAGGGGACAGGAAGTGAGCAGAGCTGGGGCCTAGGTTGGAGGCTGGGTTCTTGGTTATGCGCATCCTGAGCTCCCTGATCCTCTCAGCACAGCCAGGTGGGACTCTGGGAGGTGGGCAAAGGTCTTTGAGCTCCCGATCCCCAAGATTCCAGGAATCCCGTTTTGATAAGAGCCCCTGCTCTGAGCCAAGCGTTCCTCTCTATCATTTAATTTACCCTCAGGCCCGTCCTGGGAAGTGGTAGACTTGTCTCCATGCTACAAAGAAACTGAGGCTGAGAGAGGTGATGTCACTTGCCTGAGGTCACACAGAAGCTGAGGCAGGAGTGGAACCAGGCCAGCCTGGCTCCAGAGCCCCTGCCCTCTCCGCTTGGGTTCACATCTTAGTCAACATTATGGCGTTTGACCCCATCAATAACTCTCTGAAGGACACACTGTTCTCATCATCCCATTCTTCTTTGATAAATGCAAAAGCTGAGACCCAGAAAGGGGAGTGACTTGCCAAGGTCACACAGCAGGTCTGAAGCCAAAGTCCCCAGAGATGGTTGGGTCACTTCAGGAGGCCTCAGACACAGGTGTTTGTTGAGCTTCTGTCCCCTCCCCACATCCTGCCCCAGCCTGTTCTGGGTCTGTCCCCTGAGCTGGGCAAGCCAGTTGTCCTCTGGACATGGCCTGTGCTCGTGATCCTAGCAGAGGGGTGGAATTCCACCTGTCTGTCTACCTGATTGGTTTCCTTTGCCTCATCTCTCTTCTCCAGACTAATCTTCTCCCTGCTGTTGTATCTGGAGGTCCCTGGAAGCCTCTGTGGCTCTGGGCCCAGCATTTGGAGCCAGGACAAAGGGAAGGGGCTGTGGGAGACCACCTCTGCCCTTTCCCTCTCTCCTGGCCTCCAGCCTGGCCTGCCCCCAGGCCTGTACTATGCTCTGGGCACTGGAAAGGAGGCAGACACCACCTCCTGAGAGTTTGGGTCTTGACCCATAAGCAGACGTACTGAATATGGATCCTGGGTCCAAGGTAGAGGGCAGCTTAGAACCTGAACCCCAGTCTCAATGCCCAGGCCAGGCTTCCCCAGGGTCCTTGGAGTGGTATGAGAAATGGAAAACCAGGGGATCTGTCAGTCATTCAAGCAGAGCCGGCTGGGGAAGAGGCTGGGTTCCAGGCCTGGCTGTGGTATCCTTTTGCTGTATGTGTGACTGTGGGCGCAACCCTGCCCCTCTCTGGGCTGTGTCTCTGTCGGTGCCGTGGGGCTCTCCTGGCTCCAAGAGCCTCTAAACTCGATGCCTGTGCTGGGGCTGACGGAAGAGGGATGAGGAATGGGGTACAGAAAGCAGGAGATGACATGGCCTGCCCAGCTCTGCCCTGGATGCTCACATGCTCAGGTTCTCCAGTGTGGCTGCATGCCCAGCCATGGCAGAGGCAGAGGAGGAGACCTGGCCCCTGTCCTCAGAGGTTTCCAGACACTGGTGGAGAGAAGACTGACAATTCCAGGTGACCCCCTGCTGAGGCAGATGTTCACAGGTCGACCACAGAGGCAGGAGTGGGCCAAGTAGGCAGGGGCCTCGAGGGGCTCTGCGGCTGAAGCAGGAGGGTGAGGTCTCTTGGGCGAGTGTGGCTGAGAACCTGCGGTTCCTCTTGCCACAGGAAACTGGGCAGTAGGGACCTGTCTCCTCTGACTTCCTGTCCTAGGGCTCCTCCCCTTCCCCTTTGGGGAAAGCTCTTGTGGCCCCTCCCTGGCCTGTGTCACTGTCCACCTGCTCCCACACCACAGGCCCCCTGGTGTCCAAGCTCTTAAGCCAGTGCTCAGGCCTGTCCCCAGTCAGTGCCTCATTCTCTCTCCTGTCAAATTCGGGATCATCTCAGGAGTCTCCAAGGGCCCCTCTTACTCTTCACAGTCCCTAGGACTCAAAAGGGTCATGGGGAAGGTGGGGACAGAGCCAGGGCTACGTGTTTTCTTTATGTCTTCCCACTGTCTTCGCCACTGTCCTGTGCTGTAGGTCTTATTAACCCCATCAAACAGATCCGGAAACTAAGGCATAGAGCAGGAGTTCACTTGTGCAAAGCCAAACAGCTAGAAGGTGGCTGAAGCAGGATCGGAACCCAGGTCCTTGGGACTCCAAGGCTTATATCTCTCTACTCCCTTGGGCCTGCTTATTAGCACCCTTGGGCTCTTCTGTCTCCAGGACCCTGTGGCTCACAACTTAGCCCTCTCTTCTGCTTTGGGTCTCCCTGTGCTGTGTCATTGTGGGAGGGCACCCTGGAGGGGACCTGGCTGGCCAAGAGCCCAGTCTTCTTATCTGTGGTGGCAGGGGCAGAAGTTTAGCTCGTTTTAGGGCCTTGGACTTGGTGAGTTCAGGTTCAGGCTGGGCCTCTGCCACCTGTGGGGCTCAGTTTCCCCATCTCTACAGGAAGTTGCTGGGCAGGTGGTTTGTAGAGGCCGTCCTGGCCTTAGGCCGTGGTAGGGGGGTCTGCACTGCTGGACACACAGTAAGGACAGGGAGCTAAGGCCTTGTCAGTCTGTGCCATCAGAGGTCCCTCGATGGGGCTCCTGACTCCAGGGTTAGGCCCTGAGGACCCTTGTCCTGGCTGGCTCTAGCTCTTGGCCTGGGGGCAGCTGGAGGAAGTAGCTCAAGAACTATCCTTAGGCAACAGGCTCCCAGAGAGCATGGCCCCAGGTAGTCAGCCTCCAGACCTTCAGGTGGGGGAGCTCAGAGAAGGGAAAGGTCAGAGGTCACTGGAGGCTTTAGGGAAGTCTTCCTGGAGGAGGTGCCTGGGTTGGCCTGTGGCTGTAGGGGAGAGAGCACAGGGTCCAGAGTCCTGGCCTTGTGGCTTCGGGCAGGCTGCTGTCCCCGCCTAGGCTCTAGGTTCCTTCTCTGTCAAATGTGGGTAGCAGGGGTGCCCTGCCTGTCTTCGGGGACTTCATGCATTCATTTGCTCCTTCAGTGAACACTCACCGATAACCTCTGTGCCTGGCCTGTGCTGGACACTGGGGACAGAGTGGGGAATCCAACCTGGACTCTGCCCTCAAGGAGCTCCCAGTTGGGTGCTGGGACAGACACTTGTCACAGGAGCTCTGGATACCCACAGGGGGCCTCTGATCCAGACGTGGGGGCTTGGGAAGTCTTTACAGAAGAGGAATGCTGAGGCGATCCCTTTGGAATTGGCTGGAGAATGCAGAGTATCAGTTTGATAGCATCGGGAGCATTCCATACAGAGGACGGCCATGCAAAGGCCCGGAGGGGGGAAACAGGGCAGTGGTTAGGAGAGCTGTGGACAGTTGAGTGTAGGACGTGGAACGCAGGGGGCTGGAGGTGACTAGAGAGCTGGGCCAAGGCCCTAGGACATGGGTCCTGGAGGTCCTGGGGTGCCAGGGGCAGGTTTTAGACAAGGTGAGTGTAGGATGCTGCCGTATTTATTTGTCTGGACAGAGGACCGAGGGCTGCACTAAAGCAGGGGCTGTGGGGAGTGGAGCAGGGGATCACACGCAGAGAGATTTAGGAGGGATAATGGCAGGGACATGCCACTTACAGAGTAACTCTTTGCAGTGGGCAAACTGTGAAGTGTTGTGCAGGCCAGGAAGTAAGGTGGTATGGATGTGCAGCCCCCTGATGGCCAGGAACCCCTGGGAGTGGGGTGGGTGCCTCCAGTCAGTGTCCCCCTGGGGCTAGAAGAACCCTCAGCGCCCGCCCCCCCCCCCCCCCCCCCCCCCCCCCGCTGGCTCCGTGCCTCCACGCCCAGCTCCCCAGGCTCTGGCTTTTAAACTTTAACGAGCCCCAGCTCAGTTTCCAGCCGAGAGTCTTTAAAGTTTCAGGAGATGAGAGAAACGAGGGAGTCCTGGAGACAGATGGGTTTTCTTTCTTCCGCTGCATCTCCACGCCTGGCCGGCCGGCTGGAGCCAGGACCATGGGCAGTGACCCCAGAGGCCTGACACTTTTCAGGGATCTGGGACCTCGGCCAGGCTGCTTCAGTCTGTTCCTGAGGGGCCAGTGGGCTCAGGCCTGGGGGCCAGGTTGCCACCAAGATAGATGGGGCTGGAAATCCTAGTCCAGCCCTGCCACCTTACCTTTGCCCCTGACCTGGGCAGGTGAGCATGCTCCAGCAACACGTGGGAGGAAAGCTGCTCAGACCAGGTGTGAGGCTGGAGGTGTCTCTGTTCTTCCCATGCCTCACTTTATCCCCTCTGGCATGCTTGGGCTGGCCTCGATGCTCTGGGGCCCCTGGAGCCTCAGAAACACCGACAGTGGAAGAAAGTAGCAGGCCCAGAACTTAGTGGTGGGTCCCATGCCAAAAAACGGCTCCTCTTACCTGTCATTAAAGAGAGCCTGAGGCAGGTGGCATAGAGCAGCTGGGCCTTGTTCTCTGGGGCTTTAGCATAACAATTGCTTCCCTGCCTCTCAGCCTTGCTCCCTAGGGCAGCTACTTGCTACCTCTGATGTCTCTCAGAATCCTTCTGTCTTGGAGCAGGTGAACAAGGCCTGCACGTGTACACCCGCCCCCCCCCCCGCCCCCCCTTCCCTCTCCCCACCTTGGGAAGTGGGGGTAAGTACTGATTTTGGTTTCTCCTGTGGTGCCTGGGCCATTTCATCTCATCCTTTGGGTTTCATGCCCAAAGCTGCATCTACCCCTGGTTCCCTGAGATCCCCTCTACCATCTCCTGGACCACCCCTCTCTGTCTTTGGACCCTTCCAGATTGCCTGGCACCTGGTACTGGACCAGGGAGGTGGTAAGTCTTAAGGCAGAGGCCTGACAACCAGAGAGGATGGAGTTCCCTTGTGTGTCTCCAACATTTGTTCAGTCAACACGTATTTATTGAGCACATATTATATGCCAAGAATATCCAGGAATTTAGTGGCAAACCAGGCAGATCAGGCCCTGCTGTCACGAGTTTACATCCTGAGAGAGAAAGCCAAGCAAAATAGAAGCAAACAAGTAACTAAATAAGATACCAGATGGTGGTTGTGTGTTATGAGAAAGGATGATGTGATGGGGGTTGTCCGGCCTCCTGTGTGTGGGCCTTCTGCGTGTGGAGCTGGATTGTAGGTGACTGTGTGTGTGATATGGTCTTTACTTGGGTAGACTGTGAGCCCCTCAGGGGCAGGACTGGGTTCCCCCGAAACTGTCCAAGTGACAGCCCCGGGGCAGGCACCTGACAAGGGTCATTAAATCCTATGGATTGGGTGTGTATGCTAGTACACGCCCAAGGTTGTGTGTCTGTGCCTCTGCGTGTGAGACTGTGTGTGTTTCTGTGTCTGGCATTACTGTGTGTGTGAGTCACGCCCCCTCACTGCAGCAGAGTTGTCTCTGATCCAATTATGTCTCCTCAACTGTCTCCCTGCACCTCCCGCCCCCTGCTCAGCTCTGGCTTTGCCTCGGGTTTTCCCCTCTCTGCCTCCATCCAGCCTCCTGTCTCTGCCTCTGGGCCTCTCTCTGGGTCTCAGAGTCTCCCCTCAGGGTGTATTTTCATCCCTGTCTCCGATAGTAACTGCCTCTGCCTTCGTGTCTCTACTTGTCCCCTTTCCTCTGTTTTTTTGTTTTTCCTGTCCCAGTTATTTGTTCAACAAACCTCTCCTCCTGCCTCTCACCCACTCTGCCAGCCACTGTGCTGGTGCTAGGGAACTGGAGATGGATCAGACCCAGCCCTGCTCTCAAGGCCTAGTAGGGAGACCGATGGAGACGGTGACAGCCCTTCTTGAGAACACAGGTGAGGGAGGCCAGTGGCTGAGAGCATAGTGGGGGCAGTGGTGTCTGGGTGGGACCTGGGGGACCCAGCAGGAGGCAGGTGGCATGCTGAGAAGATCTTGGTGAGTATCTCAGTGAGGTAGGCTCATGGGGCAGGGGTGCCGGCTGAGGGTGAGAAGGAACGGAGGCAGAGCCAGAGTGAGGGGGACGTTGGAGGCAGAGAGACAGCAGAGGGTTTCAAGCTGGGCAGTGCCATCATCATCTCTGGGTTTTAGGAAGCTCCCTGGCTGCAGGGGACAGATTGGCCTGGGAGCCAGGGGACCAGAGACAAGGATCCACTTGCAGTGGTCCAAACAAGGATGATGAGGCCTGCTTGGGGGTGGTGAAGAGGAGCTGTTGGGAAGGTCATGGCTGAGCAGAATCCCAGGGATGAGTGAGAGATGAGTCTACAACTTTGCCCAGATTCTAGGCACCGGAGGGGAGCGGAGGGGAGTGGGCGTTGGTGGGTGCATAATACAACAGTGGTAGATGTGGTGAGTGTTGTGCCTGTGGGCTGTCCAGGGGGTGATGCCTGGGAGGCTGTTGACACACTCTGGAGCTTACTAGAGAGCTTTGGGGGCATCAGGCCACTGGCAGTCCCTGAAGCCATGGGAAGTGTTTATCCAATTTGTCTTTGTCTTGATGTCTGTGTGTCAGCCCTGGCCCCTGTCTTGTCTCATTGGTCTCCCACCACCCCTCCCTTTTCTTCCAGGCCTTCTCACTCTCTGCCCTCTGCTCTCCCTCCTCTGTCTGGCTCCCCACTTCCCCCAGGGCTGGAGCAGAGTGGCGGAGGTCCAGACCAGGAGGTCAGCTTCTGAGATGTCAGAGCAGGATGTTCCCTACTGCTGCAGAGCTGGGGCCTGCCACTCTGGAGCCTGGGGCGTGGGAATGGGGGTCCAGGGAGCCTGCTGGAGACTGGGGGAAGGGAAGGAGGAAGGAGACAGAGCAGAGATGAGTCACTCAGCCCTGGATGGAGAGCAGCCGAGGGGCCTTGCTTGGTCTGCCTGAGCAGGCTCAGGGAGCTCTGTCTGGGGGAGGTGTGACAGCACCTCCACTCTCCGCCACAGTCTCGGGGGGCCCCACTTTTGGAGAGAAGATGGGTTGGGGGTATCTGGTGCCAGAGCCCCTTCCCTTCAGAAGAGAGGGCCACAGGGCTTATTTAGTCATTTTATAGGTGGGAATCCTGAGTCCGAAAGGAGAGGAAGGAAACTCTGCTTTGGGCCCACACCACACCACTTGTGCTTTCTGTGTCCTTCCAGCTCCCCTCACTCCAGACAGAGCCAGCTCCAACAGCCCCAGTCCCTAGCATCGACCCCCGCCCCACCAAGGACAGTCTTTACCTGGCCGGGCACTGGCCTACCTGGGATTCACTGGGCCCTTCACAGAGCAGAGCCTAGTGCTTAGGGAATGGCCTCAGGGGTGGCCTTTGGGTCACTGGGTTCCAGGCTGGTTCCTCACTTCACTTTTCTAAGCCACCATTTACAAATGGGCATAATCTTCCCTCCCACGTAATTGAGAGGATGGAATTTGCGAGGCCCCTAGCACAGAGCCTGGCATGGAGCTGGCACACCATTCACATTTGCTGAATGGATGAATGAATGAACAGTCTGAGGTACCCAAGGGGCAGCTCCATTTCCTCCCGCCTCCATCCTTATTCACTCAGATTACCTTGTGGAACTGCCCTCACTGTTCCTCAGCCAGTCCTGGCCGTTTCCAGGCCCCAGGCTCATGCCAGCATCTCTGCCAGGAGCTTCTTCCTCCTTACATCTGCTCCGCATCTGGGTGCCATCTGCTCTTCTGTTCATCCCTTAGGACTCCACTTAGGTGCCCCTCCCTGTATCTACATCCCCGACTTCCCTCTGTCCCTGCCCCGACTCCCCAGGGTTGTCAAGCTTGTGCTCCAGCCCAAGGGTGGAAGGGCCCTGAGTCCCCTCTGGCTCCACTCCCAACATGGCCACACCACGTGGAGCATTTCCAAGGTAACAGCATCAGCACGGCAGCCTCAGGCTCCATCTCAGCTGAGTCTAGGCTTCCGGGTTCAGGGAATGAGGACCTCGGGATTCAGGCAACACTCTAAACTTAGGGAAAAAATGTGTGGTTTCTATATCTTGCGTAAAGTGTATTGTACCAATAGTAACGAGAATCCAAAAGAAAAATAAATCACCCAGAGCCTCAATTCCAGAGTAAAACTTATCCTTGGTTCCTTCCAGCTCTCATCCAAGGATGTAGATAATCTATACATGGTTTAGACCACGGCACAGGGACAAGTTTGTATCCTCTTTTGTTCATTTCACATTGCACCTGTAGAAGTCTCTCGTATTGCTATAGGATTATTAGTTCACAAACATTTCCAGCACCTACTCCCTGCCAGCCTGTTCTGGGTTCTTAGGGCTCAGAGGCAGCTCAGCCCCTGCACCTGCTCTGGAGGAGCCCAGAGTCCTCAGTAGCTGGGCAATAATCATCCAGGTGATGTGTCATTCTTAACCCAGTCAGGCCCTGCTGTTGGTGGTGTTCCAGATTGTTCTCCAATTGTTGTTATGTGCCATCAGATCAGCTCTGACTCCTGGTGACCCTATGAACAAATGATGTCCACAGTGTCCTGTCCTCAACAGCCTTACTAGCTTCTGTAGATTCATGCCTATGGCTTCCTTTGTGGAGTCAGTCCATCTCCTATTTGGTCTTGCTATTTTCTGCCTGCCTTCTAGTTTTTCCAACATTATCATCTTTTCCAAAGAAGCCTGCCTTCTCTTGATGAGTCCAAAGTAGGACGGCCTCAGTTTTATCATTTTTGCCTCCAGCGATAGTTCAGGCTTAATTTGCTCTAAGACCCGCTTGTTCATCTTTCTGGCCGTCCAGGGTATCCGTAGAGCTCTCCTGCAACACCGTATTTCAAATGAATCATTTTTTCCCTGTCAGCCTTCCTCACTGTCCAGATTTCATACCCGTACATATAACTGGGACTATGAGGATGTGGGGAATCTTGGCCTTAGTCTCTAGGGACCCTTCCTTCCACTTGATGATCTTTCCTAATTCTTTCATTGCTGCCCTTGCGAGTCTCCGTCTCCATTCAAAGCGATGGCTGACCCAAGGTAACCAGGATCTTTCACAATTTCGGCGCCTTCACTGTCTACATTAAAGTTGTGTAGTTCTTCTGTAGTCATGACTTTTGTCTTGTATATGTGCAGATGCAGTCCTGCTTTGGCACTTTCTTCTTTCACTTTCGTCAGAAGTTGTTTCAAGTCATTGCTGCTTTCTGCCAGTAAGATAGTGTCATCTGCATATCTTAGATTGTTGATGTTTCTTCCACCAATTTTCACTTCTCTTTCATCTGAGTCTAGCTCAGCTTTTTGTATGGTATGTTCTGTGTACAGATTAAACCGATAGGGAGATAAAATGCACCCTTATCTGACATCTTTGCCTATAGGAGACCATTCTGCTTCTCTGTATTCTGTCCTGACAGTGGCTTCTTGTCACAGTACAGGTTACGCATCAGGACAATCAAGAGCTGAGGCTCACCCATTTGTTCCAGAGCAGCCCATAGTTTTTCATGATCCATGCAGTCAAAGGCTTCACTGTAGTCTATAAAACATAGACTACCCTTCTTCTGAAAGTTTTTGGTGCACTCCAGTAAACAACAAATAAATAATCTCAATTAGATCTCATGTGCCTCTTTCTTTTCGAAGTCCAGCTTGGACCTCAGGCGTTGCTTGCTCCATATGAGGTAAGCATATAAGGTAAGGTATAAGCACCTTGAGCATCACTTGACTTGCCTGGGAGATTAGAGCAACGGTCCTGTAGTCACTGTACTCCTTGGCATCTCCTTTCTTGGGGATTGAGTGTATATTGAGCATTTCCAGTCTGTAGATCACTGTTTTGTTTGCCATATTTGTTGGCGTATTCTTGTTAGGATTTTGACAGATTCAGTCTCTGTGGCTTGAAATAATTCTATCGTTCCCCTGCCCACCCTGTTGACTTATTTCTTCCCAGGACTTTCAGGGCAGCTTCCAAGACTTCACTTTCTAGAATTATGGGTTCTTCCTCATAGGAATCTTCTTCAAAGAAGTCTGTCATCCTTTTATCTTTTCTGCGTGGATCTCCAGTGGACTGTCTCCACTTTCCTCTATTTGCCCTTGATCAGATAGTGTGCCTTCCTGTTGGCTGTCCTGCATTCCTAGTCTAGGTTTAAATTTCCCTTTGATTTTTTGAATCTTCTGTAAGAGACCTCTTGTTCTCCTTGTTTTTGTTGTCTTCCATCTCTTCGCATTGGCCATCAGAGTGGTTCTCTTTATCTCTAAGTGATAGTCAAAGCTGCATTCAGAATTCAAACCCTGCTTTTGTCACCTTTTACTTTTACTTCTCGCCTGTCCTTAACAAGTTATAATTTTCCCCTGTCATCCATCTCGAGTGTTCTTTTTACTTCAGGCATTGTCTTCTCACGTTTTTCCTTAATAATATTTCTGGTTTCAGTCTAGAGTTCTTCTGATTTTTGGTCAACGAAGTCTAACAATGCAAATCTGTTTGTTACGTGGACTTGGAATTTGTTGGGAATGTTGTTTACGTTATATTCGGCTCTACGATTCTTGTAGTGCTCTTCCTGAGCTCCACTCTGATATTTGCTATGAACAGTTTGTGATCAGGACCACAATCTGCTCCTGGTTTTGTTTTGGCAGAGAGAATACAGCTTCTCCACCTCCTGCTTCCAGTTACGTAGTCTGTTTGATTTCTCTGTTGGCCGTCTGGTGATGTCCATGTCTACAGTCTTCTCTTCAGTTGCTTGAAGCATGGATTGCGATGGGCAGATCGTTGGCTTCGCAGAAATCCATGAGCTGGTCTCCTGCTTCATTTCTGACCCCTAGTCCAAATTTTCCAACCACGTTTGATTTTGCTTTATTTTCTACTTGTGCATTCCAGTCACCTATAATCATCAGCATGTCTTGTTTTGGTGTATGATCAATTTCTTCTTGGATACTTGCGTAAAAACTTTCAATTTCATCTTCTTCAGCATCTGTAGTTAGAGCATAGACTTGGATGATGGTTGTGTTAATAGGTTTTCCCAGAAGTCTGGTTGATATTATCCGTCAGCCCTTGCATTACAGCCCCTAACTGCCTGGGCCACATCTTGCCTCAGTATTAGAGCCACTCCATTTCCAATATATTGTTCTCAAACATATGTTACTAATTACGAATACAATAATATAGTCATGAATATTGTAACAGAACTTTTTCCTCACTTTTTTAAAATTTATTTTTTCCTCCTTCTTCTTCCCAAAGCCCCCCAGTACATAGTCGTATATTCCAGATGTAGATCCTTCTGGTGGTGCAATGTGGATGCTGCCTCAGTGTGGCTTGATGAGCAGTGCCATGTCTGCACCAAGGATCCAAACTGGCGAAACCCTGGACCGCTGAAGCAGAGCACGCAAACCTAACGGCTCTGCCACGGGGCCGGCCCCAAAAGATACATTTTTATGATTTTGAAAATATTTGCTAAATTGCTTTTCAGAATCGTGGAACCAATTTTTAGTAACAGTTTTACCATATCCTCACAAGCAGTGGGTACTTTATATATTTTCACTAATTTACTAAGTATAAATTGGTACCTTAGTACAATTTTAATTTACTTTTAACTATTAGAACTATTAAAGATCTTGAAGCAAGTCCTGGAATCTCCCCGAACCTGCCTCGACACCCCTTACCCCTCGACTCCATTTTAGAAGAGGATGATGGCAGAAGTAGTAATCAGCCTCAAGTGCCATAGAGATTTTTACAAGAGTCCAGGAGGTTTTCACAATGACTCTTCCTTCTGAATTCCACAGAAGCACTGAGGGCCACCGGCCATGGCCCAGCACTCTCAAAGTCAGAGAAGCTCACACAGACACAGCCTCTTTGTTGACTCACCTTCCATCCTGCCGTTCAGGCAACACTTCTTTATGGAACTGTGCCAGGCCCGGGGGATGCCAAGACAACTAAGGGGCCACAGCGCTGCTGGCACATCGGTGTGTTGCAGCGTGTGCTGATGGAGGGAGGCACTGAGGGTAGAGGAGTAGGTCCCCAGCGCAACCTGAAGAATTTAGGGACTGGGTGGGCTGCCTGGACAGGGGAGAGCCAGGCTGAAGTTTGAAGACAAAACAGGAAAGGAGCCAGCTAGGGGACGTCCTGGGAAACCATTCTAGGCAGACCTCGGGGAGGAATGCCTCAACCACTCACGGCAGGACCGATTGGACCTCCCTTCACATCCCCACCCCCCCACGCTTCCCCGACCCCTTGTGTCAGTGCCCTTGAGCTGCTCTTGAGATTTGGGGGGGGTGCAAGGGGAAGATCTTAGGGGTCTCCATTCTAGGGGCCCTAAAAACCAGAAGCAAGGGCAAGTACTCTATCAGCTTGGCTTGATGCTGGCCCTTGGGGCCTCTGGGAGGGGCAGAGTGGGGGGCTCTGGAGCCAGCAGGCTGTGAGCGGACCCTAGGAAGAGACTGGGAGCAGACAGGGCAGAGGGGCTTCTAGAGCTGGGCCTCTCATCTGCTGTGTGGCCCCTAGGCCCATCTCTGCTCTTGGCACCTGGTCTGCCAAGGGGAGGGCAGTCCCTGGCTATGGACTGTGAGAGTAGAGCAGGCGGATTTGTCAGGGCCCTGGGGTAGGAGGGCCACCCACCCGCTCCCTGTCCATCCACCCTGTGGAGGGACGTGGGGCATTTCTGTCTTTTTAAGCTTTGTTTCTCGTCCCTGTAGTCCTTCCCTTTGGGGATTAGCAGGAAGGGGCTCCGCTGGGCGGGGCCTGAGGAGTCAGGGAAAGCTGTGGGGCCTGGGGCTGGAGGAGGGGCAGCAGAGGCTTTGTGTACGGGTCTCATTAAATCCTCACCGCTCCACTCAGAAGGAGGGTTATCTCTGACAGATGAGTATCCTGGGACTCAGAGCTGATGTCCTTTGCCCAAGCGAAGGCCACACAGGCGGGACATGGCAGGGCAGAGGTCTGTTTGACCCAGAACACCATGTAAACGGTGAGTCTGTGGGGCCTGGCTGGGTCTGGTGGGGCCATGCCACAGCCAAAAGGTTCTCCGAGGGGGCTTCCAGGTGCAGAGCTCCAGGGCTGGGTCTTGGAAAAGCGTGGCCCTGTCTTTGAGCCCAAGGAAGTCTGAGGATCAAGTTAGGAAATTGGTCAAGAGGAAGAATCTCTGAGCTCTGCCACCCTGGCCAGCAAGCCCTCTGAATCCAATGAGCGCTGCCTAACAGCATCAGTTAACTACCGGCAGCCTCCACTTCCCGGAGTGTTTGTTTTAGCTGGACCAGTCCTGCCCCTTGATGAAGGCAGCACAAAGTCCTGACACTTTGGGGTCAGGTTCACCCAGGCTCTGGTTCTCTGCTTCACTATTGTTAGCCATGTGGCCTTGGTCAGTCATTGTAACTCTCTGGCCCTCAGTTTCTGCATCTGTAAAATGGGGATGATGATACCCATCAGGGTGGTGGGAGGGTAATAGACGATGTCTGCACAGGATGCAGCT
The DNA here is from genome assembly GCF_037783145.1 of Equus przewalskii. Taxonomy (NCBI): domain Eukaryota; kingdom Metazoa; phylum Chordata; class Mammalia; order Perissodactyla; family Equidae; genus Equus; species Equus przewalskii. Next base: position 71,071,500 of record NC_091836.1, read on the forward strand.
TGGCGCCCTTGACAACTGGCAGAGGTGGTTTGACCTAAATTTCAGCCCCTGTGGGGTCCACAGTCCAGGTGCTGCTGTCTCCTTTGTGGGATGATGAATTAGTGATTTGGCGCACAGGGTAACGGTTATTGAGGCTGTGGCTGTAGTTCAGGGCTGGGATTGATTTGATGCTTAGTGCCCCACCCCCAGTCAGGAATGTGGCCTCTGATTTGAATACAGTTCTGTTGGGAAAGGGTGATTTGCCTAACAGTTATTCCTTTAAAATACTGTCTGCTAAAATGCAACCTGGTGAGCAGTCAGCACAGCCCGTGGGATGTCTCAGAGCCCAGATGAACCCCTTGCCCTTTTCTGGGCCTCAGTTTCCCCAGTGGTAACCTGAAGAGTGGTGAGTGGTGGTGGAAGAGATCATCGCCTAGGTCCCTTGGACTTTGGGACGATCTGTGTGCCCCACATATCCCACGGGCAAGGATATTGGAGACCTGCTGTGGGAGGTCTTGGGGTGAGGGCCAGACTGGGTCCACCCATCTGTCAGTTTGCTTATTACTGCCCTGGCCTTTGGCCCTCAAGGCCGCCCCACAGCCCCATGGAGGGGACCTGACTTCTTTTCCCCTGTCTCAGGTCGACTCTCTCCCTGGGTTCCCCCCACCACTTCCCTCCTCCTGTGGAGATTCCTCCTTCTCTAACGCTGAGCACTGGGAAGGCCTCCCAAAGGAGACTAGGACAAGGCTGGAGAGAGGGAACGGGGAGAGTGAGACATGGCTGGGCACTGGACCCTGCTCTCTCCTTATTTATTTAAGCCTCCAGGCCTTTGCACTCGCCAGTCCCTCTGCCTGAAATGCCCTCTCCCCCCTGTTCAGCTCCTTCTGCTTTTAGGCTCCATTGCCTTCCGTTCCCACAGTTCCCACAGACTCCAACCTGAGAATGCCTCTTCCCTCAGGGCCCGCATCTGGGGGCCTTACAGGTCCCAGGGCTTCTGGGCAATCCCAGTGCTCCACCTCATGGGGTTTGGAGAGAGCAGGTGCAAGGGGACACAGCCTGTAGTTTCTCTGGTGTCACTCACTCCCTCTGGGCCTCAGTTTTCTCAGCTGTAAAATGGCTGCATTTCAGACTTCCTGCTGTAACCAGGCTTCAAGGGCTTTGCAGCCGAGCATGGCTCCTTGGCGGAGCAACAGCTGCACACCCCCACCTGCCACCCACCTTCAGTTCTGGTTTGCAAGGGGAGCTCCCAGGTGTCCAGCCCAAGTGACTGACTAGGCCCGGGGCCTAATGGCTGTGGGTTCTGGTAACCTGCCCACCCACCAGCTGTTCTCCGATGACTCACCCCTACCCTCACTGGTCCCTCCTGAAGCCTCTTAGAATTACACCTTGCTGGTGTGGCAGCTGGCTGAAGCTGTGGGCAGGAACAATGCCGATGTAATTTACCCCTCTTGGCGCTGTGGTGCTGCCTCCTGGGGGCTCTGGAAAGAGCTGGGCCAGAAGCCAGGCCCATCGCCAAGGGACCAGGATGCCCGAGGACAAGGATGCTCTCCATTCTAGCCACCGGCCTGCCTCAGTTTCCTTGCCTGCAACATCACCGCTGCAGCCAGGGTCCTCCCAGTGCCCTCCTCCCAACAGGGCCCTGCTGCTGGCCTTCCTCCCCAAGAGTCTGCCATGAGCCGGGGAAATGATGTTTCCCTCTTAATCTTAAAGATAAAATGTTATGCAGAGTTTGCAGTTAACTGGTGCCTGTCTGTCTTGTGGCTCTGCGTGCTCCGCCCACCCACTGCCAGCTGTCTCAGAGCGAGGCCTTTGGCTCTGAAGCCCCACAGCAGTCCTGATCCAGGAGTCCCGAGGGAGAACAGGCAGTGTCTGGCAGGGTGGGCCCCTTCTCAGTGTGCACCCAGCCATGGGTGCCAGTGGGCCCTGGGGGCAGTGAGCCTGGCCCCGAGGGAGGAGGCATTCTCAGGTGGGATTCCAACCTACAGAGCATGTTTTTGTTGTCCCTGCCCCTCTCTACACTCACTGTCCAGGGTGACACGTGTGAGGACTTGCACAGCCAAACCTGTTTCCAAACTTGGATTTAGAGAAGTTCTGGTTTCCTCAGAAGCCACACTTGAGTGCTCCTTGATGGTTAGGGGTGCAGGAAGATCCGGTTTTGAATCCCTGCTCTGCTGCTTGCTTGCTCTCTGATTTGGGCAGGTTGCTTAATCCTCTGGGCCGCAGCCTTCTATTCTGCGCACAGGAAGGATTCCAGCTCGTACGTTTGGGGTGAAGAGTGAGTGTGTTGAATGTCTGGTGCAGCCCCAAGACCTCCACATGGCTGCTCACTAGAAGGTTGTCTGGATGCTCATGGCGGTCCCAGATCTGGTCTCTGTCTTCTCCAACCCCTTTCTCACCATCACATCCCTCCCATCACTTTGTCTAATCACTCATTCATTCATTCACTCACTCATGTTTTATTAGTCTTCTTTAGTCTAATATAGTTCCTGAGTCTTTCTTTGACTTTCATAACCTTGACACTTAGAGGCCAGTTATTTTCTCCCTCATGTTGGGTTTGTCTGATTTTCCTTGTGATTAGATTTAGGTTATGCATCTTTGCAGAAATATCACATAGGTGGTGCCTGAATTCTTTTCACTGAGTCCTGTCAGACGGCACCCGGTTGTCACTTGTCCCATTACTACTGATGTTCACTTTGATCTCTTGATTAAGGTGGTGTCTGCCAGGCTTCTCCACCATGAAATTACCCATTTGCCCTTTGTAATTAATGAGTCTTTGATGGGAAGCTACTTTGAAACTAAATAAATACCCTATTCATCATCAAACATTCAATTTATTTATTCATACCTGTATATACATCAGTTTCCTATTTTATTCAGTGGAATATAATCTGTTACTATCATTATTTATTTTAATACACAGGTCGTCCCAGCTTTAGCTTGTAGGGTGGCCAACTGTCCTGGTTTGCCTGGGATTCTTAATGCTAAAACTGGGAAAGCCCCAGCAAACCCTGACGAGTTGGTCACGAAACCAGTGGGAGCCCTTCAGGCTGGCTCCTGTGTCTGCTGAGAAAGGTCCCTGTCATTCTGTGAGTGCTTCCTTGCTTTCTGGCACAATAAGATGTTCCAGGTTCATCCCGTACTAACTGTGACCGAGCCCTGGGCCCATGTATTTCTCCAAGAACCCCTGGAACCAGGACCTTTTGAGTTAGGCTGCACCACACGGTGGATGCAGGCCCTGGAGCAGATGGACTCGTCGACTTCCCTGCTGGCCACACTCTCGTCTGCCTCCACACCTGAGCCCTGGCTGTTCTCTCTGTTCTCACCTTCCAGGCTGAGCTTCTTTGTGAAGCCTGACCCCCCACCCTCCCCACAGAGCTGACCTCCTCCTCTCTGCCCCCTGGGCAGTTTTGGGCACTTGTCCACTTCTAAGTTGGTCTCCTCCCTCGACTGGAAGCCTCAAGGACAGGCCTCAGATTCATCTCTGACTTTTCCCTGCTCCCCACAGGGCTGGAACTGGGGGCTGTTCATTTAAAGATGGATCTAGTCATAGCCCTCATGGAGCAGAAAAGCAAACAGAGGGCAGAGAGGGAGGGTGACTTGTTCAGGGTCACACAGTGAGTCTTTGCAGGCTGGAGTCTGTCCTTGAACTTCAGTTTTCTTAATTCTAAAATGGGGCTAATACCTCAGAGCATTGCAGTAAGAATAAAATGCTGTAATATACAGTATAATGTGTGTGTAATGGTTTAGTACCTGGCCTGTGGTGAGTGCATCTCTCAGTATCTCTGGGGGACCTTATTATTTAAATTTTTTCATTATTGCAGAGGATGTACTATACACTTTAGAAAATTTGAAATCCAGACAGCAAAAAGAAAATAAAACCATCATATTTTTATCATTTAGAGATCGCCACTGTTAACACCTTAGCGAATGTACTTCCTGAGCTTTTTCTGTGCATATATTTCCCCCCACAAATGAGATTATACCGTGCATTCCATTTCGTTGTCTGCTTTTGTTCAGGTGGCAATCTCCGCCATTCTGTTTCAGTAAGTTTTCACCATATCTAATACTCAGGCCATATTCACATTTCCCCAGTCGTCCCAAATACGTCCTTGATCGCTGTTGTGTCCAAGCTAGGACGCAACCCGGGGCCACACTTCGTATCTGGTTGTTGTATCCTATAAGTCTCTTAGTCCAGCCAGGTCCCTTCTTTATGACATGGACCTGTAGGAGAGACTGGACCAGTAGCCCTGCAGAATGGCTCACCACCCGACTTCGTCTGGTTGTGTTCTCGTGATGACACTTAGCTTCTTCCTCTGTCCTCTGTGTCTTCTGTAAAGCGAAGTATGTCCAGGGCGCGATGAGTTCTCTGGTGCCTAGAATACTCAATAGGTGGTGATGTGTCCTTTCTTCCATCTGTGGTGCCAAGCCCTAACCCAGGATTGTGTGACTGTAAGGGGCTGCCTCCCTCATGGCTGCCTGTACCCCCTTCTAGTAGAAAGGAATGCGTGTGGTTCCCTTGGCACCATCTGAACACCCAGTTCTGGAGACCTTTTTAAGATTTTGTTTTTTTCCTTTTTCTCCCCAAAGCCCCCTTTACATCGTTGTATATTCTTTGTTGTGGGTCCTTCTAGTTGTGGCATGTGGGACGCTGCCTCAATGTGGCTTGATGAGCAGTGCCATGTCCGTGCCCAGGATTCGAACCAACGAAACACTGGGCCGCCTGCAGCGGAGCGCGAAAACTTAACCACTCAGCCACGGGGCCAGCCCTTGGAGACCTTTTTATATGACACAAGAAAACTTGTCCATTTGCCGAGGGGAACTTGATCCAGAGGTTTGGGCTCTCAGGTGAAAAAAATCACAGAACAAGGACATGGACTGAGTTTCGTCTTGCTGAGTGCAAACCTAGTGAAACCTGGTTCTGTTTTCACTTGCTTTCCAGACATGTGATCTGGGTTAAATCCCAGCTCTGCTACTTACCAGCTCGGTGACCTTGCGCAAGTTACTTAACCTCTCTGAGTCTCAAGCTCCTCCTTGGATTTCTTGTTTGGCAAAGTTGTTGTGAGGATTAAATAAAAAAGGGAATCCTTGGCTGTTTTCTCCCCTAGGCGGAAAGCTCTTGGAGGGCAAGGCTAATAAAGAGTAAGAAATCCAAAGATATTTGTTGAAGGAAACAAAAAAGGAGGACAAGTGGTATGGCCGGGTGATAAGTACCATGGAGGAAAGAAAGAAACCCATTTAGGCATTTGTTTGCTCACTCACACTTTCATTTCATTTAACATGTGCTCATTCCAGGCTTGGGTCTCCACCCATGAGGACCTCGCAGGGGTCTGGGAGGGCACAGATAGAGAGACTTGGGTATGGAGCTCAGGAGGTCTGGCTGAGTAACTCAGGAAGGCTTCCTGAAGGAGCCTGGGACTACTGGGAAGGTCTGGTGGGGGCCGAGATGGGGAGATGGGCTCTGGATACAGGGGCTGTCTGTCTCCTGGCACAGGGGGCTTCTGGGAGGGCTGGACAGGGCTTGTGGCAAGAAGTGAGCCCGTGCTAACTTCAGAGGCCACTGTTCCTCCCTGTCCTCCTCCTCCTCCTCTCCCCTTTGCTTGTCCGCCCTCTGGTCCCTTGCCATGGCTCTGAGCCCTATGTGACGCTGACAACCCATGTGTCTGTCTGCAGTGCCGGATGGAGTGCCGCGATGTGCCAGCTGAGACACTCTACGACGTCCTACACGACATCGAATACCGAAAGAAGTGGGACAGCAATGTCATTGAGACTTTTGACATCGCCCGCTTGACAGTCAACGCCGACGTGGGCTATTACTCTTGTGAGCAGGCACAGGCCCTCTAGTCCCAGCGCCCTCTGCCTCCGTCCAGGCCTCCAGCCCAGCCTCTTCCTCCTGCCTTCCCTTTTTGTGGGCACTCCCATTGCCGGGCCGTTCAGAGACCTGAGTGCTGAGATGTAGGGCCGCCCTCCCTGACATCTCTGTCCACTCCCAGACCCTCAGGCACACACACGTATACTCACACACACATATGCATGTTCACCTACACACATTCCACACAAATCCTTCATACATAGTCATGGATGCAACCCACAGCCACATGCTCTCAGTCACACATTTTCATGTACACACTATTGTTCTCCCATATACTCACATTCACATATACAAACAAGCCAGGCCACAAGGTAAGGCTGTGTGAGGCTGTGAGGAGCAGGGATGGCCAGAGACAGGAGGGGAGGGGTCCTGCTCTGTCTCTTTCCTAATTCCAGCTCCGGGACTATGGTCTGGGGGGTTGGGGGGTACCTGTTTGGATCGGGGGGAGCCGTCCCTTAACTAGGCATCCCTGTGTCTCTGGCCTCTGCCACGCCCTCCCTTGCAGGCAGGCAGGCCAGTGATCTGGCTGAACTGTCCCTTGCCCTCCACAGGGAGGTGTCCAAAGCCCCTGAAGAACCGTGACGTCATCACCCTCCGCTCCTGGCTCCCCATGGGCACTGATTACATCATTATGAACTACTCAGTCAAGCATCCCGTGAGTTGACCTGCCTTCCCTGCTGAGTGGGCAGGGGAAGGTGCCAAGTAGGGATGGGCTGGCAGGGCTAGCTGAGGGAGAGGGCTGTAGCTGCCACCATGACTTCTCTGTGACTTCAGGCCAGGCACAAAGCCCTCTGGCCCTCAGTGTCCTTCCTGTAGAAAGAGAACAGTGGCTCCTTTCTCCCTGCTGGGACTCTCAAGCAGATGAGAAGAGGGCAGTGTGGGCCATCACTGTGGGCAAGTGGTTGGTTGGTTGGTTGGGCTCTGGGGCAGGCTGGCTGGGAAAGAGGGGAGCAAGAGGTGAGAGGGAGGGTCCCCAGGCCCTCCATGAGGTTGGGCTGCCTTGATCTCCATGGCAGGGAAGACAGGCAGGTACCGCTAGCCTGGGCAAGGAGGACTGTGTGTGTGTGTGAGTGCCCATGTGTGTGCTCTTGACCCCTGACGCCAGCCTGGTGTATTTCTGAAGGGGAACAGGGAAAACTTAAGAGGGGCAGGGATCACTTCGTCTGACTCCTCCTCTTCTCCTCACCCCAGCATCAGGCCTGGCCTGGAGTGGACGCCAGCAAATGTGAACTGTGTGTGTGTATGTCCTCACAAAGACACCTCCTTTGCCCCCGCCCTGAGTCTCACCTCCCTGTGCCTTCCATTCCCAGAAATACCCACCTCGGAAAGACTTGGTCCGAGCTGTGTCCATCCAGACGGGCTACCTCATCCAGAGCACGGGGCCCAAGAGCTGCGTCATCACCTACCTGGCCCAGGTGGACCCCAAAGGTGAGGGCTTGGCCCTGGCAGCCTATCATGGGATCCTTCCCTCTAGCACAGGGGATGGGGCTTGATCTACTAGGGAGCTAGAAGGACCTCTGTTAGGAACTGTTTTGTATTTCGGGGACATCTCCATCCAAAACATCATTTAAACTAAGGTTTGAGACTTTACAATGGTTTGAAAAGCAGGGGCTGAGGTGGTAGCCGCTGCTCCACAGCGAAGCTTGGAGCTCCTCCCTAGCCTTCCACACCCTTGTGCTCTGACTCGCTCCCGCTCACTGGCTGCTCCCACTCTGTCTGTCTTGCTGGCTCCCATCCTCTGTCCATCTTGGAGGCCTGCGTTTTCCAGGCTTCAGTCCTCTTTCCCTTGGGAGGGCTCAGCCACTCCCAAGGCTTCTGTGGCCAGCTGACCACATGTCTCTCTCTGCTGAGATCCAGATCCATGTGGCCTCCTGGACGTCTCCCTCAGGATGTCTTCTGGGACCTGGGACTCTCTGTGTCTAGTGCTCAGCTCACCATCTCCCCTCCTAACTTGCCTCTTCTCCTGCATCTCCACCCTCCAGTCACCCATGCCAAGAATCTGAGGGTGCTCTGGGGCTCCCTCTTCTCAGCTCTCAAATCCATTCACCAATTCTTATTGATTCTACCTCCCAAATAGCTCCCGAACCTCTTGTTTCTCTCCATACTCAGCCACCTTGTCTGTCCATACCAGCTACTAGAGGCATTTTTCTCATGACTCTCTTCTGCTTAAAATTCCTCTGTGACTCTCCATCGCCCTCAGAGTGAAGTCTGAGCCCCCTCCCCAGGTTTCCCAGTCCCTGTTCACACCTTACACGTTCCCACCTCCCTGTCTAGTCAGCCCTTTCCCTCAGCCTAGAAACCCCTCTCCTCGCTTACTCATCCCCAGGGCTGCTTCAGATGTCACCTCTTCTGTCCCTGATACCCAGAGGAGTCACTGGCTCCCTGTTCTGCGTACCCATCCCCCTCTAGCAGAGCCTTGGCACACTTTTGGGCCCCCTGATAGTGAGTTCCTCTCTGGGTCCCCAGGGCTGGCACAGGGTAGGTATCATTGAGTGAATGTGGAGCGAGTGAATGAATGAACGACTAGAGCATCCATTCAGGGGACTTGCCGCAGGCCTTGTATAGATACCCTGAGAGCATCTTTGCCTGGGTATGCCCCAAGGCCCACCGAGGGCTCACTGGCCCAGGCTCAGGGCTCCCTAGCACCTCAGTGAGCAAGTGTGTTGGGTGTCAGAGGCAGAGCAGACACTTGGGTATGAGACAGGGTGGAGAGCAGGGCTGTGGACTCCAGGTCAGGCCAGGCTAGGGTGCTCAGCCAAGAGGCCTCTGTAGTCAGCCAGGCTTTCTGGGGCAGGGGGCTTGAAAAGACAGGCAGAGAAGGGGCTGAGCATCAGGGCCATTCACGGTAGAGGGACTGGGTATGAGAAAGCATGCCAGAGTGAGTGGAGGGAAGGTGGCAGGTAGGAGCCTAGTGGGTCAAGATTTCAACCCACATGTAGCCTGTGGTTGCCTAGGACTTGTGGTTTTCTTCCATGCAGCCCTCTGGGCTCACCAGGTCGGGGGGGGGGGGGGGGGGGACGGGACGGGATGGGGGAGGACACATGACAGAGTTGAGTCTGAGAACCTTGGTCTGAGGTAGAAAGAGGGAGTGAGGATGATGAAGTCTTATTGAACTTTTCTCACACCGCCCCCTCCCCATAGAGAAGAGGGTGGCCTCCCTGGAAGCTCGGGCTGGAGGGAGGGAGCTGGTATGTGTGTTGGGTGGGGGCTGGCTCCCTGAAGCTGCTCCTTCCCGTTTCCTTACTACTCTTCCCTGCTTCACAGGCTCCTTACCCAAGTGGGTGGTGAACAAATCTTCTCAGTTCCTGGCTCCCAAGGTGAGCGGCCTTGGGATTTGGGGAGTATGGAGGCTGGGGAGAGGGTTCCAGGATGAGAGGGTGGAGTTAGGGATGGAGACTGGGAGCCAGGGGGCGGAGTCATAAAACTGGGGCTGGAGGCAGGATCCCGGGAGCTGGGGGCTGAGCTGCTGGCGGAGGGGACGCGGCAAAGACTTCGTCCTGCGCCCCGTTCACCCCTGACTCGGCTGTGCCTTGGGTCTGCAGGCCATGAAGAAAATGTACAAGGCGTGCGTCAAGTACCCTGAGTGGAAACAGAAGCATCAGCCGCACTTCAAGCCCTGGCTACACCCGGAGCAGAGCCCGTTGCCGAGCTTGGCGCTGTCGGAGCTGTCGGTACAGCATGCGGACTCGCTGGAGAACATCGATGAGAGCGCGGTGGCAGAGAGCCGCGAGGAGCGCTCCAGCGGTGCAGGCGGGGAGGGTAGCGACGATGACACCTCGCTCACCTGATCATGGCACCACCGCAGGGACCCGAGACAAGACGGGGCGGAGCCCGGGGGTGGCGGATCCTTCCGCGCTTTCTCCCCTCCCCTACCCCCTGCACCTCCTGGGGACGCTGGGCTTAGGCCCAGGCTGGTGCTGCGGCCCGGCTGGACACAGCCCCAATAAACGATCCCACAGCCTCAGCTGGCTCATCGCTGTGCCTGCTTCCCACCTGCCCTGGGCCTGACCTCTACCCTTGGCCCCCTTATTCTACAGTTCTTTTTGTTAATTTTATTGTTGATTGCCGGCCTTTGCTCCTTTCGGCATCCCCTCATTTCACCATGTGTAGCTGGAGGGGAGGGGTTGTCACCCCTCCTTCTGTCGATGGTGTGTTCCATTCTCGTTGTGTCTTCATTAGTTCGCTCTTCATCCATCTACCTGTCTTTCCTGCGCCTTCATTCTGCCATTCACCCCAGGCTATTTGGCTACCTCTCACTGCTCTAAGACAAGGAGTAGGTCTGGACAGAGGCCCCAGGTCAGGGGTCAGAGGGTAGAGTTCTACCATGTGACCTTCAGCCCAAGACCCCTTGGGTTAAACCTATGGACTGGGTGTCTGACACTCATCAATTGTCACAGACAGGCAGGGGAGAGGACACTAGGTCTCAGAGCACAGGGCTGTGGGTCCCAGAGCTGAGAGATAGGGGCAGCATGTTCTGGAGGAGGGAGGTTGGGGTTTGGGGTGAGGGTCATCAGATTTGGGACCAGGCCCCGTGATTTGAGCCTTCCCTTGGTCATTTGGAAGACCTCAGGCCTGTGTTAACTGAATGGGTGGGGCCCCCTCCCCCTTGCCAGTGGTCAGATGCCAGTCCTGTGTTCACCTGGCTGCTTGAGGTCTAGAGGGACACCTGGGCCTCCCCTGTTCTCTGCGGCCTGCAGATGCCCTCTGCTGCCCCAGGGACACCTCTGTGCTCTGCCCTTCTCCAGTGTTTTTGTACCCCAATGAGTTTGGGGCTAGGAAATTCTCCCCAGGTCTGGCCCTGCCCTCCCCTTCTGGGAAGTGACTTGCCTTAGCCTTGTCAGGAAGACACAATCTACTTGGAGTTGCCCCTTTCCTAGAGGGACAGAGTGAAAGTCCAGTGTGGGGTAGACGGGAGGTTCTATAACTCACCACTTCTTGGGTTCCAATCCCAGGTTTACCCAATACTGGCTTTGTAACTCTGGGCAAGTCCTGGACTTCTTGGAACCTCATTTCCTAATTCATATCCTGAGGTGGTGATTTTTGCCTTTAAGCAGAGGTATGAGGATTGAGATAAAGGAGTAAGCTGCCCAGTACTGGGCCTAGCATGTAGTAGGTGCTCAAATTAATCCCAATCTCAGAGTAAGCCCCCATGCTACACCCTGGTGAGAGCTGTTCTTCCAAATATCTCCTTTGGGCGTTTGGAGAAATAGAAGCATAGAGAAGTTAAGGTCTCTGGCTTGGCTGGCTCCAGAGGTGCCCTGGACATAGGATGTAGGAATGCCTGCCAAACCCCAGGGCCCCCCTGTGTATGTGTGTGTGTTTCCCCATCTCTATGCCAGCAAAGGTGCAGGCTTCAGCCAAGGAATCCTTGGGCCCTCTGACTGGGCAGGACTCTTGCCCACCACCCTGCCTCTGGGGGTTGGGGGCCCCGGGAGAGAAATGGTGTATTCAGGGAGAATGAGGTAGGGAAGGACTTCCTGGAGGAGGAGGTCAAGGACCTTGGTCCTCCTGCCTCCAACCACGCCCCTTACAGCTCTGGGTGTCTGGGCCCTTGGGGGGAGGATGGGGTTGCATGGCTCATCCCTCCCAGGGGCAGAGTCACCAGAGGTGGCAAGAGGCAGGAAGACTCAGGAAAAGATGGAGACTCAGCGGGCAGCGGTGGGAGATGGGGGGGTAGACTTGAGCCTCAGGAGACAGAGGCGGACCTGGGAGCAGCGAGACGGGTAGGGGAGACACACAGATCGACCTGTCCCAGAGCTGCCCGGGCCCGCCGACTCGCAGACCGGGACTGGGCGGGGCCGGGGAGGGGGGCGGGTCCCTGCCCCTTCCCCGCCCCCCTCCCCCGGGGCGTCACGTGGGGCGGGCGGAAGCGCCCGGCGGGGTGGGCGCGCCCGGCCTGCGGCCGCGAGTTGGCTGGAACGGAGTGAGTCGGTGGCGGCGCCGGGACCCCGGTCCCCGCGTGGAGTCTCCGCTCGGAACAGGTCAGTGCGGCTGCCGGGGCCTCCCCCCCGCAGCCCCTCACAGGTGTGGCCCGGAGTTCCCCCATTCCGCAGAAGGGAACGCCGAGGCCGCACGGCGGCTCTGCGCCCGGCGCCAACTTCCGCGGGCGTTTCTCCCGGGTCGTGTTGTCTGTCCTCCTGTCTGGTGGCGGGGGTGGGGGTCGCCTCCTGAGAATGCGCGGTCCGGTCAGAGACTGTAGGGAGGCGGGCGCCCTGGCGGGACGGGGCTTCCAGCCGTTAGCCCTTCGGTGAAGGCTCCCAGGGTCCAGAGCCAGCCTGCCCGCGGGCATCTTGCTTCTCCCACCTGTGAAATAAAGGTCCTGTCCCGTTGAGCGCGGAGACCCTTACAGCTCTGCACATTCCTATAACCTGTGCCGTGGACCTGGGGCTCCATCGACCTTGGGCAGCCTACTTCCGGCCTCTGCACCTCAATTCCCCGCCGGTAAATGGGGGCATGGCCTCCCAAGAGCCACTACCTGGCCCAGTTGCTGGAAAAAGAAGGAGGTGTGTGTTCACTGAATGGGGTCACGCCGGGAGTGGGTTATTGGGACTGGAGAGAGCAGACTTGGAGTGGAGACTGTGGGGCACGGAGTGGTTTTTGGTGCTGGGGAACTCTGGTCAGGAACCATCACAGTGCGGCTTCTGGCATATGCACCCCCCCTCCCCCCGCCCCAAAGCTCCTGTCCTGGGGAGCCTTCTCTGATCCCCAGGTTTGGGCTGGGGGGAGGGCTGCAGGGTGGGACAGATATGTGGAGGTAGTCAGGAAAGGATTTGACTGCAGTGCTGAGCAGCCGGGTCCAGACAGAGGCACCAGGATGCCTGTCCTGCGAGAGCAGAGAGCGCCCAGGCTGGGGGAGACCTCCCAGCAAGCTCATTACAGGGTAGAAGGAACTCAGCAGAGTCTTGAAGACAGGTGCAGACAGGTCCTGAGAGGGAATCAGGGACTGGGACTCTTGGAGCCGAGGGAGGAGGAGAGGACTGGAATGGGCTTTAGCAGTTAAGTGGCAATTCACAAGGATAAGGACCCTCCAGAGGAGGGTATAGCTTGTGCAAAGGCGGGAGTTGGCATGGTGTGTTTGAGGCATGGTAAGGAGATGGTGTGGCTGGTGGGGGCAGCAGGGGCAGAGTGTAGAGAGAACTCATCCCCATGTCCCATGGCTGGTTTGGGATTGTCCAGACACTGGCTTGGGGACCCTGCCTCCCCATTTGCTGCTTGCGCATTGAGGTAGGGCAAGAGGGGGTTGTCCCAGACAGACAACTGGTGCAGTGAAAGTGGGCAGAGGCCACCGGGGGCCCAGATGACCCCCAGGCTTCACTGGGGCATTCAGGCCTCCCCACTGGGCCCAAGCCTCATCTCCACCACCTCTCGGGCTCCAGCTGTGCTTTTCCACACATCAAGCCTCAGCCCTTGTGCAGGTTGCGTGTCCCCCGCTATAAGTTTTCTCCCCATGCAAATCTCCTAGGTCCTTTGGGACTTCAGAGGTGGGCTGCTTATTTATTGCCTCCTCCTGCCTGGCCTGGCAGTCCTGTGAGGTGGCGCAGCTTAGGAAAGGCCTTCTTGGAGGTCTCTAAGGAATGGGCCTGCAGAACCATGGGGATGGCTGGGGCCTGGGGCAGTTCCTGTGCAGCCACCAAACACTGTGTGACTCTGCAGGTCCCCAAACTCCTCAGAGCCTTCATTTCCCCATCTGCAAGGTGAGTGATGAGCCCTGATCCCATGCTCCAAGAGAGACCGTGCTGGGGCAAAAATTGGGCCTGAGTCTAAGTCCTGTCCCCAGCAGTGAGTGTTTGAGTGAAGAAAAGGGAGAACCTGGGGGGAAGGGGTCAGCTCGGAGGGGCAAGGGGCCTCTGAGAGTCCTAGGGGCCAGTGGTGGACTAGCCTAGTACTAAGCCTAGAGCATCGTCTGGAGAGAGGGGAGTCCCCTCCACTCTCCGGGGCCCTCTCCCCTCCCCTTTGGCCAAGCTCAAAGCCAGCCGGCTGATGCCCAAACAAGTAGCCTCTGTTCCCAGGGTGGGGGGAGGGGATGCAGGCCTTGGGCTCCAGGCCCGTCAGTCCAGCGCTGACCCTGGCCCCCTGCCCTTCGCTTTGGATCTTAACCCTTGGGGGCCTGGGCTGGGCCCTGGGCTGCTTGAGGGCTGGTGCCCATTGCCCACCAGCCGTCCCCTCCACCCCACTTTCGGCTCCCAAGGGTTCTGTTGTAGCAGGAGTGGGTGCAGTGGGATGTGAGTTGGAAACAGAGAAGGAAGGAGGAAATGGAGGTGAGAGGAGGCTGGAACGGATGTGGCCAGGGACAGTCAGAGACCACTTGGTGCGGAAGCTTTTTTCACAGATGGGAAGACTGAGGCCAAGGGCCAGAGATTGGGCCAGGATCATACAGTGAGCACTGGTGGGGGTCAGGACCGACCCTGACTCCTAGTCTGGACCCTCTTGGGGAAAGGAGGGGGAAGGGAGGGAGTGCTCCTTGATTTGAGTACCTACCACATGCCTGATACTGCACATTTGTCACTTTATTTAACTTTCTATCGTTCCATGAGACCAGGCTAACCTCTAGTAACATAGAGGAAGAAACAGCCTCAGAGAGCTGAGTATAATGTCAAGGAGAATGACAGTGTCGGCAACCAGAGCATAGCACAGTTGTAGGCACTTTTATGTTTGTTAACTGGTTTTGTCCTCTCCCAAATCCTAGAAGTTAGGTAGTATTCTACAGATAAGGAAACTGAGGCACAGTGAGGTTGAGTAACTTGCCCAAGGCTGCAGCAAATAAGTGGGAGAGGCAGGATCAGGACCCAGGTGTTTGCCTCCTTTGGCCTGGTTCCCCTCTCCAAGCCTGACCTCACCCCTTGAGCTCAGCCCAGGGTCCCCACAGTGAGGGGCTTTCCCCTGGGTGGTGGCCCAGGCAGCCTCGAGCAGAGCTCCACGCCAGCCGGACAAAGGGCCCTCCCTTTGGAGCAGAGTCCAGTCCCCGGGCGGCCGCTCTCACCCCTCCTCTGGTCTCACTCAGGCTGGGCGCTTTCCCCTCCTCAGCCCTGCGCAGAGGGGTGTTTCAAGTTTCAGGAAGGGGTTCTGTGCTAAAGGTGGTCGCCTCAGGAGGGTCTGAACAGCAGCAGGATATGGGGGGCCCTCAGATCCCCTACAAGTGCACTCCCCACAAAGCTCAGGGCCTACTGCAGACTCAACACCAGTACCCCCAGCCCTGATCAGAGGAGACATCTTATCCACGTAACCCCAACCCTCTCGGGGCCCCAGACCTGTCCATTCCAACCAGGGCTCTGAGGAGGATAGTCCCAGCCCAAGGAGGCTGATGACCCCAGGTGTCAGGGATGGCCTGAAGGGGGCAGTGCCTGCTTGGTCGTCTGCATGACCTTCCTCCCGAGGGGAATTCCTCTCTGTCTCCGCCTTTGGAGCATAGTTCAGAAGGGAAAAGTCTGTCCCATAAATAGGACATTTGTCCCCGACCATTGGGACAATCACAGTGGCTGGGAGGGGATGTGGCATTAAGTGACCAGTGCAATAACAAAATTATTATTTAATAGCAGTAATAATAGTTGCTGTTGCTACTGTTTTTTGGAAGCTTCCTGTGTGCCAGGCGCTGTGTTAAGCATTTTATATACTGATTTCACTTAATCCTCAAGAGTAGTCTTATGGGGTAGGCACTGTTCCCATTTCACAGATGAGGAAACTGAGGCCCAGAGAGGTGAAGTGATTTGCCTGAGATCTTCCATTACATAGAGATGCTGAGAGTCTGAATTTCTATTGCTTCGCAGTGAGAACCCTGAGCACTGGGAGGCACTGCAGACGGAGGAGATCCAAACCCTGTTCTACCCTGGGAACTCCCAGTCAGGGTGACAGGCAGGGACTGGAGGGCCACCTGGTCAGGTGACATTGCTGGTGACCAGCTGTGGGGGTGGGATGCCTGCAAGGGCATCCTGCTCACGGACTGGACTGACTGCTGTCAGGTCCTGAGCCCCCATGGGCCCAGCCCTAGGGTGGACACCTCCTGGGGTCTGCTCACTGCTCTTGTCCTGTCCTGTTCTCTCTGGGCTTCCTTGAAGACAGCGGTTCTTTCAGACCGTTGTGCTGATGAGGAAACTGAGGTCAGTAGAAGTTATGTGACTTTTCTAGGGTCTTTCAGCCAAGGGAAGGGGGAGCTGGGAGTGGTACCCAGGCAGGGACTCTGAGGCCTGTGCTCCACCTTCCTGCCTGGGCAGGGCCTCCTGGGCCTCTGAAGCCCTGAGCTTCCTTCAGACACTGCCCACTCGCCTTGTCACAGGGTCCAAGTCTTTCTCCCTGATCAAACTGGGATCCTGATTCCTCTCGAGGTGCTTGGGACCTGGTACAGCTGGGTCTCAGTGACTGAATGAACAAATCTGGGAAACATGGTTCCAGAGCTGAGAGGCCAAGAGGCAGAGACCAGCTGTGGTCAAGTGTGTGGTGCTCAGGGCCAGACGGGTCCAGAGAAGGATTCAGGGAGAGCTCCCCCCAACCCCCACACCCAGGGATGTGGCAAAATCTTGCTCCTCTTCATTTTGTCCACTGTTGTGAGGGCAAAGATTGTGAAGGTAAGGGGGAGGGAGAGGAGGATTGGGACCTCTCATGGCCACCACTCTGTCCCCATTCCCAAGGCGGGGAGATGGAGGTCACACCTGGACTCTCAGCTGCCCAGGGCTCCTGGGGAGCCTGGCCCAGCCCTGCCTCCTCCTGGCCAGGCCACTGCTGGGGTGGGTCAGCTCCCAGGATGGTGAGCGGTAGCAGGGCTGAGCTACCACTGCGTATCTGCCCCAGGGGGCTGAGTCTCCTCTGCCACCTTCTCTACTGCCCCAGAGGGCCCTGCCCTGCCCCTGGGCATCCCCTTCTTCCCACCGTAATGTGGGGGCCTCTACCTATAGTCAGGCCTGGGGTCGGGAACCCATGGTCTGGCCTTTGCCTCCACTTCAGTGAGACGCCTCATGCTGGTCGCTTATCTTCCATGGACTCAGCTTCCCTGGAGCTTCAGGGAGGGAGCAGGAAGTAGCAGCTCCTGGGACGTCTCAGGCCCCCTCCCGCCCCCAGGTGTGGACAGGTCAGGACAAGAACCAGCCAGACAGGGTGGATGAGGCTTCTCTGTTCCTCTCCACTGCCGTCCTCCCTCTCCTCACGTTGAGCAGCAGGAATTTTAGGATTCTGAGGGAGATTCTAGGCATCAGGGATGCAAGGATTCTAGGGTTTTATGTGCGGGCAATTCCCAGCTTCCGAATTTCTGAAATTTTAGGTTCCAGGAGCCTGCAAAGCCTCGGATTGGGCTGGGTAGACCCTGAGTTGAGGCTGAGCCCTGTGCCACACCTTGACCTGCTGGTGCCAGACAGACAAAGCCTGGAGAGTTTCTCGGGGCTGCTTGGGGGGAGTCAGTGGCCCAGCTGGCCTCCTGGCTCTGGTGCTGTCTGCACTACCACCCCCAGCATACACAGCCAGCTGTGTATTCGAGAAATCTGAGAGCCAGGGACTAGGTGGTAGAAGAAGAGATAGCCATTTTGGTGGCGGCGGGGAGGGGACAGACAGGGGCCAGGCCTCCTCTTCATTCGCTTGTGATGGGATTGTCCTCTTGCATACCAGGATGTGGTTGAGGGGAGGCCTGGGGAGGGCTGGTGACTGGCTGGGTCACATAGCAAGGTCTGAGCCACACCGCTGGGCCAACCAGATCCTCCTGGGGCTGGCATGGGATGTGGCTCAGCAGGCCCAGGTCCAGCCTTGATGGGTCAGAGCCAAGCTCAAGGACCCCAACAGAGTGGTGGACGGAGGCCTGAGCCCAGGAGCCTGAAGCTGGGCGGCTTGGCCTCGGCTGAGGGCCTTCCAGTATTTCAGTGCCTCCCCCAGCTCCTTCCAGTGCCCGTCTGGGCCTGTGAACACAGCAGCTGCCTTCAGAAGGCTGTGGGCATGGGAGTGGGAGCTGCCCTGTGGGGAGAAGGCCTGATGCCTCCCCATGAGGAGAGGGCCTTCCTCCTGGAAGACTTCCTGGCTGGGTGAGACCACCTCCCTCTGGAGGGGACTATGCGTGTGCTTGTGTGCACACATGTGTGCTCTTTGGGTCCACACTCCAGGGCGGGCCCAGACACGTCCTTGGAGGACCTGTGCTTTTGCCTTCTGTGTGTGTGATCAGCATTCGGTGTCCCAGTGGGTTGGGGTAGCAGGTGCCTGGCACTGCACCCCTTGATGTGTGAGCTGGTGAGGCTTTCACCCACTTGAGTGGGGACCCGCATCCAGGGGGGCCGCTGTGTGGGTCTGCAGTAAAATGTGACCGTTTGTTCCCAAAGGTTGCCAAATGACAATAGAACAGCTTTGGGTTGAGGCTTCTGTTGCTTGGTGAAGTGGTACGAGAGCCTCAGCTAAAGGCCTACCTCTCCCCTCAGACGGGGCTGTTCCTCCTTCTCCTGTTTCCTTCTTAGCTCGAAAGATGCACGTGCAAAGACTAAGGAGGCCGAAGATCCAGGGAGCATCTAGTGGTTTTGGTGGTTCTGTTCCAGGATGTGAACCAGGACACTTGTCTGTCTCTACTGCCTGTGGCCTGAAAATCCACATCTCTCAGTGCAGGGCTGGCCTAGCCTGCTTGGAGGTGGGGGTACTGCAGTATTTCTGGGATCACCTGAGGGGACCTTCCCCTCCCAGGTCTTCCAAGGAACACGCTGGTGGAAGTTGGGGACGCAGGCTAGGGTCCTGGGTCCAGGTCCTGCCTCGGTGTGTGGCCCTGGTTAGGTTCTTTCCCCTCTCTGGGGCTCACTTCCCCTTCTGGAGGGAGGAGAGCTGGATTAGGTGGTTTCTAAATGCCTAGGGAGCAGGTGATTGGGGCCGTGGGTGCCTGGAGAAGGCAGGGCTCTGGCGGGCAGGAGGGGAGGGCTGGAACTGGGCGGGCACTAGGGGAAAGGGAGGCACCTGGTCTGGGAGGCTGGAGGCCAGGTTCTGGCCATGCTTTGGCCACTGATTGCACCATGACTGGGCATTCATCACTTGCCTGGGCTACTTGCTCGCCACGTGTAACATTGGGAGATGTTCATTCAGTCGTAGATAGTCACTGTGTGCCGACTTCGGGCTGGTAGCTGGGGACACAGAGGAATCACATCCTGGTTTCCCCTTCAGGGAGCACCCAGCCGCGGCTAGGGGTGAGAGAGAGAGAGAGTGTGTATGTGACACAGTCACAGATAGTGACATCCTGGTGTGATCATGGCTGTGACCATGGGAGCCAGAGACGGCTTCCTGGAGCAGGTGACACTTCACCTTGAATGGTGAGGTAGAGAAAGAGGTTCCACGAGAGGGAACAGTTTAAGCAAAGTCCCGGAGGCAAAGTGTCAGGCACTGGAGCTGGAGGGAATGGGACCGGAGAGGAGGCGTAAGGCCAGGAACCACAGGGTGGAGGCCCTTGGACCCCGCTGGATGAGGGGGAGCCTTGGAAGCAGTGGGCAGGCAGAGGAAAGGCAGCACCTGGCTTGAGTTAGGGGGTGCGGTGGTTGGTCTCAGGCTCTGGGAAGTCTGAGGTGCTTCTGACCTGCTCTGGGGGAATGCTTGGGGGGTGGTTGGGGGATGGGCAGCATGAGGGGGTCGGAGAGTCAGCACTTCCCCTCTGTGGGTGAGGGCCCCCCCAGCAGCGTTTATCAGGCCAGCACAGCAGGAAGTGGCTGGGGCAACCTACAAGGTGGAGAGAAGGGGCAGGCCCAGCCACGGAGGGTGCCACAGAGCCTCAGAGTCAAATGTGACTCCTAGATCTCCGGTCTGAACCTTGACACCTGCCTCATGCAGCCCTCCCTCTCCCCAGCCATCTACCAGGCCCCTGTCCCCTGCTCTTGAGCAGGGTGAGCCAGGCCTTGGTGGATGTCCATTCGTGCTCACACATATTTATCGAGCATTTACTGGACACTTCTAGCCGCTGAGGATGGAGCTGTGAATGAGACAGTGCCCCTGCCTTCCAGTTGAGGAGCCTGACAATAAACAAATGAGTAGATCATTCAGTGTCCCACGGTGATAAGTGGGATGCTGGAAACTGAGACAGGATAAGAGCCCGATGGGGCACTTTTTTAGGTGGAGTGGTTAGGGAAAGAAGGCCTTGTGTTTGAGAAGGTGCGGGACGTGGGAGTGAGCCATACAGGTGTCTGGAGGAGCACTCCAGGCAAGGGGAGCTCCCGTGCCCAGCCTGGCCTAGAGGTGGCAGCACGCGGAGTGGGCTGGAATAGCGGCAGTGTGGCAGCGGCCGGCCGCAGGGACAGGCCACATGGGCCTGGGAGGCATGTGCTGGCTTTGGCTTTTACTCTGAGAAGGTGAGAAGTCACTGGGGAGCGAGAACTGGTCAGATTTGGGATCTGTTTTGAAGACATTTTTACATTTGTTCCATACAAGCCTGCAAGGTGGAGGGGTCATAGTCCACGTTATACGATGATGACACTGAGACTCAGAGAAGTCATCTGAACTCCCCTGCCTTGCAGCAGCAGGACCCCTGTCTGCTGCCTGTCTGTTGCCCATGGTCCACCCCTGAAACACCCTGCTGCCTTTCACAGCTTCCTGCTGTCTGGACAGTAAGGGCAGGCACCTTAGCGTGGTCTTCAAGGCCCTTCTCAGCCTGCGCTCATCCTTCCTCTCCTTCCGCCTGACCTCCCTGTGTCCTCCCTGGTCCCTGCCTGTCCCCGCACTGTCCCCACTTAAGACATGGAGTGGAGGGAGGGTCCCAGGAAGCCCTTGGTTCAGATTCTAGCTCCTGTGTGATCTTGGGCAATTTACTTAACTTCTCTGAGGCTCTGTTTCTTCCTCATTTGTACAGTGGTCTGAAGCCATCCACTTTCTAGGTTATTGTAAGGATTATATGAAACAATCCATGTAACATGTTTAGCACAGGGCCTGGTAGATGGTAAGCACTCCATAACCACGACCTTCTGTTTTAAGCGGGGATGGCTGGGTTGGATAAGTGGGTTAGAATGTTCCCTGTGAGCTGGGGAAAAGAGGCTGAGTCAGGGAGTCTTTCTTGTCTGCTGTCTGATTATATGGGCGGGAGGCTGAGGTCACACATCAAATTGGGGGCCCTAGTCTGTGCGGCTGGTTCTCCCATCTCCCTCTCTCCCTTCGGGCCTCTGCCCTGCCTGTCTGGTCACCTCCACCCCACCAACATGGGCAGCTTACCCGTTCAGGTGCCAGCAGCAAGGGGCCCGTGTATCTTCTGGCTTCTGCATCCACCTAGAAAGGGGGCGGGTCCGGGTCTGTGTTCTCCTGGGCTGCAGAGGAGCCCCAGGCCCCTGGGGTAGGCAGGCACATCAGGTTCCTGGTCAGCTCAGAGAGGGTAGAGTCGAGTAGCCTTTTCTTCCTGGCTCCGTCACCTGGGCAAGTCTGCGACTCTGGTTCTGTCCACTCCTGCTGCCTGGGAGTCTGTTGTCAGCCCTGTGCACTCCCACCCTCCTTGTGGTCAGCCCTGTTTCTGCCTCATTTACCGTGTTGAGTCCCCCCTCCCCCCGCATAGGGGGCAGTGATCCCAGAGGAGGATCTTCTTGGAGTTACCCTGTAGCACCTCAGGCTCCCCCTTGCCCGTGGAGGGAGGCGCACCCTGCCCTGCCCTGCCCTGCCCTGTCTGGGAAGTCCCCAGCCCAGTAAGTATGTCTGTGACTGAGGGGCAGGGGACCAAGCCAGAGCCTAGTGTGCTCCTAGTGGGAGTGCCCCGGGTCTCCTGGTGTGCTCCTGTTGGGTGTGCTCCCGGTGGGAGTGCCCCAGGTCTCCTGGTGTGTGCCTGTTGGGTGTGCTCCCGGTGGGAGTGCCCCAGGTTTCCTAGTGTGCTCCTGGTGGGTGTGCTCCTGGTGGGAGTGCCCCAGGTCTCCACAGGTACTGTGGGGCTGCTTGGGTCACCCTTCAGGGTGGGAAGGGCCTAAGCTGAGGCCTAAAGAGTGAGGGGGTAGGGTAGGGAAGGTGGGTCTGGGTCAGGGTTCTGGCGGGGAGCTCTGCCTGGTGATGGGTTGGAGGAGTAGCTAGAGGAGGCCCTGGCTGCAGTGGGGAAGGGCAAGAGGCAGGGAGCAGGGCCCAGGAGCCCAGGCAGGCTGGGGAGGCCTGGGTGGGTGGGGGCAGCGGGGATGGAGAGGAGGGAGTGGGTCAATAACATGGTGATAAGGAAGGGAGGGAGTGGTCCAGAGTGATCCGTTTGGAGGTAGGGGTACGGTAGGGCCGAGGGGCGTCAGTATGTCATATACTTGGAGAAGGGCTAAAAACCAAACCGTTAAACTTGCAGCTTCTTCATTTGCAAGTAAGGTGCTTCAGACGTTCATCCCCACACCTGCCTCCCTGTCTGACCCTCTCCAGGGTGGGGCGTGGGCATGAGGGGGCCCTTGGTGAGGTTTGGGGGAACGTGGGTGAGGGCCAGGGCTAGGGTGGGGTTAGATGCTATCTAGAGGACAGCCACAGGGACCCTGGAGTCTCGTGTTTACTAATGGACCTCGGTCCATTTTCCATTTGAAAGTCCACGGGCCGCAGTCTGCTCCGGGCCCCCTGGTCCCTGGTGAGGGGGACCTTATTTGATAAGCTGTGTCTTAGACGTTTGGGAGGGTGAGACACTGTGGCGAGGGAGCGAGCTTTGGGTCTCAGTTTCTCATTCTTCAGTCCAGATGGCCCAGGAAATCAGCAGTTTCGTTTATAATTGTTCTCTTAGTCTCTGCGTGTTATATTTAAAATCATAAAGCTGCTTTCTAATGATGGTTTTGGGGAACAAACTGGGACAAACTCAATTCTAATAGACTTAAAATACTTTTATCATTTTTTCTTCTAATTATCAAAGTGATAAGCAACTGTAAAAACTTTAAACAGTACAGACATGAAGGTTGTAGAAAGTGGTCGTCTTTCAAGATTGGGGTGGGAGTGAGGGCTGGGCCTGAAGTTGAGGTCAGGGATGTCACTGTCCCTTAGTCTTTAATGTCTCTTGGTTCTTGATAAAACGGATTTTACATTTTATGAGGGCAGTGCTGATGGGGCTGCCCCAAGGAGGTTGTTAAAATATTCTGCCTCTCACCAGGTCAGGATGTGCATTTTGTGCACTGCCCAAGGGTACCAGGTGGGCGTGGGGAGGTGAGAGCAGGGAGCGAGTGCACTGAAACCCAGACTGTCCTCTTTGCTGAGCTGTGTACCCTGCTGTAGGGTGCCTGAAGGAGGAGGCGTTTTTCTAATTTGCTCAAAGGCCCAGCCTGGGTTAGAGGCAGCCCTGCTTTCCCAGATAGGGAGCTGGTGAGCTTAGTGTTGGATGGGGAATGTGTGGTGCCTGGGGCCATCCAGGAGGAGGTCGGGGGACATCGGGGTATCCAGTCTGGAGCCCTGCAGGGGATGTGGCTGGAGGCAGGGTGTGATACTCATTGGTGCCTGGAGTAATTGAGCCCTCCAGGGTGCTGAGGGGCCAGACTAGGGCCTGGCTAAAAGGCCAGCACTAAAGGCCCTTCTGGTCAGGAGCAGCCAAGGCCTTGGGGCTGGGAACAGGAACTGTCTGTCTTAGCAGTAGAGGAGTGAGCAGATGAGTGAGTGTGGCCTCTAGTACACACATGGTGACGTGTCACAGTCATCTGGATGACAGCTCTGCTTTGTGGAAGGGGAGGCTTAGGCTCAGAATGTGACATGACTTGCCCAGGTCTTCAGGCAAGAAGTGATGGAGCCAGGACTGGAACCCAGAGTTGCCTTGCGTTTTTGGGGAGGGTCTCTGGCCTAGAGCCCAGGGACTTGCCAGTGGCCCCGGCTCCCCAGCAGGTGGCTGAGGCTGCTCTTTCTGCACCCAGGTCCTTGGGGCAAGGAAGAGGAACTCACTGCCCTAAGGGTTGCTCCTGGTCAGCCCCCACCATTCCTGGGACCCCAGAAGACAGGCCACGCCACAGATGGGACAGGGCAGAAATCTGGTGCCACAGCCAGTGACAGGATAGAGATTTGGGGCTGGAGTAGGGCAGAAGACCCCAGTATGCCTCCTTGGGACTAGCATGCAGTGGCCACAAGTCCCTGGGAGACAGAAAATAGGCTTCTTGGCCCCCCGGTCAGTCCGCTGCCCGCCCGAGGGCCGCACCTGCTGCCTTGCCTGGCAGGACTGGAGGGAGCTGGCTTCTGCACAGGGGCGGGGGCCGCTTCTTCACCCTCGGGCCCAGGAACCCAGCCCCCACCTAGTTCCTCATATCTAAGGGAAGTGTCTCCAGTCCTCTTGCCTGCGTTAGCCGAGTCCTGCGAACACCCAGGAGGGTGGCACCCGGAGGGCGGCAGACTGAGGTGGCCCTGCCCATAGGTATCACTTGGTGATTGGGCTGGGGGGTGAGGGCGGGGGTGTTGGACATCATGAGGCTCGGGAGCAGTTGTATGCAGTCGAGTTGTTGGTAGGCAGTGTGGGGACTGAAGGCTGTTTGTGTGGCTGCTGTGTGGGGCAGGAGGTGTGTGTCCCTGGAGGTGGTGTGAGGTGTACGTTTGTGGTATGGGTGTGGTGTGGTTTGTGGACCCGGGCCTGGCCGAGGCTGGGTGTGTACTGTCCTTGGTTCTTATGTGGGGAGCTCTGAGGGGTTTCCTGAGGTCTGGACTCTGGGTTTCCTGCCCAGCCTGCCTGGGGTGGGAGTCTGTGCAGGAGAGGAGGAGGTGAGAGGGGACAAGCTCAGGCCTCAGGTCTGGACCCCTGGGCTGCCTTCCTCCCCATCTGCTCCTCCCACCTCTGGGGCTTTGCTTGAACCCGAGCACAGCTCTATGCAGAGGGGGAGCTAAGGATGCAATCTGGGGCTGGGTCTTGGCCACGAGGACTCTTGAGCTGAATCTAGAAGGAGTTAGGACCTTCACGGCTGCTCTGACCCAGGCCTGACTCACTCGTGCAGATCGGAACGAAAAGGAGGCTCACGCCCACATGGGTCAGCAGGCTCTGTGGTGACCGAGGGCGGGCCGTCCAGTCCTGAACTTCTCTGTGTTGCTACTGTCCTTTCCCAATCCCCTCGGCTCTGGATCAGCCAGGTCCTTTCCCATCCCTGGGCCTTGCACACTCAGTTCCCTTTGCCTGGAAGGACAACTTCCTACTT
Source organism: Equus przewalskii (assembly GCF_037783145.1). Lineage (NCBI taxonomy): Eukaryota > Metazoa > Chordata > Mammalia > Perissodactyla > Equidae > Equus > Equus przewalskii. Next base: position 71,096,355 of record NC_091836.1, read on the forward strand.
ATCCTTCAAGACCCTGCTCAGGAGTGCCCTCTGGAAGCCTCGCTGACTCCGCCAGACAGAGGCAGTTGCAGCCTCTGAAGGCCCCTTTGGCTCTAGCAAGTGACCTGGGCAAGTTCCCACCTCACACAGCCTCCATGAAATAGGGTGAAAGTCCCAGGCCTTGGGGTTGTCATGAGGACGGCCGACTTCAAGGTGGAAATCTGCTGGAGCTGGGCACGTGGTGGGCACTTAGGGAGTGAAGTGGGAGTATGCCTCTCCTTGGCTGAGGCTCTGGACCGCCTTGCTGCTGGACTGGCAGAATTGGTGTCCCTAGTCAGATGGGCAGGGATGGCACGCAGGAGGTGCTGGGCTGAAACAGAGAAGGGGCAGTCAGGTTTAAACTCTGCCCTTGAGGGTTGTTAGAGAACAGAAGGGCAAAAGCTTTGGCTCCGGCCAGAGGGACTCAGGCCAGACCTGACAAAGGACTGGCTGGCAAGGATTAGAGATTCCAGACAACTCTTACTTACCTCTGGAGTGAGTGCCCTTGTGAGCCCAGCCGGGTCCTGGGCTCTACTGTGGATGGCAGGGAGGACAAGAAGGCGTGCAGGCTGTGGGTTGGGTGGAGATGGACCCTCACAAATGGAACAACCAGAGACAGAGCAAGATCAGTGCTGAGCTGTGTGGCTCAGCCTCCGAGGCCTAGGAGCCTGAGTGGGTGGTCAGGGAGGACTTTCTGGAGGAAGCAGCCTGGAATCGGTACCTGAAGGTGGGAGGATGTGGTTTATTTACTCATTGTCAGCAGACAGTTTCGGGGGCTTCCATGTGCCAGGCTGGTGCCTGGTGTAAAATGTGAAATGGTGGGAGTTGTGGGCCGGCCCAGCCTTGCTCGGGCTGGGGGTATGTCATGGACAGCTTAGGCAAGTCACTTCCTCCCTGTGGGTATTCGTTTCTTCATCTGTAAACATCAGGACTGGGGCAGCTGAGGAGCTGGCCTTGAGGGCACTGGGAAGTGTGGAAGGGCTTTGAGCAGGGGTGGGACCGTAGTTGGCACAGCAGAGAGGCCCTCTGGGGAGATGGGAGAAGCAGGGGCAGGTGGAGTGGTTGGGTGCTAAAGTCTGAGCTGAGCTCTTGGGGTGGAGGAGGGGAATCCCCCAACTTGTGACCATGCTGTTGCAACAGGATGACACTCCCCTCTGCCGGGTCCCTGCTTCCCTGGGGGCAGAGACTGAGTAATATCTCATAGCAGCTGAAGGGCTTCAGCCTCCAAATCAGGGCCAGGATTGGCCTGGAGCAAGTGAGCCACTTGCCTCAGATGCAAAATATAATGGGAGGGAACACCAAAAAGCTCAGTAATCAAGATAAATAATATTTTTAAGTGCATGCTCTTTTTCTCTATACCTTTTTTTTTTTTTTTTTTTTTTTTGGTGAGGAAGATTGGCCCTGAGCTAACATCTGTTGCCAGTCCTCCTCTTTTTGCTTGAGGGATTATCACCGAGCTAACACCTGTGCCCATCTTCCTCTATTTTGTATGTGGGATGCAGCCACAGCATAGCTTGATGAGTGGTGTGCGGGTCTGTGCCTGGGATCCAAACCCGCAAACCCTGGGCTCCTGAAGCGGAGTGTACGAACTTAACCACTACGCCACTGGACTGGCCTCTAAGCAATATATATATATTTTTATCATCTTTTTTTTATTTTTTGAGGAAGATTAGCCCTGAGCTAACACCTGCTGCCAACCCTCCTCTTTTTGCTGAGGAAGACTGGCCCTGAGCTAACATCGTGCCCACCTTCCTCTGCTTTATATGTGGGATGCCTACCACAGCGTGGCTTGCCAAGTGGTGCCACATCTGCACCCGGGATCTGAACTGGCGAACCCTGGGCCGCTGAAGCAGAACGTGTGCACTTAACCACTGTGCCACCGGGCCAGCCCCGCAATATTTTTTGAAAAATCAAAATTAACGAAAAAAACTCCTCAAGATAAACAAAATGTCAAAATTTTATTTTATTATTTATTTACTTATTTTTTGTTTCCTCCCCAAAGCCCCCGTGCATAGTTGTATATTCTAGTTGTAAGTCCTTCTAGTTCTTCTGTGTGCACTGCTGCCACCGAATGGCTGCTGACAGATGATTGGTGTGGTTCTGCACCTGGGAACTGAATCTGGGCCCCGGAAGCAGAGTGCTGTGAACTTTAACCACTAGGCCATTATGGCTGGCTCTCAAAATCTTAAATAAAGAGGTTCAGCATTGCCATTCTTTCTTTGCCTCAGGCTCTAGCATGGCTCAGCAGGACACTGCTCCAAACTTCTTTTTTCAAGGAGCTGCCTCCTCCGGGAAGCCTTCCTGAGCCCAGCTTGGTGAAGGCCCCAGGGGCTATTTTTGCTGCCTGAGTGGTGTCTCACTCCACCAGCCTGAGGTGCCTGGAGGGCGGGTCCAGCTCTGAGGTCTGGCTTATGCTTCCAGGGCCTTCAGCAGGTCTGTCCTAGAGGGGTGTCAATGCGGAGTCCCCAAGTCTGACCTTGGCCTGAAGCCTTTAGTGCAGGAATAGGAACTTGAGAGAGGCCCAGGAGAGGGCGGGACCCTCCTCGAGGACAGAAGTGGTTTCCTGTTTCCTAGCCCTGGTCATTCTAGCAGGGTGTTTGGGGCCGTGGAACCCTTAGAACAGAGCCTGGCCTGTGGCCGCTGTTCGTGCTCGCGATTGCTTTGGAGAGGACGAGAGCAGAGTGGTCGAGAGTCTAGAGCTGCACTGTCCAAGAGAAACGTGATGTGAGCCACAGTGCGCTTGAAAGTGTTTCTGTAGCCACGTTCAAAAGAAGCAGGTGAAATCAATTTTAATAATATGTTTCATGCAAGCATCTAAAATATTATAATTTCATTATGTAATAAATAGAAAAAAAATTGAGATATTTTATATACTTGCTTTTTTGTATTGTCTTCAGAAGCCAGTGTGTGTTTTCTGCAGCGCCTCCTATTGTGCGCACACATCTTGCGTGTTCGCTAGCCATGTGAGGCTGTTACTGGTTACTGTATTGGACAAAGCAGATCTAGGCTCGATTCAAACTGCCCCTT